>NW_024704743.1:59731658-60259454 GCF_018977255.1 Callorhinchus milii | reverse complement strand
CCTATCAACTAAGGAACAATTCAAGGCACAGTGGGAGAAACTCCCTTCTCTTTTCAAATACAGTGAACTCCTGATAATAAGACCCTGACTTATATCATCACATCAGATATTATGCTGTCAATACTGCCACACTTCCCATGCAAAAGGACTCTTCCCTCCCCCCTATTTCGTCAATCGCTTATAACGTATAAAGTCACATTCTGTATAACATAACATGCAGGAGTAGGCCATTCGGCCCTTCGAGCCTGCCCCGCCATTCAATCATGGCTGATCTTCTAATCTAACTCCAGCTGATAACCTGACCCTGCCTTATCCCTATATCCCTTAATCCCTTTTACAATAAGAAATCTATCTATCTCAGTCTTGAATATGTTCAAGAACTGAGCATCAACAGCCCTTTGGGGTAGCGAGTTCCATACATTCACCACCCTTTCAGTGAAGAAGTTCTTCTTCAACTCAGTGTGAAAGGGATGGCCTCCGATTTTAAGATTGTGACCTCTGGTTTTAGTTTCTCCAACCAGGGAAAACAATCTCCCACTACTCTATCATGCCCTTTGATGATCTTATAGGTTTCTATAAGATCCCCTCTAATTCTTCTATATTCTAGAGAATATAGGTCCAAATTGGTCAGCCTATCCTCGTAACTCATCCCCTTCATCCCTGGTACTAACCTAGTAAATCTACGCTGCACCCCCTCCAAGGCAAGTACATCCTTCCTTAAATGAGGAGACCAAAACTGCACACAGTATTCCAGGTGTGGTCTCACCAGGGCCCTATACAGTTGCAGCAAGACTTCCCTACTCTTATACTCTAATCCTTTCATAATGAATGCTAACATACCGTTCGCCTTCCTAATTGCTGCTGCACCTGCAGACTAACTTTCTGTGATTGGTGTACAAGGACACCCAAGTCCCTCTGGACGCTAACACATTCCAATCTCTCTCCTTCTAAAAAATAACCCGCTCTACTGTTTTTGCTACCTAGGTGGATGACTTCGCACTTCCCTACATTATACTTCATCTGCCACCTACCTGCCCAATCACCTAACCTATCTATGTCTCGCTGCATTTTTTTAATGTCGTCCTCTGTGTTGACACTTCCTCCTAGTTTTGTGTCATCCGCGAATTTAGATATATTAACTTTGATGTCCTCATCTAGATCGTTGATGTAGATGGTAAATAGCTGAGGCCCAAGGACTGATCCTTGTGGCACTCCACTAGTCACATCCCGCCAATCTGAAAAGGACCCGTTTATCCCTATTCTTTATTTCCTACCCGTTAACCATTCCCCAATCCACGTTAATATGCTCCCCCCAATTCCATGGGCCCTTATCTTTTGGACTAACCTTTTATGCGGCACCTTATCGAATGCCTTCTGGAAGTCCAAATAGACCACATCCACTGATTCACCCTTATCTAGTTTACTCGAAATATCCTCAAAAAACTCTATGAGATTTGTCAAACATGACTTCCCTTTTGTAAAGCCATGTTGACTTGGCCTAATTATATTGTGCTCCCCTGAATACTGCACTACCATATCCTTAGTCAACGATTCTAAAATTTTTCCTATCACTGATGTGAGACTAACTGGCCTTTAATTCCCCATCTTTTCCTTTCCACCTTTTTTAAATAGTGGTGTGACATTTGCGATCTTCCAATCCATGGGGACTGTTCCAGAATCCAAGGAATTTTGGAAGATCAGACATAAGGCCTCCACTATCTCATAAGTTACCTCTTTTAAAACCCTGGGATGCAAGCCATCCGGACCAGGGGATTTGTCACTTTTTAGTGCTAACAGTTTCCCTAGCACCAATTCTCTACTAATGAAAATTTCCCTAAGTTGCTCCCTATCCTTATCCCTTTGGTGCATCTCTATTGTTGGCAGACTTGTTGTGTCTTCTAGGGTGAAGACAGATGCAAAGTACCCATTTAGGTACTCTGCCATGTCCTTATCCCCCATTACAACTTCTCCCGTCTCTGACTGAAGACTCTGACTGGTATATAACCAGTAATTAAAGTATCAGATGATCCATCAGAATAAATTTACCTGCATCTGTCAGCCAGCCACACTGTGTGTTGAGCGGCTCAGCGAACTCTGACATTGAGCGGCCTGGGACTCTGGGAAAAGGTTGCCCTCACCCTCAACCAGCCGTGAGGTAGCTGTTCTGACTCGTGACAAGATCTCTGTGAGTAGAAATGTTCAACCTTACATTCCCTTGTGAGGTTCACCCTGATTGTTAAATCAGTTTGTCAAAGTCTGAGTGATGGAGATTGTTAAAATGAACAAAATGAACAAAATGTTTTTTATAGACACATATGCCGAAACATAAAACTTCTGCTTTATACTGTTCTTAATATAAATGAGTTTTAACAAATAAACTGACAGTTGTGGGGGTTGTGGCCGCTTTGTTACATTGACAGCTGCTTGCTCTGCACAGGTGTGTTGGTGTATCTTTTTTGAAAAATACATTTATTTATAAATATATTTGATACAAAAAAATATTATGTTGTTATTGTACATTCCTTCTCCGCACATAGGTTGTGCACACATTTTCTGGGATGCTCCCTCTAACACAGTCGGGAGTAACTCCTGTGTACACCGCATTCATGTGCCCGCCCGCACAAACCCCGATAAGGTGTGTTGGTGTATATCATCCTGGGCACAGCACCCCTGGTGGCTCTGGAGGACTTATGCTTACATAGGACGCTGGATATAGAGTGACTGAGCTCTTTCCCCTTAGAGTAAGGAATATGTCAGTTTAATGTAATAATATTGGATCTTTCATGCCCATCTGAAAAGCAGAAGGTTAGACCTCAGTTTAACATTGTCTGAAACATGCACCTTATGAGGATGCAGCATTCTCACAACACTGCACTGGAGCTTCCACCTGACATATTCCTAATGTGAGACAGGAACCCACAACCTTCAGGTTAGAGATCAGATTCTAACTACCAACTCAGACAGATTGACAAATATGGGTAGTTGAAAGCCTTTTAAATTTATTACTAACATTTAAACATCCAGTCTGTTTCAATTGAGTGTTTAGAAGCATTTTTATTAGTATCTAAATAGTGAATGCTGACGGCATTGGAGAATTGGTTTGGAGGATTTACAGATCCCACAGAGACATGAATTAGCGTAGACAGGGGAAGATGAAGCGTGATGGCTTAATGGTTGTACCCGCTGATGTTAATTCAGCTCAGACTGAATCATTCCTCTAAGATTGCTATACTCAGTAACAGAAGTCAAAATTTGTGTTTAAAGAAAGATACAGAAATAAAACAAAAGAATGTTAATTATAATCATTTAAGGCCGATTGTTAAAAGGGGATTGATGCTGACATTTGCTCTTTCAGATCCAGTATTACAGAAAGAGCAGTACACACATTAACTCATCACAATGTTGGCAGAATAGATGAATTCATGATTTTTAGTGGCATCTATAACCATGGTGACACACTACACATCTAAAATATCACTAACCCAGTGATATTTTATTTAGCAACCATCTAACAATAACACTCACCAGTGAACAAATATTAATTTGCTATTCCAAATGAGTTTCCCACAATCTTTGTATCAAAGGACAAGCATTGTAACAAGGTAATAGGACAAAAACATCTATTTTTTAGATGAGTTCTTGAAGAACAAAAACATTTTGTTGTAAAAGAACTCTCCTGATTGATATGCTCATGTCCCTGACCATTAGGGAAACTGTGTTTCAGCTCCTTAACAGGAGCAAATACTTCACTGTCACGTTCATTTTAATTATAACAGCATTAATTCTATTTTTGGTAAAGTTATAGAAAGATCTTTAAAACAATGAGCCACTTGCAGCCCATTCTGAAGTGAAATATAAATTGGCACAGTGATTGAGGCACATGCAGCTCCTTAGATTGATCAAAACGTCAATTTTCTCTGCTTTCTCCTCAGCAACACACTGCAAATAGCATGCACCATGGCAAACACAAGAATGCAGAGGGCAGAATATGGTGTTTTATGTGAGCAGCACTAACAATGTTATAAAAGTGAAATGCTGTCCATATACAATATAACAAGCAGTTTGAAGCACTGGAATGGAACTGTTAACTGTTGAGTGACGTGCTTGAATCTCCCTTTAGCACCTTTAGCTTGGGGAAAAAAATATAGAAGGGTATGGAAGACAGCAGGCAGAAGAATGGGATTAGATTTTGTTTGGTAAATCAGGTGTCTGCCATGCATGGAAGCCCATCATCATTTTCAAGAACATCCAGACCAAATCACTGAGAGTTCTACATCTGCATTGGAAATTTCCATTTGTTTGGTATTGATTAGATTAGGAGGTGGAGTCATGATGGCCTGTTTCTCTGTAGTTACATTCTATGATTCTATATGAACAAAGTCAGCTGAGACTGTGTGAATAAGCATTTACAGGTCTCCTAAAGCTTGAGTTACTGGTCCAACATATTACATGCCATCCTAGTTCCATGTGTGGTGGAATTATTCCTACAGACTGCAGGCTCCAGATTGGCCAGCAGGTGGCACAAACAATCTGTCAGGAGGGATAACCAAGTAGATTTATTCAAGTGTTCGAAACTTTATAGCCTTTTTCTGCAATTCTCTGGCTGGCAATACCTGAAACCTCTGGTAAAACATCATAATCCCAAATGATACATTCTAGATGGCCTCATTCTGGGGACACGTTAGGAAAGGGATACAAGCAATGATAAAATGGAATCAAAATTATTTATTTTACAGAGATCAAAGAATTCAAACAAAAAGAACTGACATCTTCACAATGATGAAGCAGACCAAAGAAAAGTACAAGCCCATAAATCAAGTGAATATTAAAGTGTCTGTGGGACAGAACACAGTTGAAATAAATTAAATTAATTAGAAAAAAGTAATCAGCAGCTGCACAGAAGTGACACGTCCAAAATCCAACATAAGAGAAATTAAACTAACAATAACATTTAACATTGGGAGAGAATAATAACAAACGGATGTTGATTACACTTTAGTGATGATCTGGGGCTCTGGGATGCTACCCTGTGTGAGGGGCACTATATAAATGCAACTTGTTATGGTTGACCTCTCTGCTGCCTTTGACACTGTCAACCATTCTATCCTCCTACACTTCCTCTCTCAGCTCAATCTTCGCGGACCTGCCCTTGTCTGGTTCGAATCCTACCTCACCCATTGTCTCCACTTGGTTGCCGCTAACAGCTTCTCTTCCAGCCTCCACACCATCATGTTTGTTCCTCAGAGCTCTGTCTTGGTCCTCTCCTTTTCAATATCTATATGCTCCCTCGTCATCCCTCATCATCCGCAGACATGGGGTCAACTTCCACATCCGGATGACACCCAACTCTATCTCTCTGCCTCCATGCTCGATTCCAGGATCACTGCTGCCCTCACAGACTGGCTGTCGGACATCAAGTCCTGGATGAGAGCTAGCTTGCTGCAGTTTAATGTCAACAAGACAGAGGCCCTCCTGCTTGGCTCCTGTCAGTATCTCCCTCCGTGGATGTACTCTACATTTCACGGAGCCAATACAGAACCTCAGGGTCCTGTTCGACCCTCAACTGTTCTTCATATTCCACCTCAGTGTCATGACCTGCTCCATCAGCCAATCTGCCCCCACCCTCTGGAACTCCATCCCGCTGTTCCTCCGCCTCACCCCTCCCTTGCCTGCTTCAAGACCCAACTCAAGACCTTCCTCTTCGACCGTGCTATTGGTCACAATGCTTCCTCCCCTGCCCCCAACCTCCCCAACCCGACCCCCATCTCAGGTCCGAAGCACTGATTGTACAGCACCTTGTGACATCCTCCCAATGTGAAAGGCACTATACAAATTTTGTTGTTGTTGATGATGATGATACAAAGCAAATGTGTACTATGAACTCAATGATTTAAACACCAGACATCGAGTTCAACCCAGATCTTCACTATAGTGAGTGAAATGACAACCATAATCCCACCTGGTCTTAGCCTGGAGGATCATTTTGTTTCATTTGATATGGCGCCTTATCACATCTTCGAGTTATCTCAAAGTGCTTCACAGAATATATTCTAAAGTGAATTGAAGTATACTTTTTGGGTGAAACAGGGCAGCCAATTGTGCACAGCAGTGTCCCACAAACAGTCATGGATTGAATGACCAAGTTGTTATTTTTTTGAAGGGATCATTACCCCCAGAAAAGCGATCTTCCAACCGAGTAACAACTGGGTTCCTACTTACTGCTAGGTGAACAGAGGTGTGTGGAGTAAGGAAACTTGCCCAACGTTTTGCCCTGCCTAGGAATCGAACCCAGGTCCTATCGTTTGTAAGGTGCATGCTCTAACCACTGAGCTACAGCACTCCAGATCTCTAATTAGAGACTATTTTGCATTTCGGGCCGCAATTCTTTCAGCAGGGTCTTCCTAAGTTTGAAAAGCCTGGCAAAGTGAGCATGCAATCAAAAGATCACCTGGAGTTGTAAACATGTCCACAAACCAAAGCCCTAAAGCAAAGGGCGCTCCTTTCCAGAAAAGTACCATACTGCACAGTTACCCATTAACCAAAATCATTCTGCTGCTTTAGAAGAGACAAATGGAGATGAAAAATAAAGTGTTTGAATTGATGATTGACTGTAATTTGTACAATACAAGAGATAGAAGATTGTGAGTAAAAAGGGAAATAGAATGAAATGCTATGACTGTAAATGCAGTAAGGTTGGTCACTAACCGAACACACACAATGCCCCAAAATGATAACTGTGACAACTTGCATTTACTGTATATGTGGCAGCCTGTCTCAGTTGGTAGCAACATCAACATCAAAATTACATTTGTAAAGCGCCTTTCAATTCGAGAGGATGTCCCAAGGCCTGGAACAGTCAGGAATCAGGACCCAAGAGTGTGTGTGTGGGGGGGGGGGGGGGGCAGGGTTGAGATGAGGGAGGGCAGAGGAGGTAGGAGGGTGGCTGAAAAGAAGGGTCTTGAGTCGAGCCTTGAAGGAGGCAAGAGAGGGAGCAAGGCGAAGGGATTATGGGATGGAGTTCTAAAAGGTGGGAGCAGAGAGGCTGAAAGCTCAGCCGGTGATAGTAGGGCAGGTCAGATGGTAAACCTGGAGCAGGCCACAGCCACAGGAGGGAGTGGACAGGTTGATAGGGGGTCAGCAGGTTAGAGATGTAGACAGGGGCAAGGCCATGGAGGGCCTTGAAAATGAGGACAGGAATTTGGAATTCTATCCTCTGAGGGATGGGGAGCCAGTAGAGGTGGGTGAGGGTGGGGGTGATGGGGTCATGGAGCCCGGTGCAGGAGAGGACACGAGCTGCAGAGTTTGTGTCCTCTTCTGCAGCTTATGGAGGGACGAGTTGGGGAGGCCGACAAGAGGGAGTTTCTGTAGTTGATCCTTAAGATGAAGAATGTGTGTATGAGGGTTTCGGGGCCTGAGCGGTGAGGCAGTGGCAGAGTTGGGCAATGGTGCAGAGGTGGGGGGAGGCAGAGCGGGTCATGGCATGAATATGGGGGAGAAAGGACAGTTGAGGGTCGAACAAGGTTCCTGACTGGCTTGGTGAGTGGAATGGGCAACTGTGGATGCTGATGCTGCCAGTGCCTGAGGTGCTGACGCAAGTCAATCAGGAGGGCCTCAGTCTTGTTGACATTCAGCTGTAGAAAATTGTAAATTGGTTGCTGTGTTCCTACAAAATCAAAAGTCACTGCAGTTACACTGTGAGATGTTTTTGAGACATCCTTCTGATGTGAAAAGCACTGTATCAAATGTAAGGATCATCATTATTTGACATCTCCCTCATCTACGATAATATCTCAGAACACTTTACAGTGACTGGTTCGGATACTGAGCAGGAGAGAGGGGGAGAGGGGGAGGTTTTAAGGCACGATTTGAAGATAGATATAGAGATGGTAAGATAAAGGACTCGAGGGAGAGAGTTTCAGAGATTAGGGGCATAGAATCTGAAAGTTTGGCCATTGATTGTTGGCAGGGCACAATCAACAAGCCTTAGTTAGCCAAGTGGAGGAGCAAGCAGATGAATGGGATAAGAGGAGATCAGAAAGATAGGGTGGTGATAGGGTATGAATAAATAATAAATTACATAACAACATTATATAGAACAATATTTACTCCCTTACACACCAGAAGCCTACCTTGAAGATATGTCTCATTTTTAAAAATGCAAGCAGTGCAGTTTATTCATGTAAATAAGAATTCAAATGATTGATCAATGCAGATATATGATGGACATATATCATTCATCTGTACTATAGATGATATTATTATTATAGGATTATATAACTTATAGGATTGTGTAACAATCAAAAGCATTATCCCTTTTATGAATAATCACTACAGTTGATTAATTAGAGACCCGGGAATGTTACAAACACCAATTTAACTGAGAGATACAAATGATGAAATTAATTACAAACTGACTCTCAAGCAGATTATGACCATTGATTGATTCCCAAAAGTGTTTACACTCCTGAACGAGTGTTGTTCATTTTAAATATTGAAATGAAAATGAATACCTATGATGCGAAAATCAATATATCATTAAAAATGATACCATCAAAAGCTAAAAAGATTGACTAGCCTGCAGGTTTCCATCCTTCCCAACTCTGTCACAATGTTTGAGTTCAGAGCCACCCACTAAACTGTTGATTTATGGATCACAGCATTGGACTGCCAGTTAGGGGATATCAGCTGGTGTAACTTTGAATTTTCTTTAAATTAAGCCAATTTACCACTAACTGGCAATCCATTAATGTTGTAGTCTATAAACAGGCTTCAGACCAAACCATTGCACCAAAATCACCCTACAAACTAGTCAATGTCTTTTTCATCATTAGATGTTAAATGAATGCTTAATGATGTGTCAATTCACACATTACAAAGAGAGGGGGCAAGGGGTTGGTATGAATGAAAAGAGAATTTCTTAAAATTATTTGACAAACCAAATTTTTTGAGAGGTAGACAAGATAGAAGATTCACGCTTTTTTTCCCATTTTAAGTAGGGAACAAACAGTTACTTATCATTCACTAACAAAGGGTTAACAAAAGACCCCAGTGAGATGGTGACAAGTAATAATGAGGTTTTCATGCGTTACATCACATTGTGGATGAAACAAAGAAAGGTTTACCAAAAAGTATTCCACAAAGATTGGATCCCTTTACAATAATGTGTAAAGCAAAGTACTGCAGATCTTCCACTTACAGAAGAAAGTTAGTTAAAGAACACATTAAGTTCAACTGAGCTTAACCATCACAGGAAATGATGGATATCAGTGGAAAGCAATTAGATTTCTGAAGGTCAATATCTACTGTAAAGTAATACATTTTAGATTTTTTTATGAAACATTGGTATGTCAACAAGCTTTTTTCAGTGATGTAGTGTTTGAAGTCCTCTTATTGTTACGTTATCACATTACACTGATTTGGCTAAAGGCTGAGTGATAATTCTACCATCTGATAACTGGCAAAAGGCACTTTTTGCAACTTGTTGTTCTCATGGGCACTTGTGGCATTACTTTAAACATTACATCCTGCCACATCCACTCCACATTTCTCATTGCTACAGGAAGTATTTAACAGAATCTGTAATTGAATCATTGCTTCCCCTCCCTACCACCCGAGTCTGGCATTGTGCCACATCAGAGATTTTTATTATGGGAACTGAACTCAGCTCACTGTGATAACTTACTCCCTCTCTCAGCGCGACTTAAGTCCCTAGCAATTTGTTGTTAATCAGCTTTGCTAATGTTGAAGAGTACCTGCATACAACAGCAATTTGCACTTACATAGCAGCCTTCATGCAGGAGAATGTCTTACAAAGAGTGCGAGTCCAATCACGGTCCAACAGAGGGCTTTGGAAAGGGTTGGCCATAGAAAGGGCTGTACACCAGCCAGTTCCTATGTGCTCTCACTGCGAACTCCAGTATATAGAGGCTCCATCTCGCTTTGCAAGCGAGAGGACCTGGGAGATCAGGACAATACCTTAGGCAAGTTTCCTTACTCCACACACATGCCTCTGTTTACCCAGCAGTAAGTGAGGACCTGTTTGTTAAGTCGATTGTCGGATCGCTTTTCCGGGGGTAATAATCCCTCTGAATAAATAATAATTTGGTCACTAAATGCACAACTGTTTGTGGGGCACTTCTGTGTGCAATTGGCTGTTTCTGTGAAGTGTTTTGAGACGTCTCAATGACACGATAAGGTGCTATATCAAATCAAGTATTATTATTATTATGTCTATTTGCCTAGGCCACTCACATGAGTTGGATTGAACAGCTAGTGCTGAGTAAGCCCGTTACAAGCATTAGACTTAGACCTACCTCGAGAACATCAAGGTGGCTGGCACAAGCTGTCCTGTAAGGGTCCACCCACCACACTGAAGGCAGATATCTGTCAGATAGCTGATGAGAAATCTGAGACTTGGGGCAACAGCTGCTGGAAGGTATTATCTGGAGTCTGAGTTTGTGAACATGTATTCATACATTATGCATCCAGAATTAGGTAAGCAAGGAAAGAGTCCCATCCCTAGGGGCAGAATATGCACTCCAGCAGGAAATTTCCATGTAGAGGTGGCATACATACATGGAAATCTCAGTCTGGTCTGGATATTCTTAAGCATGATGATGAGTTTCAGCTTGTGTTAGACACCTGGTTCACAAACAAACAAATTTATTCTTTTCACAAGATCATACATAACAGAGATGAAGAATAAAGAAACCATTTGATCTCATCTTTACAGCATACCAAACTATTTTCCCTTCACAGCATCAAACTGCTTTTAAAAGGGTCCATTGTTTTGGCTTGATTGAATATTTCTGGTAACCTCTTTCACTTGTAAATTACCTTCTGAATGCATACATACATACATACATACATACATACATACATACATACATACATACATACATACATACATACATACATACATACATACATACATACATACATACATACATACATACATACATACATACATACATACATACATACATACATACATACATACATACATACATACATACATACATACATACATACCTACCCACCTACAAACATACAAACAAACTATCCTGAAATTGTCTTTGACAACTCTAAAACTGTTCTTGTTCTGCTGCCTTGGGAAATATGATAGTAAACCACAATGATTTGATTATCTAGTTGTTTTGACAGGTTGCTGTTTGGCAGTTTACAGCATTTTTCACAACAGTTTTGTCTTAATACATATTGTCCCTTCTGAGGCTTAACATGATTAACTGTGGTACAGAAACTGCTCTGCAGGGGCAGAGGCCTATTCCAGTGGGGAGAGATTAGAAAATAATTGGACACTAAATTTATTTTTAGCTAATTAGATTGGACAGAAAATTTGAATATTCTTCAGTTGTCTTTTTTCTAGAAACTGAAGTGGAGGAGTCCTGTAACTCAGCAGTTAGAGCACTCGCGTCGCAAGCGAGCGATTTGGGTTCAGTTCCCGGCAGCGTGAAACCTTGGGCAAGTTTCCTTACTCCACACGCCTGATAATAATCCCTCAAGGAAAAAAACAACAATAAAATTGGTCACTTCAATCCACAACTGTTTGTGGGACACTGCTGTGCACAATTGGCAGCCACGTTTTGCCCACAAATATAGTCATTTCACATTACAGTATATTCTGTGAAGCGCATTGAAACGTCTAGATATGAAAGTACTAAATCAAATGCAAGGATTATTAGATATAATTTATTATATATTAACTTTTAAAGCTAAAACGACACATTTTTGTTGGACATTGCAGATTTTTGCTGCAAGTAACCATTTTGTTAAAATTCAACCTTTCCTGTTGTCTGCACTTGTACAAACTTGCAAAATGAATGACTGGCACAGTTGTGTGTACTTGGACAATTTGCCCTCTGTAACCTTGATATTTTCCCCTATGTAATTTCAAAGGTGCTTCTGCAGTTGTTATATAATGATAGTTTGGGACCCATAGATGATATAGCAATAGGTGGCATAACACAGTGAATAGCCGGGGCCAAACTGCAACAATGACCGGTGAGGAATGAAATGTTCGCTTAAGCAATTGCAAACAGTTGCCATTTGGCTCTGGTGCGTGGGAAGAGATGCAGAACTTTGGAACTTGCTCCTGCTTGTGGAGAGAGAGGTGAATTTTGAACTCATGTTTCTGTGGATATTGTTGCTACAACAATGTAAATGAAAGTATCTTTCATCAGGAGTGGGATGAAAAAAAAGGTTGAAAGGAGTACTGAGTCTCAACAGTCCCACACACACACACAACACACAGACTAAATGCCGTAGTAATATTCCTTGCCGTTTTCTTATTGGATCCTAAGTTAATCTTCGGACCATGTTGACAGATACATGAAGATCTTAATGGGTGGAAATCGGGTTTATCAAGGAGACCAACTCTTTTGTAAGCACTTTATTGTGCTAATCAATCATAGTTAATCGGAAGTAATATCAATGAGTCACAGTACCAGTATGAAATTAATCCTGCAAGCGTCTGTTCAGGTTTCTGAGTCAGAGGTGGTATGAGCTGTCATAAAAATTGACTACAACTGATTTATAATGCACTTTATCGTTTGGGTACCAACAGAATTCAACTTTTTCCTTCCCACATGGATGTCAGATTTCACGAAGCATTCAAACTTCAGTCACATCTCGCTTTAAGACGTCTCGAAGACGTGATAAGGCACTATATCAAATGCAAGGATTATTATTGTTATTATCATCTCTTCCTCTGTCTAATAAAGGCCCCTCACAAGAATCTGTGAAGCATATGTTGGAATAAGCTCCATTTGGAATAGAACAAAATGGGCACGGCCCGAGGATAGATACTGGCCAATCAGCAGCTGCATTCTTTTATAAAGCGGTTTATGATTGGTTAGGAGCTCCTCGGGGCTACCTGTCATCTTTGCTTATTGGCCAATGCTGCTCAGCCAACCCAATCAATGTCTAATTAAGGGCTGTGTCAGCCTGACTCAATACCGCTGAACAACAACAGAGCTTGCATTTATATAGGGCCTTTCACGTCGGGAGGAAGTCTCTGAGTCAGAAAGTTGTGGGTTCAAGCCTCATGTTGTGTCTTTGAACTTATACAGTTGAAGCTGATACTCCAGAGCAGTGCTGGTGGTGTGCTGTATTATTGGAGATGCTGTCCTTTGAAAGAGCATTAAAACCAAGGCATTGTCTGCCTGTTCAGGTGGATGTTTAAGATCCCATTGCGCTATTCGAAAAGAGAAGGGAGTTTGTCCGAGTGTTCTGGCCAACAATTCCCCAAATAAAAATTAGTTCATTCACTTCATGGTTGTTTGTGGGAGATTGCTATGTGCAAATTGACTGCAGTGTTTGTCTACAAATACACAGAAACGACCCTCATATTATAAATCCTGTGAAGCCCTTTGAGATGTTTTGACAATGTGATAAGGCTCTATATCAAATGGAAGAATTATTATTATGATAGTGTGCTTATCAAAGTCATTTGTAAGGAGTTTTTCTAAGGAGCTTGTTTAAGAACTGTATGGTTAAAGTTGCAGAGGATGTGTTGCCAGAAACAAAAGATTTAGACCGTCTCGTAACACTGTGCCTGTTTGAATTGATGACCTACTGAAAATTTACAGGACAGCTAATGGTACAGCCCAGCAGTTTGTTGCTTACTCACTTACTATTGACAAAATACAAATTTGAAAGCTATCTCACAACTAGCTATATTTTTGGGAGGATGTGATGAGGATTTCTGAATCACAGAACAGCTGTTTGAAATTGCTAATGAACAGCACAACTGGAGCAAATGTCTTTTTGGAATTGGTTGAGTGAATAGATAGGACTGATCTGATATGGAGCAGATTAGCATATTTGGCTGCAAAACAAGCACCAGCAATGCTTGGCAAGAAGCAGTTACCATAGTGAAAGTTGATCTACACACTGAAAACTCACCAGTGGCATCCACGTCTTGCCACTGCATTTATCCACCAACAAAAAAAATCTTTGTTGGGAAAATAGCGAAGCTGGAATCTGTGATGGATGTCATCGTTCACACAGTACACTTCATCCGTGCTTGGAGATTCAAGCACTGTGTCAGTTTATCAGGCTTCTGGAAGAACTGGACAGTCGGTATGCTGAACTACTTTACCATTCAGAAGTTTACTGGTTGAGCTGTGGTGCAGTTTTGAAACGTTTCTACACACGGAAGGCAGAGATATATAAATTTATATGTCTATTCTACACATCATGATATATCCAAATTATCAAAAGAAAATTGGTTATACAGCCTAATATTTCTGATGTTGAATGACTGATCACTTGAATACCTGAACATGTATCTTTAAAGGCACAATCAACCTATCACACAGCTGAATGACCATATGCGTACATTGAATTGGTTTCACCTATGGGTGAGACAGCCACAAGAAAGCAGTTTATCCACTTTTCAATATTCACTACTTTCATCAATTAATTTCTTCTTCTGGATGGACTCTTCATTCATTCAGTGGAAACCAACCGGCCTGTGCTGATTTCTTCAGGCACTTACAATACAATTTACATTTATATAGTGCCTTTCACGTCAGGAGGATGTTTCAAAGAATTTAATAATGCTAGATCGGAAAAGACTGCTTTGCTCAATATTGCAAGATTTTAAAGCACAGAAAATAAAATTTGATTTGTTTGCTTCTCTCTTTACCATGGGTGCATTTGCCCACAAAATACACCGTTGCACCATTTTACATTATATCCTGTGAATCACTTTGAGATCAACGTTGTAATAAGTCACTATATCAAATGCAAGGATTATAAGATTATAAAGTGGACATTGCACCTGCTCACTTTTAAATGGAGTTCATAGAACTACAGTGCATTAAAAAACTAAAACTAAAAAACACATTCCCTGCCATACTATATCTCCATGTATGTTTCGCATACATGCACCAGAATACAGCATGAGTGGCATCCGTGTTTGGGAGCATGTACTTGTGTAAGGAATTGTTCTCTGTTATGAAATTTACAAAGTCTTCCTTCCAATCTGCAATGAAACAGAAGTAACCAAACTCAGAGCGTGTAATCAAACCTGAAATCAACTGCTCTTGTGGATTCAAAGAGATGTCAGATTCCTGGGCTTCAACTTCTAAATAAGTTGTTTCATCAATGGTAATTGTATTTTGAACTACACAGCAATATTTAATTTATTTATTAGTAAACACTGTTGTAAATTGAATGCTTGGTTAAGTTAACTGCACAATTGATGCAGCTGTTAGTGGAAATTTAAACCAGCCTACCCAGTTCATGCTTATCTGCCGAATGAGTTTGATACTTCTGGTCTAAGAGTCCACTTCTGCCTCTTAACCTGGGCCTCCTCCACTTCCTGTGACCTCTCAAAATATCCACAGTCAGGAAACAGAGACTATTTATTGCTGAAAGATTGCTTCACCCAAATCCCCATCACAAAGTTACCCGCAGCCAAACATACTAATCCCACTTTAGAACTCACAAAGTATCATTGAAGCGTACCATTTTCTTTAATTTTCTCAAATACATGGAGAGCCTAGCATAGTTGGACATTTCATTGAACTCAGCCTGGTTAGTTTTGGCTAAATATTTTTTATTGTTCAGCCTGGTGTCTGACACATGCTTTCACCAAGCTTAAGTTATGGGTTTCCACATGTGTCAGACACCCGGCTGACCAACAAGAATATGTATGTTGGCTAACACTAAATACCAAGTGTTAATCCAAAGTAATTAGATTGGATTGAAACTGTAACTCTGCCATGCCAAAGTGTGGTGTTGGGGTAAAATCTGCGGTATTTCTTTTGGCTTATCCTAAGTTATCTAAAAGTACTCTCCAGAACCCAAGCAGGTAGAACCACTCTCTAGGTAAGTAATCTGTTCCTCTCATTTTGTCTCCCTGAGGCGAGAACGACTTTATTTTGCAAATGTCCCTACATCATGCTACAGGTTTTTTTTTGTTTAAAATTGTTTTCCTACTACCTTCTAGTAGGGCTCAAATTTCATCTCTCATAGGCTGATATGCGGTTGGGCAGCTAGGCATGAAGCCTCCAGGACTGTTGATAAAAGGTAGTTTTTTGGCCTAGGAGAGCTGAATTGCAGCCTCTTCCCCCCAAACAGTACTAAATTAAAATGAACTAGAGACCAATATAGGACCTAACATTTACAAGATAAATTGCTCTCACCTACGAGTCACAAATATACGAACCCTGAGAGGAAAAAACCTGGAGAAGAGAACCACCTGCTAAGCAACGTTTTAATGACTTCCACAATTCTGCCTCATATGTCTGGATACAAATGCACTGTGCAGTATCAAACTTATCAGATCCTTCTGTTTGAGACTTTAAGCCAAAGTCTGGCTTTGGTCAAAGATCCCATTATTTGAAAAGACGAGGGAGTTTCTCCAGGTGTCCTGGCCAACAATCCCCTAAATTAAATTAATTCCACAGCTGTTTGTGGGATATTGCTGTGCATTAATTGGTTGCCGCCATCCATAAAATCATCCATAAAATACATAGACTTTACAGTATATCCTGTGAAGTGCTTTGAGATGTCTCAATTACATGATAAGGTGCTATAAGAAATGCAAGGATTATTATTATTGTACTGGATGAGAGGCAATTCTCCCTGGTTGGTGAATTTACTGTCTTTGGTTGGCAGTGTGAACTTATAATGAGAAAATCCCATGTGAGTTTTTAACCTTCTGACCTGTGTAACTTAGTGTATACTTGGTAATGCCTCGATAAACAAGTCCAGTGCTGGCCAAATTGTGGCCTGCATGGCCATCAAGAAGCACCCGCCCACCCCACCCAAAACAATCGCACTAGTCTAGGTAAGTCCATGTTCAGTTAGGAGTGTGTTACTAGGTTTTCTTGTTGGAATTTATGGCATAAATCAAGAATTATTCAATTTAGAAAATATCTTTTGTTAACTGCCGAAAAAGATTGGCCATCACTGCATTAGGCCATTAAAAAACCTAACAAATACAGTATATTGAGAAAAACTGAATCAAAGGTGGAAAGAAATCATGCATGATAACGTATCTTCTTTTTTGGAGCCCTGAGACATCAACACATTATGAATTGTGCTCCTTGTATTAAGTGAGTTATTTTCATCTCTTTCAAAAGAGTTACAAGAAAAAGCTGCAATTTTGGGGATACATTGAAAAAAATATGTTTAGGAATTTAAAACCACATTTATGAAAGGGTAGAAAGACTTAGCAGTGAACCAGTGGAGAGCAGTAAATCAGGACGGGGGATGGGTATCATATTCTCATCAACAACATTATAGAAGGACAGAACTGAGTGAAGCCCACAGTGTGTAGCCATGGAGAGTAGAAGTTACTACCTACATGTAGACACGTAGTATGTGCTATTATTGTACAAATACGCCAGTGTGGTCAGGAATAGAAATAGCTAACTGCATATACAATGTAAAAATCCAATTACAATGATTCATTTTGAAATATCAGTAAGTGAAAGTGTGAAAATGTGGCTCAGATTTAGGCTTCAATCATTGAGTGTGTGAAATTGAATTGTGAAACTGTATTTATATATACAAACCCATACTTTAGTTTTGATAAATAATTGCTTGTGCATGTTTCCAATACTGCACTGTCCATGTAAATTCCTCAAGTGTATAAAAGCAAATCACATTAAGAAAGCATTTCTCTTATTTAGATAATTCTAATGACTTTGATGTTTGATTTGCTGAACATTTTTCTCCTTTACCATTTCCAGTTGCTTGGACACATCCTATAAAACCTGAAAGGAAAGCTTACCATGACAACAGCAAACACATGCTGATAGAAACTGTGGAGATTCACAAATAAGATGCCATACTTTTAGCAAGCTGGTGAAGAATCATAAGAACATAAGAAAGCATGGAACAAGAAAAGATTATTCAGCCCAACATGCTTGCCTTCCACAAATTATATTAAATCTAGCATCTCCTGTATGCCACTCAGCTGGCTATCCTGTCACAGAAAGCTCTGTACAGCCAATATCCAAACATAAGCAAGTAAAGCATAAGGACACACCTCATCTCTAGAACTCTGTGCTTCTATCCCTTTGCCTTATCCTCTCTTTGTCTATCTCAAAAACCTACCAGAAAACATACCTTATCCTATATAATAATAATAATCCTTGCATTTGATATAGCACCTTATCACATCTTTGAGATGTCTCAAAGCTCTTCAAAGAATATACTGTAACGTGAATTGACTGTATGTTTTGTGGGCGAAATGCGACACCAATTGCGCGCAGCAGTGTCCCACAAACAGTCATGGATTGAGTGACCAAATTATTAGTTATTTTAAACAAAATTGAAGGGCTTATTACTCCCGGAAAAGCGATCCACAAATCAACTAACAACTTGGTTCCTACTTACTGCTAGATAAACAGAGGCGTGTGGAGTAAGGAATTGTGCCTAACATTTCGTGCTGCCCAGGAATCGAATCCAGGTCCTCTCATTTGCAAGGCAAGTGCTCTAACCACTAACCACAAGATTTCACTCTATGAATCGAGCATTATAAAGGCAAATTGTTGTAAAATATCCAAAAAAATTCATTCATCTCCAATATTCAACACTGATGGCCTATAGAGTATTAGTTGAATTCAGTCTGCACCCACCTCTCTATTCTTCAAGCAGATGTTTATCCAGTTCTCTTTTGGAGTAAACTTGTTCCACACTCTCTGAATCTTCTCCATTCTTTAATGTACTCTTGAAATAGGGTGCTCGAAAACATACAAACTATTATAAAATCTGGCATCACCATGATCTTCATGGCTTTCCCAATGCAATAACAACCTCTTTTGAGGCTACACCCAGAAAGAGTGAGCCTAATATAAGCATTTCTTTGCGCTCCCCCATCATTATTCACCCACAAAATATACAGTATATTCTGTGAAACACTTTGAGATGTCTTGAAGACATGATAAGGTGCTATATTAAATGCGAGGATTATTATTATTGCTATTGAAAGTAAGAGCTGCTACTGAGCACAGCATAAATACAGGTTTAACAGAATCTGAAATATTTATAAAGATTTAAAGATAGTTATGAGAATAAATCACAGCACATTTACATCACTACCTGCAGGAGCTGCTCACAATTTAGTCTCTTTGAATATAATTTATTTGGCTACTTTTCCTTTTGATTCATATAATGTCATAAATGTGCTCATCTTCAGTGTAGGCTAAATACTGATCAAATTCTGATGATCCAGTTTGCAATTCTGTGAGGAAGGCAGAGAACAAGCACCTTGGAAGAATTTTTTTAAAAAATTTTGTATAGGGACTAGACAAAATCTGAAAGCGCTGCATTTTTTTAGAGTCTAGTAGGATACTGTACATACAGTGTGAAATTAGACATAATTGGAAGATCATTTCCAAATTAATTCATTACAAAAATATAATAAAACACAGATAATTTAAAAAGAAAATATGGTTTCTTTCTTTGCATAGTATCTTTAATTTTTTTTATGATATTGCTCCCAGCATCTCAGTTGAGGGATAAAAGCACGACCTGATCTCATATTTCCTGGTTTGAAACTATAGAGATTTACAGCACAGAAGAAGGCCATTCACCCCAACATGTCTGTATTGGTTCTTTGAAAGAGCAATACATCCAGTCCCATTTACTTGCCTCTTTCCCATACCCCTGTAAACAAGTAAATTACCATTTTAGATATTTATCTACTTCCCTCTGAAAGATAATTGGATTACGTCTCGACCCCCTACCCAGAAGGGCAGTCCACATCCTAACATTTCTCAATGTAAAAAAAATCCTCCAAATCTTCCCTTTGCAACCTTGCTAATTATTTAACTTTAGGCCCTCTAGCAACTGACTCATTGACCAAGGAAAATAATTTGTCCCTATCTAATCTATCAAAATCTACCATAATTTTAAAGTACTTTACATTGATCTGTGCTGATTTAGCTGATATTAACTTGGGTAGCGGTAAAAGTGCTACAATTGGCTTCAGAGATCTCAGCTTTGATAGGGAAAAGATCAGTCAGGATTTATCCTTATAATAATAACAATGATTTTTGGGGGAATCTGATGTAGCTTCTTTCACATCAAGAGGATATCTCAAAGCTCTTCGCAGGACATACTGCAAGTGATTATATGTTTTATGGGCGAGTATTAGATTGTAGTGGAACATAATTTTTCAAGAGAATTAATTTTTTTTTAATAATAATCATGAGCTTTGTAATTTGGTATGCAGCTTTCGTATCAGGAAGATGTCTCAAAGCATGTCACAGAATTTACTGGAAAGTGAACTGTATTTCCTACACAAAAGCAGTAGCAAATTTGCACATAGCAATGTCCCACAAACAACCATTAAGTGAAAATCATTTTTTATCTGGAGGCTTGTAGGCCAATACGCCAGGAGAAACTCTTTTCGAAGAGTAGCAAAGGAACCTTAACAGATAGCAAAGACTTTGCTTTAACATCTCATCTGAAGGATAGCAACAATGCAGCAAACCCAGCACTGCATTGGAGTGTAAGTGTAGACTATGTGAACCTTGAAGCCATAATCTTCTGACTCTAAGATGCTACCAACTGAGCCAGGCTGACACCTAAGATTTAGATGTATTAAAATGTGTGAAATCATAAATCTATTAAACAATGTTGTGGGGGGGGTAACCTTGCCTATTCCCCCAAACCCCACTGTGAAACACTTTGAGACATTCTACTGACATGAAAGGCGTTATACCAAACGCAAGGATTATTATATCTCTGAACACTGACAAGTAAACATAAGAAAATGTCTTGAAAAGGCATGTCAGCTGATTCTTTCTCATCCACTGTTGAAACATTTTATTCTTTACCAAAATTTTGAATAACTTTCACTATTTATTCACCACATGAACTCAATTGGTTGGAAATTTTATATCATATATTATGATTGCTTAATTGATTAAATGTTCAAGAGAAAACACCCTTAAAATATACAGTCAATTCACTTTACAGTATGAAGTGCTTTGAGATGTCTCAAAGATGTGATAAGGCGCTGTATCAAATGCAAGGATTATTATAAAAGACAAAATTGCTCTTCATACAGAGCTGGGTGTCATGGATCCTTCGTTGCCACAAACATTCTATAGGTTATGAGTTTTTGGTTACAATAAATTGCTGTCAATTTGCCTCCTGCACAACAAAAGCTTTTCTAAAAAAAATCTACCTAATCTTCAATGAATGTGCTGACTAGTAGCACATAAACTCTGATCAACAATAAAAAAAAATCAGGTAATGGAAAGACACATGCAGCTTACCAAATTGTTTCACTGTTTTTACACCACTTTTAATACTTGCCGAGCTAAAAGCTGAGAGTAGACTTGTGTAATCATGTCTAATTGAGTAACCAGTTGAAATGGAGATTCTCGGACTCCCAAGTCCCGGAAGGGTTACTTTGTGCAGCATTTTTCAAAGTAGATGCTTTCCTTAAACATTACCAATTGACATTTTCAAGAAGGTTCAACATTGTTGAATAAGGGTTGCTTGAAGGAAGTAGAATCTTGGTGTCCATGTCATTTTGCAATTTGTTTTATTGAGTTTTCAAAGTAGGTTTAGTTCAAATGAAACATATCTTCTTAGTGATAAGGCCCTATATCAAATACAAGGATTATTATTATTTATTATTACTGTTCATGTATGAGTTATATTGCTTCAGTATAGAGCAGGGGTGGACAATTATTTTGGCTGGCGGGCCACTTCACGAGTTTTGGTAAGCTTCGCGGGCCACACACTTAATATAGATGCAAATGCTTAATAATAGCTCAAAATCAAGCCTTACACTTGTACATGTATACAATCTAGTCTGTATAACTGACATTCAATAAAATTAGGTTAAATAAAAACAACTGATTGAGCAGATATTTATTCAATATTTATTCATTTATTCACATATCGATGAGAATGTGAGAAGCTCACTCAATGGAAAGAATGAAAGTGCTGATGTGCGTTAACCAGACAATTGAAGTCAGGCATCGTCTCCGTTGTTGCAATGCGGAGTACTGCTGCAATGTGGTCATCAGTCATCATAGATCTATGTTCACAGAAAATGTCTCCTCGCAGATACATGTTAATCCAAACAACACAAGCATCCTCTGGGCATGAGCATTTAGTTTTGGAAAGGTATATTCATTAAGAGAGGTGTAAAAACTGGGAAGCGGCACTGATTTGAATTGCTCCGCAAGCAATGGATCAAATTGCAGGTCAATAACCTCGAGTTGGAGGTCAAGTGGGGCTTTGTCAACATCAAATGAGAATGGTGAAGAGACCAAAGACAATCAAATTGAAATTCTGGAATCGGCAAGAAAATTCAGCATGTAAGTCAAGTAGTGACGAAGTATACTTTTTAAGGCTTTGATCGCAAACAGTAATCTGCTGCAAAGTTGGAAAGTGGGCGAATAGCCTGTTTCCTATCCAACGCGATAAAATAAATAATTTGGTCATAAATGACTTGACACTGCAATACAAAGGCCGCCTTCCGTTGCAGTTTTGAATTCAGTTCATTCATGTACAATATAATTCATAATATCAATGACACATGTGAAATCAGAGAGCCAATTCACATCATTCAGGTGTGGGAAATCATGCCCAAAAATAAACCAATCTCTGTTCTCAGTTCCCACACTCTTTTCAAGACCTTTCCTAAACTAAGCCATCTTACATTCATGTGATACAGAATATCTGTGTGCTCAGATTCCAATTCCTCAAGCAAAGTTACAAATTGCCTGTGGTTTAATCCTTTTGCTCGAATATAGTTGACCACTTTCGTAATTGTGTCCACGATATTGCTTCGTTTTAGAACACTCTTACAGAGGACCTCTGGGTGGATAATGCTTTGTAGAAAAACAATATTCTGTTCTGGATTTGTTTCTTTGACCTGAACTTGAATTCTTTTCAGTAACCCATCATTTTTGCTAGTCAGATTTGGGCTTCCATCGGTGGTCACATTCACCAATTTTTTTCACTCCACTCCTAATTTTAAGATACACTTATTTACTGCCTCCAAAAAGTCTTCTCCAGCTGTCGTATCTTTCATTCACTGCATTGATGCCAATTCTTCTGTGAGCTCAAAATGTTTGGTGATACCTCAAATAAAAATTATCAACTGGTCTGTATATTTGACATCACAACTCTCATCAAGTACCAGTGAAAAACATGCAAAGTTGCTTACTTTATTTTGTAACTGCAGATATAGGTTCTCAGAGATATCTTCGACACATCTCACAATAATTCGCCTTGACAAGCTAATGTTCTCGAACTGTTTTTTCTTGTCTGGGCATAAAATCGAGGCAGAGTCACCATACATTCCTTTATAAATTCTCCTTCAGAAAACGGTTTGCTGTTCTTGGCGATTTTGTGTGCAATCACATAACTCACTCTTGTAATCTCATCCTGGGACGCAAATTGCTTTGTGAAAATGCTTTGCTCTTTTGCATTCGAACAACCATCTCATTAGCTTTCTTTTCTTTTTCTTCAGCAGGAACATTCTTATATTTGCATGCATGTTTACTCTCAAAATGGCAATTCAAGTTGTAGTCTTTGAGCACTGCCCACTTTCTTTGCAAATTAAGTACACAGCTTTTCCACCCACACTGGTAAAAAAAAATGTAGAAGTCCATTCTTTGTTGAATATTTGGTCTTCAGCGTCCACAATCTGCTTCTTTGATAAACTCATTTCGAATTAACATCCTCTTCATTGAAAACTATTGCCACGGTTGCTGCACGCGTGTTTGAAAATTTGCCATTCCATACATTTCTGGAGTCAGCCTGATTCAATACTTAAGGGAGCATGCGCACAACTAAGCAGTGTGATTGGCTGATGTTCCCGGTCTGATTCAAATGCGAAATTTGTGCGATTTTCTGGGACTGAACAAACTAGAATTTTTTCTATTGCTGGACACAATGACAGGCTGGATAGAATCATTTGGCGGGCCGGATATGGCCCGAGGACCATATTTTGCCCACCTCTGGTATAGAGTGATGCACCATAGTACAAGACTATCATAATCAGACAAAGACTGTGTTAAATGATGTATTGTGTTACTTACTTGAGCCTATTGATTTCTTGTTTTCATCTGCAAAATAAATAAAAAAAGCACCCTGATGCTCAGTGGGTAGATACTCTGGATGGATAAGATCAAATGGGCTGAAGGGACTTCCTCATTCAACACAATTTTGTGATCTTGTGACATGGGTTATTGGTTTTGAACCAGTTCCCTTGTGGGTAGCCCAGCATGTATAGTTTGAATGTGTTTTCTTTTTTGTAGTTTGCTAGCCTACCTCTCATCTGGTTGGCGTGCCCTTCCTGTCCTGTCCTGTGCGGCCCTTCTATTTTCCATTTTTTTTAAGGTGTCGATCTTAGTATGAACCTCGCTTAATGGATAGCACTGTTGTCTCTGGATTAGAATGTTGTGGGTTCAAGCTCCAAGTAAGGACTTCAGCTTATTGACTACAAACAGTCCATGCAACCCACACAGTTCATCATAATGATAAAGACACACCCTCAAGCACAATGAAAGTGGCAATACCTGCCAATGAATCCCATGTGCGTCATGTCAATTCATGCAAACTCAGATCTGAGCAGCTTGCAATATGCACCCTCCAGTAATTTCAGTTCCCCTTCCAGTAGTCTGCTGCAGGGGGAGATCCAGCTTATATTGATCTATTGCGCTATAGTTAGTTCCTCTTCTAAGCCTTTCTCCTAACTTTCCTGTATTGATGATATGAGGTCAGTGTTCCTTATTCTGAAATGGCTGAGGAAATGGGGAACTTGAGGCTCTTCTAACAAAATATTTTTTACCAAATGGATCACTTTGGTTGTACTTGGGGTGATGTTTTTTGTTATGATAAACTCTGTGAATAAGGTAGTGCATAACTTTCAGGCTTTCTGAGTCACCATATCTATTTTATGTTGGAGTATGAGGTTTGTCTGTTGTTCCATGAGGCTAGGGAGTCACCCAATTGTGGCGAGTGGGAATATTTTGTCCTTTTATTGCTTTTTGCTAACTGGGTTTGCTGTGAACTTTGCAAGAGGAAGTAACCATAACTTACATCAGAGGTGGGGGAGGGACTCCTCATGCTTGTTTCTGTAACTCTCCTCTTTTTTTTGGTCAGCCGGGTATCTGACTCATGTGGAAACCCATCTACATGCTTCAACATGTGCAGACCAGACTAAGAGTTCTACAATAAGAACATAAGAAATAGGAGCAGAAGTAGGTCATTCGGCCCCTCGAGCCTGCCCAGCCATTTAATAAGATCATGGCTGATCTTCTAACCTAATTCCAATTATCTGCCCTATACCCATATCCCTTAATCCCTTTAGTTTTTAAAAATCTATTGATCTCAGTCTTGAATATGTTCAATGACTGAGCATCCACAGCCTTCTGAGGTAGAGAATTCCACAAATTCACTACCCTCTGAGTGAAGAAATGTTTTCTCAACCCAGTTCTAAAGGACTGACCTTTAATCCAGAGACTATGACCCCTAGTTTTAGATTCTCCAACCAGGGGAAACAGTCTCACACTATCTACCCTGTCAAAACCCTTAAGAATCTTATAGGTTTCTATAAGATCACCTCTAATTCTTCTATATTCTAGAGAATATACGTTGAGTCTACTCAACCTTTCCTCATAGGTCAATCCCCTCATCCCAGGAACCAACCTAGTGAACCTTTGTTGCACCCCCTCTAAGGCGAGTATATCCTTTCTTAGATAAGGAGACCAAAACTGCACACAATATTCCAGGTGCAGTTTCACCAAGGCCCTATACAATTGCAGTAAGACTTCCCTACGCTTGTACTCTAACCCCTTTGCAATAAACGCTAACATGCTATTAGCCTTCCTAGTTGCTTGCTGTACCTACATACTAACTTTCTGTGATTGGTGTACAAGGACATCTAAATCCCTCTGAGTATTAACACTATTTAGTCTCTCCCCCTCTAGAAAATAATCTGCTTTTCTATTTTTTCTATCTAGGTGAATAACTTCACACTTCCCCACATTATACTCCATATGCCACCTTCTTGCCCACTCACTTATCCCTTTGCATCCTCCTTGTGTCATCCTCACAGCTTACTTTCCTACCTAGCTTTGTATCGTCTGTAAATTTAGATTCATTAAGCTCTATTTCCTCATCTAAGTCATTGACGTAGACTGTAAACAGTTGAGGCCCAAGCACTGATCCTTGTGGCATTCCACTAGTCACAACCTGCCAATCTTCGAAGGACCCGTTTATCCCTACTCTCTGTTTTCTGCCTGTTAACCACTCTTCGATCCATGCTAATATATTACCCTTAATTCCATGAGCCCTAATCTTATGTAACAACTTTTATGTGGCACCTTGTCGAATGCCTTCTGAAAATCCAGTGGATATCCTATATCCACTGGTTTCCCCCCATCTAACCTGCTAGTTATATCTTCAAAGACTCTGTTTAAAAAAAACTTTGTTAAACACGATTTCTCTTTCATAAAACCGTATTGACTCTGCCTAATCATATTATGACTTTCTAAGTGCCCCACAATGATATCCCTCGTTATAGACTCCAGAATTTTCCCTCCCACCGATGTCAGGCTAATTCCCCATAGTTCCCCATTTTTTTTCTCTCCCACCCTTCTTAAATAGCAGTGTTTCACATGTATGCCACCTATATAATTTTGCCTATGCCTGGAATGGAATGTCCCTGGAGGGACACACCTTGTCTACCTACTGCTAGAAAGTATCAGGCGCAGGTTGGCAAGAGCCAAAGACTGGGGACCCCAGAGTGTGCGTTGGATTATTGCTTGAGTCTAACCAGCTAAAACCGCATAGCTTGCCATTGAGAGCACTGCCTGGCAACCCTCTTACTGCTTGCCCATATAGGACCACCCTACCCATTAGGGCTTTAGCTTGCAGGCTTAACAGGAGCTGAGTGGGAAGAATCCCTGCTCCCAGTAACTGATCTGCATCTCCAAGTCCTGGAGATGCCAGGCTGGCTGTGCTATCATCAACAGTGGCTTGTGGAATTGTAGACCCCTCCTGTCTCAGGACCGGACAAGCCTACCACAGAGGTTTGGCTCAATTGATTGAATGCCACAAAGGATGTTCTCCACGCACACCCACCACCCCCCCACACACAGGATTGAACACAAACCAATTATATTTAGATTCATCTTAATACCACCCACCTGCCTTCCCATATATCCCTCAGTTTCCCTTGTGTAAAAATGTTCCACATGATTTCTCAACCAAACCACATGACTTCTTATTTCTATCTCCTAACTCCTGGTATTTTAGTCGTTGTATATAGGAATCAATTTGTTTGCTTATCACAGACATCGTCAACATCACAGACATCGTCAACATCACAGACATCGTCAACCTGTCCCTCTCCTCTGGCTCTATTCCCATTCCCTTAAAAACTGCCACCATCATTCCCACATCGCAGCTATCAAGCTACCGGCCCATCTCCAACCTCCCCTTCCTATCCAAGGTCCTGGAACGAGTTGTCGCCTCCCAGCTGCGCTCTTTCCTCTCCAACCATTCACTATTCGAACCCCTTCAATCGGGTTTCTGTGCTGCCCATAGCACAGAAACTGCCCTGGTCAAGGTCACCAATGCCATCCTGACCATCTGTGACCAGGGCTCCCTCTGCCTCCTCGTCCTCCTCGACCTATCGGCAGCATTCGATACGGTCGACCACGCTATCCTCCTCCACCGCCTGTCCTCCCACCTAAACCTTCAAGGAACTGTCCTTGAGTGGTTTAGGTCGTACCTCTCCCACCGTCTTCACTTTGTCTCCACAAATGGTTTTTCCTCCGGCCCCCGCACTGTCTTGTGCGGTGTCCCTCAGGGATCTGTCCTCGGTCCCCTCCTCTTCACCCTCTATATGCTCCCCCTTGGTGACGTCATCCGCAGACATGGGGTTAACTTTCACAGGTATGCGGATGACACCCAACTCTACATTTCCTCCTCTACCCTCAACTCCACGACCACCGATGTCCTGACAGCTGCCTGTCTGACATTGAGTCCTGGACGAGAGATAACTTTCTCCAGCTCAACGTGCGCAAAACTGAGGCCCTCCTGATTGGCTCACGTCAGCGCCTCCGCACCTCAGGCGCTGACAGCATCAGCATCCAAGGCTGCACTCTCCACCTCTCAAAGCCAATCAGGAACCTTGGTGTTCTGTTCGACCCTGAGCTGTCTTTTCACCCTCATATCCGCGCCACAACTGGCACCGCCTTCCATCACCTCCGGAATATCACCAGACTATGGCACTACCTCACCCCTCACGCTGCTGAAACTCTGGTCCACGCCTTTATCACCTCAAGGCTGGACTATGGTAACCCTCTCCTCGCCGGCCTTCCCGGCACCTCCCTCCACAAGCTGCAGGTCATTCAGAACTCTGCAGCTCGTGTACTGTCCCGCACCAGGCTTCGGGACCACATCACTCCCACCCTCGCTCGCCTCCACTGGCTCCCCATCCCCCAGAGGATCGAATTCAAGATCCTCATCCTCACCTACAAGGCCATTCACGGCCTTGCTCCCTCCTACCTCTCCGACCTACTATCCCCCTACCTACCTGCCCGTACCCTCCGTTCCTCTGGCTCCGGTCTGCTCCACATCCCCCGCCCCAACCGCCCTACCATCGGTGGCCGGGCCTTCAGCCTCTCAGCCCCTGGGCTCTGGAACTCTATCCCCCAGTGCCTTCTCCTTGCTTCCTCCCTTTCCTCCTTCAAGGCCGGTCTCAAGACCTTTCTCTTTGACCGTGCCTTCACCTCCCCTCTCGACTCTCTACCCCCTCCTCACTCCCTCCCTTCCCTCCCCTGACCATTTCCCTCCTGCTCGGGTCCTGACCCAACTGTACAGCGCCTTGGGACGTCCTCCCGATGTGAAAGGCGCTCAATAAATGGAATCTTGTTGTTGTTGTTGTGCATCAATCTCCTTCAGAATCGTGGAAACTTCAATTAAGTCACCTTGAAGTCCGCTGTTTCTAAAGGGAACAATATTAGCTGTCTTAAAGGAGATACTAAGTTTAAAGAGAATATTTTATTCCAGTTATTGAAAACTTGTAAAACAGTTAATAAAAGATTGTAAATTTTTCTTATAGCAGCAGGCAGTTCTGGTGATGTCTGTTACAAGAGGAGATGAAGCAGCTCCACTCACTATAGCAGGCAGGCAGGGAGCTTTGGTTTGGCCTGGTTGTCAATGCATTGATCATGGAGGACAACAACAACAACTTGCACTTACATAGCGCCCTCCACGTAGGGTAGCATCTCAGAGCACTTAACAGTGGCGGAGCCTGACTCCGAGCTGGGGGAATGGGGGAGGTGACCGTAAGCACGATCGAAGAGGAAAATTTTCAGGCAGAATTTGAAAGAGAGGAGAGAGGGAGTAAGGCGGAGGGATTGAGGGAGAGTGTTCCAGAGTTTTGGAGCATAGTGGCTGAAAGCGCAACCTCCGATGGTGGGGCGGAGGTTGCAAGGGGTAAGTAGGAGCCCGGTGACAGTCGAGCATAGGTGCCAGGTGGTGGATTGGGGAGTGAGGAGGTCGGAGAGGTAGGGAGGTGCCAGGGAGTGAATGGATTTGAACACGAGAGTGAGGATCTTGAAGTCGATCCGTTCGATGACAGGGTACCAGTGGAGCCTGGCCAGAACTGGGGAGCCAGTGGAGCCTAGCCAGAAGAGATGTTTATTACCAGCAGATATAGAGCAATATCTAGACAGGGATTATTATGTGTGGGGGGATGGGGGGTGGGGGAAAGAGGTTAAATCCTGTGGGTGATCCAAATACAACATTCTTAACGGAGCCGCAGATAGTGACTTCAAAGTCCCGCAATCCCACTTTGTGATTTGAGTTGGAGTCTTCTAGCTCAGTGGTTAGAGCACTCGCCTTGCAAACGAGATACCTGGGTTCAATTCCAGGCAGGACGAAACCTTGGGCAAGTTTCCTTACTCCACATGCCTAATAATAATCCCTCCAAAACCAAAAACAATAATAAATTGGTCATTTTCAATCCACAACTGTTTGTGGGACACTGCTGTGCGCAAGTGGCTGCTGCGTTTCGCCCACAAATATATGGTCAATTCACTTTACAGTCTATTCTGTGAAGCACTTTGAGACATCGAGAAGACGTGAAAAGCACTATATCAAATGCAAGGATTATTATTATTATTCGTGTCTGGCTATTAGCTTCCAGGCCAGTCCAAAGCACTCAATAATAACCCCAGGTTGCACACTGCTCATCCCAAGAACAGGAAGAAGAAAGTTTCAGGTAATTTATTAAAGAAAAGATTCCTTACTACAGTCAAAATCCTGTATCAGGTCAGTCTGTGTTTGTATGTGTGGAGGGGTAGGGGGGGAAAGAGGTTAAATTCTGTGGGTGATCCAAATACAACATTCTTAACGGAGCCGCAGACAGTGACTTCAAAGTCCCACAATCTCACTTTGTGATTTGAGGTAACAGTCTGGGCTGATAGTCCAATGCAGTGTTGCATTGTTGTCGATGTCTTTTCTTGGATGAGACGTTCCTGTATAGGTGGTTGTTAAAGATTCCATAGCACTATTGATGGGCCATCACTGAGTGCCATGTGCTGGATGTAAATTGACTGTCACTGATCTATGTACCTTCCCAAGTACAATAATAACCTTTCTATGATTAGACAACTATAACTAAAACTCTGACGAACAGCAATATCATTAGCTCTTTTGATTTTTAGTTTAATTTTTTGGCTACTGATAAACCTAGTAGTTTATCAGAATGATGGTTTTGTAAGCTTACCTCTTAGTTTGTGTACACTATGACTGCTTTATTTATATATATTTAATTTTTACTCTTAAACTTCATTTTACATTGAACTTGCCATTTGCTGGCCCAGTTTCTCAGACATTCCTTCTGGATCTGGTTGCATTGAAACTCATTGTCTACTCTATCTTTCTTCTGGTACAAACCGCAAACTTATTCATATTAAATCAGTTAAATTGATTTGGTTTGGTTGAGTTTAGTTTAAAAAAAAATTTATTGTTTTGCTTAAAACTTCCACTAGCATTTATATTTACATAAGAATATAAAAAAGCATGGAAGCAGAATCAAGCTCGCTCGTTCCATACACCATGCATAATCTACTGTACCATATACTTTACTGCACCCATTTAATGTCCTTGGAGAAACTTCTGCATCAATACCCCGATTCCCAAAGGTAATCAAGCTAACCTCCATAATATTCATCCATCTTCACAACAACAACAACAAAATTACATTTGTATAGCACCTTTCACATCGGGAGGACGTCCCAAGGCACTGGACAGACAGAATTTCGGACCCGAGCTGCGGGTTAGGATCAGGGAGGGTGGAGGGCAGAGGAGGAAGCAGGGAGATCGAAAGCATGGTCGAAGTGGAGGATCTTGAGATGGCTCTTGAAGGAAGCAAGGGAGGGGGTGAGGCGGTGGGACTGCAAGATGGAGTTCCAGAGGGTGGGGGCAGAATGGCAGAAGGCCTGCCCGCCAATAGTGTGGCGAGCAAGGTGGGGGGCATGAAGCAGGCCGGGGCCCACTGAGCAGAGAGAGCAAACAAGATGGTAGGGGGTTAGGAGGTTGCAGAGGTAAGACCTGTGGAACAACCTTACCTTGTCCTTCCAAAGAAAACATTTGCCACAATTTTTCAGTCATCATCAAGATGAATACATTTGATTCTGGCAGGACTATCAATGACTGCTGGAATCAAAATTCATATGATCTGGGTCAAATTAATGACAGATTAATATAGCGTCCTTCCCCCAGCCACCCAACTCAATGTCATTCTCAATGGTGGCGCATATGAAACTAAGCTTTTTAGAAAACAAAAAGCTCAAAAAGCCAGAATTCTGCTAACCAGAAGTCAAAGGTTCTGATCCGTGAGCAGGAGTTTCCTTGTCATCGGCTTAGCTTCATTAATGTCACCATTGAGAATGCCAATGATCTTTTGAGGTAACTCCCACCAGGTAGGCAGTAACCCAATTAGTTACTACTTCAATTGGATTTCTTAACTGAATCAAAGCATTATGTTGCTGGCATTAAGCCATAACTACTAAGGAGCATGAGTGGCAGTGGGTGAAGTAGAAGGAAAACATCTACAATTAGTGACTTCAGACCCAGTGCGGATGCTTCCTGTTGGTTTAACATTGCAATGCTTGAAGCAAACAACCAAATGTAGTATGCAATAAAGTGAACAGTGGTGCTAATCAAGCTTGTTGATTTATTTAGCTGCCAAGGCAAAAGTCAAATTTGTTTTTTGCCCATAGATCCAGACCTTTGACCTGATATGTGACCTGTATTAGCTTGGTTTAGTTGGTAGCATTCATTCTCTGAGTCTAAGTTTGTGGGTTCAAGTCCCATGTTGGGATTTATACTCATAATCTAAGCAGACAATCCAGTGCAGAACTACAGATTGTTGCGTTGTTAGAAATGCCGTCCTTCAGATGAGTTATTAAACCATGTTTCTGTCTGCTATTTATTCAGGTGAATATTAATGATCCCATAAGTTCTCGACAAATTGATAAGATGGTATATCAAATTCAAGCATTATTTCGCTACCTGAAGTTCTCAGGGTGTTCTGGGAAACACTCCTTCAGATTAATTGGTCATTCACTTCACAGCTGATTTGTGTGACATTTCTGTGAAAAAAATGTCTGCTGTATTTACCTACAAAATCACTCACAACTCTTAACACTAATTACTGTAAAGCACTTTGGATGTTCTGAAGTGATAAACCACTTACGTATAAAAATGCAAGTTCATTCTTTCTTCACTTTATCGATAATTGTGGCTCCTGGATTTACAATTCTGCCTTTTTGAGATTAATGTGAGCGGATGTGAGTCAAAAGCTCCTCTTAAAATTTTGAGTTGAATTGATCAATTGCCATGGCTACTGACCCATCCATCCCACACATGCCTAAGTGCTCACAATGATTATATTTTCCAAATTCTGTATATTTAGAGACCATCTACTTGTTCAAAATAGCTGAACCTCTTTTTCAGGATTGCACTTGAATTCCTTAGATCCAAGCTTTCTGAAAATGTTACGATATAAAATGAGAAAGCCTATTTTTACATGTATACTCTGAAATTTCTGTTTTTTTAAATTGCTAAACTGTTCTTTAAAAAAACACAACCAATTGCTATATTTGATATAATCTATTATTTTCCTAAGAATTTGTCCAACTTTAAAATATATGTTCTTACAGATAATTGCAGATCTTTTGTCAGTTTGTTAGATTTGTACGATATCATGTAAAACATTTCTAATTGCTCTGGAATTTTACTTGAATGTTATATTCTTGAATGTTCAATGTTCTGAACTCAACTACCTTTCTGGTATTCTATTCCAGCTGATATTACACTCTGTATAACTTCTTATATCTATCCCAAAGTCATCCTTCAGAGTACTGAGCCTGTAGCCTTTTGTTTCATGCAATGGAGTATCTAAAAGTGTTTACCTGGATTTAATTTTCCAACCCAATTCATCTTATTAATTCTTAACCTTCTTGCACCAGAGATCAGCATCATCTTCTGTCCTCTGCAATACCTCTATCATAGTGACCAGAAGTGTTTGAGGCAATCCAATCCTCCTTGGAGGAGGAAGATAAACGGGGTCTCCTTGGACCTGAACTGGCTCCAAGGCAATATGTTTGGCAACAGAATGTCAAAATCGAGCCAACCCTCTGTGGGGGTCTCTGTAGTCTGGTTCCTGAGCCAGACAGATCCACAGTACTCCAGGGCGCTGCTGATAACAGCACAGTCAACCTTACTCATCGGCAAGACTTGGAAGAGCAGACCAGTCACTGGGGCCAGGCAATCCCCCCACTTAGCTCCCGTTAACCCCTGCAAGCAAAAGCCCTAATGGGTAGGATGGTCCTAGCTTGACAAGAGGCAGGAAAGATTGCCAGACAGCTCTGTTTTTAAAACAATATCCCCTTGTTTCAGATTCCTCCATGAGAGAAAAGCCATCCCTTATCAAATTTCATTGTTTTAAATATCTCAATCACATCACCCCATTACCTTTTCACCTCTAGGGAATATAACTCGAGTTTGCTGAGCCTCTCATCATAAGTAAACCTCTTGCTCACAGCTATTTACCTGGTAAATTATCACTGAACTTTGAGAAATATGAGGCCGCAAGCTTTCAACTTGGCCATACTCGGATATAATTCTCCAATATCATTATTTAGTGATGATGATGATAGTGATAATAATAATCATTGAGTTTCATGGGTGTTTTATCATGTCAAAACATATCATAGTGCTTCACAGGATGTTATTGCAGAATACATTGATTATGTATTTGTAGGCAAACATGCACAGTTGCAATGTCCCACAAACATCTGTGAAGTGAATGACCAATTTAATTTGGGAGATTGTTGGCCAGGGCACCAAAACTTACTCCCTTATCTTTTCTAATATTGATCTTTAATGTCCACATGAATAGGCAGATGGGACCCCATCTGTTTCTGTCCCATCATTTAATGTCTCACCCAAATGACAGAATCTCCAACAACAATGCAGCACAACCCCTCCTCCTGCCCACCCACCAGTTGAAACATTTTTCAAGACAACATTTGTTTCCATTGTGGCTGGCAAAATTTGTCCTTGCTCGTTTAAGGCCCGATACTCAAATTCATTTCTGCATTGATTCCTAAAAAGTTCAGGCTCGCTTGTTAGATCAGCATTATCTTTGATGCTTTCCAAGTTCGTCTCAAATATCCCACAACAGGTACATTTTAAAATAAGTCTATTACTTATTTTGCCCACAAAACATCAAGTAAACGCATTTTACAGATGTGCATGTGAAGCACTTTGGGACATCATCCCGATGAAAGATTATAGCAAGTGTAAAGATTATTGAATCGTCAGCAGGTAAGCATGTGGCAGGTTTTTGATAATGAACTGAGTATCAATATAATGTGCACACTTAATACAGTACATTTGAAAGTAATTGGAAATAATGCAGTCAGGTTTCTAACTGGATCATATGTGATTGGATTTATGTACTAATTCAATTTTTAGTAACTGGCTGATATCTTGTTCACAGAACACATACTATAGTATTCAAGGCACTGTGACACATGACTAGTCCTACAGGATGTAGTGAGGGGGAAGCAGGAAATACTGACTCAATGTTTCATTCTATCTAGTTGGGTTTACAGTGACATTATCTTGAGATTCATCTCAGAAAACAGGACACACAATGTTTCAGTCACAGATTGGTGAACAGGGCCACTGCCACATAACCACTTAGTTCTTGATATTTTTCTATAAAAGGGATTTGTATTCATTTATTTATTAACTTCTCTGCAGCACTTCTGTGTTTTATTAATTTAATGGCATTCCAGTTACTCTAAAACCCTACATAATTGCAGCACCATTCTCGTCACCATCCCACAGCATTGGGGGAATACAGCGTAGATTTACCAGAATGGTACAGCTACTAAGAAAGATTAGTTAGGCTAGAGCTTTTTTCTCTGGAGATCAGCCAATTGAGAAGAGACCCTGTTAGAGTGTTTAAGATTATGAAAAGCTTTGATAAAATGGATGTTAATAGGTTGTTTCCATTTCTTGGTGAATCCAAATTAAGAGGGCATAAATATAAAATAGTCAGTGGCCAATAGCAGATATAAAAGGGAGATTTGGAGGATAGTGAGAATGCAAACTGACTGGCGGAAGCTATGGTTGGTTGAAGCAAAACATCAACATGTTTAAGAGGAGCCTTAATTCATACATGAGGAAGAAGGAAATAAAGGAGCATGTGAGAGGGGAATTGGCTTGGAGTCTCATGTGGTGTATTAAAAAACAATTGGGACTGATTGGAATGAATGCCTATTTCTTTGCCATAACGACTTATGTAAATTAGTTTGTCGCATTTTCCTGCTTTTTCCCACATGCCCTTTTATATTTCTCCATTTCAAACATTTATCTTATTCCCTCTTTAAAAGCTGGTATGGATTCTGTCTCAAACACAGTTCCAGGTCGAACATTCCATGTCCTAACAACCCTGTGAGATGAAAAGTGTGATGTTGCGCATTCTGGCACTGAGGCAGTAAGAAAGATTGTGCCAAATGTTTTTCAATAAGCAACATGACAAGTTCAAAGGGCCAAAAAGTTTAAAAGACACAGCAGCAGCCTGTGTAGTGCAGATGATGACGCCCTGGCACTTTACACAGAAAACATTTCGGGTTAGTCTGGCTCAGTTGGTGAACGACCTTGTGCATCAGACAGTTTGAGCCCACATCAATACTTGAGCTCATAATCATTCTCGGCCGTTCCTTTAGTGCAGTATTTAGAGTGCAACATTGTTGCTGAGGGTTAAATGGTTTGTTAGACTGTGGTTTCTCTGTGATAACAACAACAACAAGATTCCATTTATTGAGCGCCTTTCACGTCGGGAGGACGTCCCAAGGCGCTGTACAGTTGGGTCAGGACCCGAGCAGGGGGGAAATGGTCAGGGTGAGGGGAGGGAAGGGAGGGAGCGAGGAGGGGGTAGAGAGTCGAGAGGGGAGCTGAAGGCACGGTCAAAGAGAAAGGTCTTGAGACCGGCCTTGAAGGAGGAAAGGGAGGAGGTGGCGAAGGCACTGGGGGATGGAGTTCCAGAGCCTCGGGGCTGAGAGGCTGAAGGCCCGGCCACCGATGATAGGGCGGTTGGGGCGGGGGATGTGGAGCAGACCGGAGCCGGAGGAACGGAGGGTACGGGCAGGTAGGTAGGGGGATAGTAGGTTGGAGAGGTAGGAGGGAGCAAGGCCGTGGATGGCCTTGTAGGTGAGGATGAGGATCTTGAATTCGATCCTCTGGGGGATGGGGAGCCAGTGGAGGGGAGCGAGGGTGGGAGTGATGTGGTCCTCGTGCGGGACAGTACAGGAGCTGCAGAGTTCTGAATGACCTGCAGCTTGTGGAGGGAGGTGCCGGGAAGGCCGGCGAGGAGAGGGTTCCCATAGTCCAGCCTTGAGGTGATAAAGGTGTGGACCGGTGTTTCAGCAGCGTGAGGGGTGTGGTAGTGCCGTAGTCTGGCGATATTCCGGAGGTGATGGAAGGCGGTGCCAGTTGTGGCGCGGATATGAGGGAGAAAGGACAGCTCAGGGTCGAACAGAACTGTGCTGTATCAAATTCAAATATTATTATTTAAACAATATAGTAAATACAAGTATTAGATAATTATATTATGGATAAGTATGCTCTGTTACTCTCCTTGATTGAAGCGGTTCCTTATTTAGAATGTGTTACCTGCTTAATTTATGTGCCAGGAGGCAGTAATCTTATAAAGTTCTCTTATGATCTTGAAAGATGGTCTGATTTCTTTAAATATTTTAACTACTGCATCAAGGTAATTATTATGTAAGGGTCAAATAATAATAAATCTTGCATTTTATGTAACATCTTATCACGTCTTCGAGATGTCTAAAAGCTCTTCACAGAATATTCTGTAAAGTGGATTGACTGTATATTTTGTGGACGTAACATGGCTGCCAAATGCTGCCAATTGAAGAGATTTGACCTCCTGAACCTTTTAACATATCAATATGTGGTGTGTATCTATTGTTGCTTATATCCTGTTAGATGTGGAATATTGTTCACCAGAATTTCTGTTTGGGGAGTGGGAATTGACCACTACTGATGTGTTTGGTTTTCTGGACATGCCAGATATTCACCTCACTAAGTTTGGGAAATCCCATAATTGGTGACAATAGATACTGTATTCTTGCAGCTGTTATGTAATTTATTTTCAGGCTACATGAGACTTAAACAATGTTTCTTTCGGTGTGGCTGGCGCTCTCTATATTTGTTATAGTACAAACACAAAGATATTGAAGAGAAACATCTAACTTCCTTTGATACATAAACCTGAATATTCTTCCAGTGAAAGAGTTTTGGCATAAGTGTTTTTTGTTGAAGTGGTTACGTGAGTCACTTATGAATATGAAAGATCATGTAGCCTTACCTGAAGGGAAGTAGCAGATTGTGAAAATAGATTTGTTTTCCTCGAGTTGTACTAGGAGCATACAAACATTTTAATGAGAAGGATTAATTAGCGCCCAGAGAATTGTTGTATTTCAAGCCAATATTGAATTGTGCTCCTTAAAATTATGTTTGTGGTATTTGCTGCACTTGTATTTTTCATTGCAGTTGTAACTTACCTATTGTTGTATTTCTCATTTTCTTGTAAATAAAATGGTAGTAGCTGTTTTTAGTCTGAAAGGCTGCTGGACATTGTAGTAATATTCGCCTCTTCAGAACAACAACAATAAAATTAAGTTTGTATAGCGCCTTTCACGTTGTGAGGACGTCCCAAGGTGCTGGACAGACAGAGTTACGGACCCGAGCTGAGGGGCAGGGTGGGGGAGGGCGGCGGGGGGAAGCAGGGAGATTGAAAGCATGGTTGAAGAGGAGGGTCTTGAGGTGGGTCTTGAAGGTGGCAAGGGAGGGGTGAGATGGAGGGTCTGCGGGATGGAATTCCAGAGGGTGGGTGCAGAATGGTGGAATACCTGCCCGCCGATAGTGGAGCGAGCAAGGCGGGGGACGTGAAGCAGGCCGGAGCCCGCTGAGCGGAGGGAGCGAACAGGGTGGTGAGAGTTAGGAGGTCGGAGAGGTAGGGGGGAGCAAGACCATGGAGGGCTTTGAAGGTGAGGACCAGGATCTTGAACTGTATCCTCTGTATGATGGGAAGCCAGTGGAGTTGGGCGAGGATGGGGGTGATAGGGTCACGGAACCTGGTGCGGGAGAGAACATTGACTGAAGAGTTCTGGATGATCTGGAGCCTATGGAGGGAGGAGTTGTGGAGGTCGACAAGCAGTGAATTTGCATAGTTGGGCCTTGATGTAATGAAGGCGTGTATGAGGGTTTCGGTGGCCTGCGGTGTGAGGCAGTGTCGGAGCCGGGTGACAATGCGGAGGTGGGGGAAGGCAGAGCAGGTCATGGTGCAGATGTGGGGTAAAAAGTATAGTTGAGGGTCAAACAAGACCCCAAGGTTCCGGACTGGCTTAGCAAGGTGGAGTGTGCAACCATGGATGGTGATGCTGTCAGTGCCTGAGGTGAGGAGGTGCTGACGGGAGTCAATCAGGAGAGCCTCGGTCTTGTTGATATTCAACTGAAGAAAGTTAGCTCTCATCCAGAACTTGATGTCTGACAGACATTCTGTCAGGACAGCAGTGATCCTGGAGTCAAGGATGGAGGCAGAGAGGTAGAGTTGGGTGTGATCCGCATACATGTGGAAGTTGACCCCATGTCTGCGGATGATGTCACCAAGAGGGAGCATATAGATGTTGAAGAGGAGGGGACCAAGGACAGAGCCCTGAGGATCGCCGCACGAGATGGTCTGGGGCTAGAGAACAAGCCCTTTGAGGAGGTGAAGTGCAGGCAGTGAGAAGTACAATCTAAACCAATCAAGGACAGTGCCGTTGAGGTGCGATGCGGAGGTTGAGATAATAGGAGAGCTGGTGGATGAGGATAGAGTGGTCGACGTGTTGAAAGCAGCAGAGAGGTCAAGGAGGATGAGGAGGCAAAGGGAGCCCTGGTCGCAGATGGACAGAATGTCATTTGTCACTTTCACAAGGGCGGTTTCTGTGCTGTGGGTGGCAAGGAAGCCCGATTGGAGGGGTTTGAGAAGGGAGTGGCGGAAGAGGAAGGAGCGAAGTTGAGAAGCAACAACTCATTCCAGGGCCTTGGAGAGGAAGAGGAGGTTGGAGATGGGGTGGTAGTTAGGGAGTAGAGAAGGATCCAGGGAGGGTTTTTTCAGGATAGGAATGATGACAGCGGTTTTTAAAGGGGTGGGAACAGTACCAGAGGACAGGGAGAGGTTTACAATGTCAATAAGTAGAAGGGCAAGGAGGTGGAGTTTGGAGAGGAGCCTGGGGTTGTCCTTGGCCTCCAAGATTGTTTTGGCATAGAACAACGATTTAGCGGAGTCGAGGGCGGAGGATTTGACATGGTCTAGCCAAATCTCCGGTGGACAGTTAGGTTTGATTTAAGCCAAGTCCGCTCAGTGGAACGCGTCTGGGCTTTAAGGGAGCGGAGCTGGCTGGTGTACCAGCAGCAGTGTAACACAAGTGTGGAGATCCAGTGCCAGGATAATTGTTAGTCCACAGGTACGCAATGTAAGTGCATGTTGCTTTTAGAGTCCTATTTTGTAGAAGGAAAAGAGACCAAGAGATTTCCTCACAAGAACAGGTGTAATCATTAGCAAAAGCTCAAAAATATAAACTTGACACTGCAGTATAAATCTATATAAATGTAACAAAGAGTTACTGTGAGGAGCTGTACTTTAATAATATTGAACAAAATACCATGGGATACCGTCAAAGTTTGTCATCAGCTTATCGCCAGCAGCGACAGCATAATGCATAGTGAAGCATATCTTCTGCCAGCAGACCCCTTCACTTGCTCACTCACTGTTAGAGCAGTTGGTGAGCAAGCAATGGCAAACATCTTTGAAAATTAAGGTAATCACCATAAATGTTCCTTGTAATCCCTAAATATTATGGAATAAACTATCATGATATCTTTGAGACAGTTGTGACCCATAGAATTAAAGTCTTATTTCATGGTGCTAGTCAAGGTGGCTTTACACTGTTCAGATTGTTTAGTGACTATGCTCCTTGTGGTGAAGGTAACCAAGGTCTCCTTGGAGCTGAACTGGCTCCAAGGTGATATGTTTGGCAACAACAGAATGTCGGAATTGAGCCAAGTCTCTGTGGGGGTCTCGGTTATTTGGTTCCTGAGGCCAGGCGGGTCCGCCGTATTCCAGGGCACTGCTGATGAAAGCACAGCCAGCTTGGATCATCATCAGGACTTGGAAGGGCAGACCAGTCACTGGGGCCAGGAAATCGTACCACTCAGCTCCTGTTAACCCTTGCAAGCCAAAGCCCTAGCTTGCCCGCTAAGCCCTAGCTGCATAAGCAGTGGGAAAGCTTGCTGACAGTGTTATCAATGGCAAGCTATGCAGTTTTAGCTGGTTAGACTCCAACAGTATCCCAACCAACGCACCCTGTGGGGTCCCCCATGCCTTGACTCTTGCCAACCTGAGCCTAATATTTTCCAGAATTAGGTAAGCAGGAAGCATATTTCCAGGGAGAGAGTGCACATTCCATTCCAAAAAAATATCCCTGGAATTTCCATGTGTGAGTGGGATGCATGGAATTCTCAGTTTGGTTTGGATACTGTTTAGAATGGTGATGGGTTTCTGTGTGGTAGACGCCCGGCTGACCAAAAAAAAACATTGTTTGGCATTTATCTAAAAAATGGTCATTCACGCCATGGCTGTTTGTGGGACATTGATATATTCAAATTGGCTGCCATTTTCACCTACAAAATGCTATCATTGCACTTTGCAGTGTATCCTGTGAAGTACTTTGAAACATCCCCCTGATGTAAAATGTGCTAGTATATCAAATTAGAAAATAATTATTTATAATTAATTAATTATTTCAAGCTTTAACAAGAAAACAGGTTAAGGAACACATCAGAAGCAATATATATCTGCCATATAGCTTCTGATAATAGTAATAATAATGTATGTTATGTAAGCCAATATGCAGATATATGAGAGACAGACACTCGGTAAGTAAGAGATGTGGAAAATAAAGTAAGGAAAAAAAGTGGGAAAATTAATTAAATTAATTAAATATTTAATAATAATAATAAATAATAATCCTTGCATTTGATATAGCGCTTTTCACATCTTCTAGATATTTGAAAGCGCTTCACAGAATATGCTGTAAAGTGAATTGACTGTATATTTGTGGGCAAAACGCGGCAGCCAATTGCGCACAGCAGTGTCCCACAAACAGTCGTGGATGAAAATGACCAATTTATTATTGTTTTTTGTTTTGGAGGGATTATTATTAGGCATGTGGAGTAAGGAAACTTGCCCAAGGTTTCGCCCTGCCTGGAATAGTGAAACAGACTCAATGAATTGGAAGGTCCACTTTTTCAATATCCCTAAAATTCTGAATAAAAGCATTACTAGCCCAGGCCTGACATGAGTAGAACAAGATCTCAATGAAATATAAGAGGCTATAAAGGACAGCAAAATATTCTATGTTTAGTTGCATTTACATTTGGTTGGAATTTTGAGATGGTGGCAAGCAGTTATATGCTACAGAATTGAATAGTTCAATTAGTCTCCCAAAAGGCAGATTAATAGTAGATTATTTCATTCAATTGATTGAAACTCACATAACTGTTTTAGGGATGAAAATATTTTGTTGTGCTGTAACCAGCATTGTTTTTTGTTATTGCAAACTACCTGTAGTGTTACATATGTGTGGAATGAGAAATAAAATATTTGTGTCCATCAATCCTATTCCCTTCACAGAATGTGCACTATTTGCCTTATCTAAAGCTTTATCCAACCTGCTTAACCTCTCAAAGTAGGTACACAAACATAAGTAGGTAAAGATCACAGAATATAAAGCTCTGTGACATTTCTCTTCATCTCCAGTGGTAACTGAACACATCTCTGCAATAATTATCTATATAACTCACACTACTCAGAACACTGCACATTCTACAGAACACTGCACATATTGTTCATGGTTGTAGCAACAGAGGAAGCATTGCTTTCCATAGCAATTGGACAATTGCAAATTTGACAGTGTTGTAATTTTCAGTCCTGATCTTAAACAAAATTTTATCCAGATTTTTTCAAAAGACATTCTGCTGTGTGTGTGTCCAAACAAATTTTATCCTATTTTGTATTTGTGTCCTCCATTTATCACTGTATTTAATTTAAATCTGAATTTGCTTTAAAAACTACTTAATACTCAGCAAGAGAACTGTGGATCCTCAAATAATAGAGGATTACATTCTGAAATTCTTAGTTTGTTTCTGTGGGGTTTCACAGTAGCTAATCCAGTTATAAGGCTGAAAGCTGATCTGTTTCGGCTTTGGGACTTGATCTCACTCTTGCCCTCCCCACCTACTTCATTTGTCAACTTTCTGTGCTCCTATTTAGTTTCTCTATGTCTTCATTTCACTTCTGCTTTCCCAGTTTGAATGTTTTCTGCTGAAGCATTATAATTATCAAATACCAGGATTGTTTATATTGTTCACCAAAACTCATTTGAAAAATTATAGAAAAATCAGATTTTTTTTGCTGTAACTATGTGTTTCATTCATAAACACTGCTAATCGTTGATCTTTGATGCACTTAGTGCTGCCAGTTCCTTGCAAGATCTTATGAAACTTTTAAACAAGGAGAGAAAACGTTTTCACTTCTGCAGTGTTAACACCTTTCAGAAGAGTTATATATACAGTGCAGTATTGAGGCACAAATGAGAGAGAATATAAAAAAGTAAAGGGCAGCCACAGAATCACTTTGGGTAGAATTAATAGATGGGAACATGGCTAAACTATTATTGGGGGTTTACTATAGACCCCCAGGCCAGGGTGATAGCCTTGTTCTGGAACTGATGTAGATTATTCGAATTAAAATTTATACAATTTGATGAAAATGTCTCACTCTTTCTCTCTGCAAGCTGTAGAGGTCCTAAATCAAATGTGTACAGGGTAAGTACCAAGTAGACATAACATAATATAAATGGCTCACAAACTATTATTGAGGGATAGCATGTGGTTTAAATTTAGAAATTCGTAAGGTGGTAATTATGGATGAATTTGAATGTTCCAGAGCTGGGAATCCCACGCCTCAACACTGTTCTTAATGCAAGGTTCCTGCTAACCAACAGGCTGAATGCGCAAACCAGGTTCACAGACTTCAGTATCAGTGGATCTGCCTCCAAGATATTTGGGTAATTTCTAATCATATAGTAAATCCCTATTATAACACGGTAGTTGGGGGTTCATAAAATCCCAAATGGCTCTGGAACCATAAGGCCATAAGACAATAAGACGTAGGAGCAGGAGTAGGCCATTTGACCCCTCGAGCCTGCCCCCCCATTTAATCAGATCATGGCTGATCTTCTACCCTAATTCCATTTACCCGTCCTATCCCTATATCCCTTAATCCCTCTATCCTTTAGAAATCTATTAACCTCAGTCTTGAATATGTTCAAGGACTGAGCATCCACAGCCTTCCACAAGTATACAGTCAATTCATTTTACAGTATATTCTGTGAAGCGCTTTGGGACGTCTAGAAGACGTGAAAAGCGCTATATCAAATGCAAGGATTATTATTATTATGGGGTAGAGAATTCCACAAATTCACTACCCTCTGAATGAAGAAATGTTTCCTCAACTCAGTTCGAAAAGGCTGACCCTTAATCTTGAGACTATGATCCCTAGTTTTAGATTCTCCAACCAGGGGAAACAGTCTCACGGCATCTACCCTGTCAAGACCCTTAAGAATCTTATAGATTATCTAAATATTTAAGTATTTAAGTGCTCTGAGACGCTGCCCTGAGTGGAGGGTGCTATATAAGTGCAAGTTGTTGCTGTTAAACTGCTAGTCACCTTTTCCACATTCCACATGTACACACAGAAACAAACAAAATACCAGCCAGCACACATGAAGGCAAAGTGATGTCGGAGGCTACCTGAAGACGTGGAAGTTGGCTATGTTTTAGCACAGGAGATGCCAAATTATTAACTTCCGTATCACCAGGTCATCGATAATGACACTTGCTGTGTGTTGCATGAAGCACTGATGAAGTGCCAGCACATGCATTATAGGGTCCACACCCTAACTGTGCTATAAGTGAACCTGTGTTATAATGAAGCGCTGTATAATGGAGTTCTGCTGTATTATGTAAAGTTCCGAGCCGTTACCCCGTGTGAAGCATACTATATGATTGCAAGTTGTTGTTAATTGGCCTTAAATTGTCAGTCTTACTCAGAGAAGTCAAAACAATAATTGGTGTGAGAAGTAGAAAAACGTGGTAGAGTGGGAGGTACCCTTGTGAACTTGGAATCAATGTACATTCCTGAGGCAGCATGGAAGGAGCTTTATTTTGTAACAAGCCCATGTTATACTTGACCTGGGAGTGTTTGATGCTGATATTCCTCATATTCATGAAAAGAACAAAATAAACAATAATATACATTTGTAATCTGTTCACAACATAAATAATTGGAATTTTTGCTAGAGACAATTTAGGAACATTTTATCTATCACTAGAAACTAATACAAAATAATTATGTCTCAGTGTTGCTATAGAAACAGAATACTGTCTTTGTGTGTATATATCTACCAGTAATTGCTTATCCCTTTGAGAATATGTATAATAGTGCTCCTAATTAATTAGGAGTTTGTTGATTATGTATGACGATACACTGCATTCTTGTTGCATTTAGGTATGAGAAGGAATAAAACATGCTTTCGTTTTATCTTTATATGATAAAAAAACGTTATGTTTGCTCATATTCACTTCAGAATAAATTGGGACTGGGTAAAAAATAATAATTCTTGCATTTGATATAACACTTTATCACATTGTGAAAACCTCTCAAAGACCTTCACAGGATTCACCTTAAAATGTGGTAACTATATATTTTGTAGCTGATGTGGCAGCCAATTTGCACACAAAAATATACTACAAGCCACCATTTTGTGAAAGAGATCTTTAACATCCACCTGAACAGGAAGAGTAGACCTCGGTTTAATTTTCATCTGAAGGGTGGCACTTCCACCAATTCAACTTTCCCCCAGGACCACATTGGAGATTCAGCCAAGACTGTGAGCTCAAAATCACAAAATTGGCTTGGACGGCAGGGGGCTTGAAACCCACAATCTCTGACTCAGAGCTGAAGTGCTGCCAGCTGAGCCAGGTGGACACGCAGATCCTAATATATAGAGCTTTGGTAGTTCTGAGTTGGAATTCCAACCCAAATTGATAATGATTATATGCTCAGTGTTAATGGGTAAACTGATGCCAGTATTTAGCTGGCTTACATAGAAGAAAGTACTTGCCTTTTCGCATCAACACTTCTCAAAGTGCAGTATAGGTATTGAGAGGTGCAGTGACTGTTTCCTGTCACAGATTATAAGGTTTATGATCTAGAAATATTGTGCAGGAAGATGTGTGCAAGAAAACTCATCATTGAGATATCAGAAAGCGGTGCTCAAACTGTCCCCTACACAAGTAGCTGAAGAAGGAAATGTATGACAGGAATACCATATTTGGACCAGTGAGAGTGCAGAGGAAAGACAACCATTATTTTCCTTTGTATGTTTGTGATCATTTTGGATCATAGTTATATATCTGTGTATTTGACAATGTACACACTTTGTAAGTGTCATGGATATTGAGGTACATTGGTATTAATGGCATTATTTACTCTTTATTTTTAATTAGCTGTTTGATTGAACATTCATGTCATCATCAGTACCCTTTTGAAAACAAATTATAATGAATTACAAATAACATTAATATGCTCTTTAAACATATTTGTGTACAAAGAATGAATGCTGATCACATTATTGGGGATTGCCTGGGATTCTGAACTACCACTAGGGCCGGTCGTTAACTTGAAGCACTTGATTTTAGTTGCATAATGTTCTCAAGTTCAGTGTCTCCTGAGGGACGTAATTGTACTGAGTTGTTTCAATAAAAATATTCCTAAAAAGGAATACAATTAAGTTAACGGTAATTCTTTGTTATAGAAGCTCTTTCACGTTAGTTACCTTTTATTGTGGTAATATAATTGCTCACAGTCTGCCACCTAAATCAGTTTAAGACACAGACAACAGATGATTTATTTTGAATAAATGATGCTGACCTGAAGTTGACAGTGTGATCATGGAAAAGGGATACTGCAAAAAGGATACTCATGTCCATTTGTGACATGAGATTGAGAAGGGGGGCAACTGATTAAACAAAATGACATTCTTCCTTGCTCAGATATTTTGATTCCTTTCTCATGTGTTTTTTAACATTCATGTCAGCATCAATGCCTAGTGAAAACACTTTATGTTGTTTCTTTATGGGGACAAGAAAAATGGGGGATCAGTATTAAAGTAGATAGGTCCAGTAGAGGAGTTTTTGCACCAGCATAGAAACAATAGGTTGAATGGTTTCCATCTGCACTATAATTTAAATGATCCTATATTACAATGGCAAAAACTCCATAACAATGCTCTATGATTCTATAAATGGGATTAGAATAGATAGCAGGTTAGCCTGACACAGGCACAGGGAGCTGAATGGTTTCCTTTTGTGCTGCAAATTTTCTATTTTTTAATTGTGAAGTTTCTTCCAGGGAAGAGGGTAAAACAAATTGAATTCATATCTATCATACAGTATTCCCAAACTGATGCAGTAACAGTGGTACAGTTCCCATAAGCTTACTGTAATTCACTGAAACAAAATTAGCAAGGTATTAACACTTTAGCAACTTTCCCCATACGTTTCCTTTTTGTTGGTCAACATAATGTGATGGATTTAAAAACCTGATATTACAATCTGTCTATCAAAAACAAATTGGATTTGTGCCACTCCTTGGAGACACGTCAGTTGCTTCCATTTATTTTTGGTCTCTTTTTCTATGACTTTTTAATAACTAGAAAACCTACTCTAAAAATCTGTGCGTTTACCTTTGTTTTCTTTTATTTAATATATCTGTTTATCTTTCTCTTCTATGAATTTCTCTTCTCATCCCTTCTTATTTTATTATACTGACTCACTTTCTTACGTTTTATCATTGGAATTTGTACCTGCCTGGACAACCAGATGACATATTACCCCCAGGAAAGTGATCTGTCAATCAACTAACAACCGGATTCCTACTTACTGCTAGGTAAACAAAGGCATGTGGAATAAGAAAACTTGCCCAATGGTTCACCCAGCCGGGAATTGAGCCCAGGTCCTCTCACTTGCAAGGTAAGCCCTCTAACCACTAACCTACAGGACTTCATTTAATTATGTAATTAACAATGAAATACTGTACAGATTAGTTGGGCCGAATGGCACGTGTCTGGGCTGCATCATTCTATGTAATTCTATGTAATATAGAATCAGCTGTATTCTTTTTCATTAGTTGTAAACTATATAATTAACGGCTCCTGTAACTCACTTTGTAACCTGAAGTTGACAGTGTGATCATGGAAAAGGGATACTGCAAAAAGGATACTCATGTCCATTTGTGACATGAGATTGAGAAGGGGGGCAACTGATTAAACAAAATGACATTCTTCCTTGCTCAGATATTTTGATTCCTTTCTCATGTGTTTTTTAACATTCATGTCAGCATCAATGCCTAGTGAAAACACTTTATGTTGTTTCTTTATGGGGACAAGAAAAATGGGGGATCAGTATTAAAGTAGATAGGTCCAGTAGAGGAGTTCTTGCACCAGCATAGAAACAATAGGTTGAATGGTTTCCATCTGCACTATAATTTCAATGATCCTATATTACAATGGCAAAAACTCCATAACAATGCTCTATGATTCTACATTTATACATGGTCTTTCTAACCAGTACATGTTGTAGTACAATGGGGTCTAATTTGTGGGTTGTTAACCCATCCTCAAATTAGACCCCATTGTTTCCCGATTATGGTTCTTATTTTGTCTTCATCTTTCACTAGCTGCTAACCTGTTCTTTTTCACCTGCCTCTTTCTGGAGGATTCTTGATTTGATCATCTCTATTTTAAGCTTTAACATGGTAACCAATAGCTTTTTGGATTAATGCAGCACATTAAGCAGATTTATATGCACTGTTGCCACCATTTTGATATTAAAGCATCAACTTCAGCTCTCACTGTTATTCCTATGCAATTTTACATATATTTTTAGAAATCCTTTATAGATTTACCACAGTGTAAGTACATTGGATTGGATAAGTAATCACATTTTACTGCTTAATATCTTTTGACCATTTCAAGCTATTTTAAATTGGGTCTTATTTCTTCATATGCCCTTGCATCCATACCTCATTTTGGAGCTCTGAAGATTAGAAAGCAATCGGTTGACAGATTTCTGTCAATGCTGCGCAGCAATTAGAATTCCCCTTAATGTGAGTTCCCAGTTTTAGCCAATCCATGTAGGGGAAATAATGAGACTGAGAGCGGAAGCTTTCCTAAAATATATTCTGATGGATGTGGTTTGTTTTCAATGTCTCTAGTGGGACAAATAAAAACTGGTTGAAATTACCACCCAAATACTATTTACCGAGTTCCACTCAGAAAACAAAGCAATGCTTTTTTTCCATTTAATCTACAAAAAAGGATTATCAGTATTTTGTATTTGTAATCTGAGGAGAGCTCTAAAAATGAATGACTCATTTAACAGATGTACCAGCGGTAACTTCAAACCAATCACTTTAAGTCTCAATGGGATCTTTCTTAATAAATATATTTGCAGGATTTTGCATATACTGTGCACTCCCCATAATGACTTGATGTAAACTGGGTATATCCAAGGTATTGTATTCAGTCAGTCTTCACCAGATTGTCCATGGAATGCAAAGAAAACACTCAGATTCCAGCTAGACTTTCGCATGTTTGAAATTGATACTAAGTGCCAAAAATAAGAGTGAATTTATTCCTACCACAAAGTATAGCAAAGAATGTGCTGGATTGCTATCAAAAATGGAATAGCTACCAGTGTCCTGTTTTAGCACTATTTCAAATTAGGACATACTGAATGAATTGTCCTGCATGTTCTTGGCCAGAATGCTTATTGAGCATGTTTCCCAAGGACAAATAGAATTACAATACAATGTACTGTATATTAATATAGTGACTCTCACATTGGGAGGATGTCCTAAAGCGCTGAAAAATGGTACAATCACTGATTGGATAGGTCAGGCAGCATCTATGGAGAGAGGAAAGTGAGTTAATGTTGCAGGTTGATGACCTTTTGTCAGTTTTACCGAAAAGTCATCGACCTGAAACGTTAACTCACTTTCCTCTCTCCATAGATGTTGCCTAACTTGTTGAGGGTTCCCAGCGATGCTGGACCAAGAGTTGTTTTTAATTGTTTTCAAAGGCTCTCCAATAGTCTAGTGGTTAAGGCATCACCCAGTGTAATAATAAATCATAAAGATGGGAATGTTGCAGGTTAGATTGCTAATCTGTGCTGAATTGATTAGCTAATCTCAGATGGGATACCAGATGGAGTGCGAGGATCATCAGTGGCTCGGGGAAGGGGAAACTCAGCCAGATTGCTTGCTGAGTGACAAAAGTCCAGACATGTCAGTGGTGACCCTATGATTGAAGAACCTGTTAAAACTTAAAAATAACAAGTGAAGAAAATGGACTTCAGGGCAGATATGGGTTAATGGTGCCCATGAGAATACCCCAGAAGAGACAGTACCTACAGGGCACTCCCATGTTTCTCTCTGCTCTGTATAGTGTTGCACTGTAGGATATTCTCTGCAGTACTATATTCATTTATCTTTCCTGTATTTTGTTGTACCATCTTGTACCATGTTGCACTGTGTTATATTATAGTAGGTGATGCTGTCTTGTGGTGTGCTGTATACTATTCTGTGTTGTACTGCATTACATTTTCTTTTTGTAGAAATATGTAATCTAACTGTATATTGTATTGTGCTTTATTGTGCTATGCAGAGGAATTTGTGCCACATAAGTTGAATTGTATACTGTTCCATACTATATTGTCTTCCACTGGACAGTGGACTGTACTTTATGGTTTTACTTTGTTCTGTGCTACCAACATCTCCTCTCTTCCAGGTCTAACCTCCTGAACCTCCCTGACCTCTCTCTCAAACCCCACTCCGAAACGATGTGCAACCTAGTCAAACTTTGATCCCCAGCTTTCCTTTTTTCCTCACATCCAGTCCCTCATCAAGTCCACCTTCCTTCACAACCTCCTTCCTTCACAACTACCTTCATTAACCTTCCCTTGCTCATGTCCAACCTTGTCCCTGTGAAGCACTTTAGGACTTTACCCTAAGTGCAAGGTGCTATATAAATGCAAGTTGTTGTGTACTGTGAGGTACTGTATTGCATAGCACGGTACTGTATCATGCTTTATGCTACATTGCATTATATTTCTTCATGCTCTTTATGGTTCTATATTGACTTGCTTCCCTACAAAATTGTGATGACACTTTACAGAAAAACTCTGAAGTACTTTGAGATAATTAGACGTGATAAGGCACTATATCAAATGCAAAGATTATTATCATTATTGCATTGGTGTCTTGGGTTGTGTTATGTATTGCGATGTCCTACTTGGCATTGCGCCATTCTGTTCTGTACTGTGCTCAGCACTGCAAAATGTTGTATGTGCCCTGTACTGAGTTGCATTATACTGTATTATTTTGTTGCACTATTCTGTATTGGTGTATTGTAATATTATATGCTCTGTATCGGATTTTTTTGTGTTACTCTATGTTCTGAACTGAATTTTGTATTGGGTTTTTGTATTGTTCTTTGTCATGTTTTTAGTATTGCCATGTGCTGTATTATTGTGTTTGTTTGTACTTTATTTTACTGCACTGTATTGTCCTACCATGGGGTTTATTATATTGCTATCCACTGTATTAATCTGTTCTGTTACTATATGATGTGTCCTGTGATGTACTACTGTATTATGATTGATCTATGCATTATTGCACTGTGCATTGTTATTGTTGCTGCTCTGTTCCACCCTGTACTGCGTTATAACAAAATGTTAATGCTCTTTGCTTTATTAACGCATCCTGTATTATTATAGCAAATTGTGACTCTGGGCTGTATTAACCTATACTGCATTGTTAAAGCATGTTATTAATTTCTATTGCATTAATGCAAAACATGTTATTGAAGCTTGTTGTTACTCTTTCTATATAATCTACACTGTGCTGCATTAATGTGTGGGACACTTCTGTGCACAATTGGCTGTGGCGGTTCGTCCACAACAAAGTCAATCCAATTTACAATATATTCTGTGAAGCACTTTGAGACACCTGAATGACGAGATAAGGTACTAACAAATGTAAGGATTATTATTGAGTTGCTGTGTAATGCAATTATCTGTTCTGCGCTGAATTAACTTGTCATGTGCAACAGTGGGATTGTTGTATGATTTTTCAAATTGTACTTTGCACTAGCAGCGTTGCTGTGTGGTGTATCAATCCTGTATTGTATTACCCGTGTACAGTGCTGTAGTGGCGGTTCTGATTTCTACAAGGCTACAGAGACATCCCTGCATGCTGTTTTGAACCTGTGCAATGCTGCAGTGGTGTTGCTATGTGACACTGAGGCATGCTGCAGCAGTGTTGCTATGTGACACTGAGGCATGCTGCAGTGGTGTCGCTATGTGACACTGAGGCATGCTGCAGTGGTGTCGCTATGTGACACTGAGGCATGCTGCAGCGGTGTTGCTATGTGATGCTGAGGCATGCTGCAGCAGTGTTGCTATGTGACACTGAGGCATGCTGCAGTGGTGTTGCTATGTGACACTGAGGCATGCTGCAGCAGTGTTGCTATGTGATGCTGAGGCATGCTGCAGCAGTGTTGCTATGTGATGTTGAGGCATGCTGCAGTGGTGTTGCTATGTGATACTGTGGAATGCTGCAGCAGTGTTGCTATGTGATACTGTGGAATGCTGCAGCAGTGTTGCTATGTGACACTGAGGCATGCTGCAGTGGTGTTGCTATGTGACACTGAGGCATGCTGCAGCAGTGTTGCTATGTGATGCTGAGGCATGCTGCAGCAGTGTTGCTATGTGATGCTGAGGCATGCTGCAGCAGTGTTGCTATGTGATGCTGAGGCATGCTGCAGCAGTGTTGCTATGTGATGCTGAGGCATGCTGCAGCAGTGTTGCTATGTGATGCTGAGGCATGCTGCAGCAGTGTTGCTATGTGATGCTGAGGCATGCTGCAGCAGTGTTGCTATGTGATACTGAGGCATGCTGCAGCAGTGTTGCTATGTGACGCTGAGGCATGCTGCAGTGGTGTTGCTATGTGACGCTGAGGCATGCTGCAGTGGTGTTGCTGTGTGATACTGAGGCATGCTGCAGTGGTGTTGCTGTGTGATGCTGAGGCATGCTGCAGTGGTGTTGCTGTGTGATGCTGAGGCATGCTGCAGCAGTGTTGCTATGTGACACTGAGGCATGCTGCAGTGGTGTTGCTGTGTGATGCTGAGGCATGCTGCAGTGGTGTTGCTATGTGACACTGAGGCATGCTGCAGCAGTGTTGCTATGTGACACTGAGGCATGCTGCAGTGGTGTTGCTGTGTGATACTGAGGCATGCTGCAGTGGTGTTGCTCTGTGATACTGAGGCATGCTGCAGTGGTGTTGCTATGTGACGCTGAGGCATGCTGCAGTGGTGTTGCTGTGTGATGCTGAGGCATGCTGCAGCAGTGTTGCTATGTGATGCTGAGGCTGCAGTGGTGTTGCTATGTGACACTGAGGCTGCAGTGATGCCGCTGTGTGGGACCCGCTCCCGCTCTAAGCCCCGCCCTCTCGGAGGACGCGGTGACGTCAGCGTGTGCGGGCGGACGGGTGGGCGGGGCCGCGGGGCTGTGCGCTTGTCAGTCATTCCGGGGCTGTGAGCGCGAGCGGTGCTGGTGGTGGAGTAACGGCTGTGGCGCGAGAGTGGAGCGCGAGAGCCTGTGTGTCCCCCCCCCCCCCCCCCCTCAGTGCAGAGCCGCCCTCGCCATGGTATCGCCGAGTCGTGGAGGCCGCTGCGCTTCGCCCTCAGCGGCACCTGGACCCCAGTCCGCCCCACCCCCCGGCCTCAGGGCGCCAACGGCCGTTTGAGCGGCCACTGAGGTCCCCCCCACCACCCCCCTCCCCTCCAGTCCCTTTCCCGACATTTAATTATATTTAATCTCCGTTCATAGCGGGAGTGGGAGAGCCCCTCTCCCCCACACCCCCACACACACCCACTGCGCTCCCTCTCCTCCTCCCCCCCACACCCCCACCGCCCGAGTGTGTCCCTTCCTGTGCGCCGCCGCCGCCGCCGCTGCAGGTAAACATGATGAAGACCGAGGCTTCTTCAGGCGAGAGATCGACCCTCCGGAGCGCCTCTCCGCACCGCAACGCTTACAGGACCGAGTTTCAGGCTCTGAAGAGCACCTTCGACAAACCCACCGCCTCCTGCTCGGGCAGCGGTGCCGGCAGCTGCGGGGCAGGCCCGGACTGCAGGGGCAAAGGAGGGTCCGAGAAAGCGCCTCAGGAGCAGCAGCAGCAGCAGCAGCAACAGCAACAACAGACCCGGGGCAGGAAATATGGCTCCAATGTCAACCGAATCAAAAACATGCTCTTTATGCAGATGGGGATGGGGCCCGGCGATAACAACGGGGTCGCTCCGAAAACCAAAGCCCGAGGGGCTGCCGTCTCCCCGCAGAGGAGAGTCCGCTCCCGCGACTCTCTCGATGCTGCAGCAGCAGCAGCAGCAGCTCCGGTGAAGCCAGACTGCACCGTGACCGAACGGGTCGTCGCCCGCTTGGACTCGCCCGTCCAGGAGGGACAGTCCTACTCCAAATTTTCCGAGACTCGCAAAATGTTCGAGCAGAGCATCCGCGAGCCGCTGCCCCTGTCACACCAGCTTTCGCCCAGGAAGGAGAGGAAAGCGTCCCAGGAGCAGCTGCTGGAAGAGCTGAAGGGGATCGAGAGCTCCGGTTGCAGCAGAGGCAGCACCGAGTCCTTGGACAGCACCAGCCCCAGGACGGAGACCGTTTCTCCTACAGTCAGTCAGCTCAGCGCCGTGTTTGAAAACACCGAGCAGCAGAATCTGCTCATTGAAAAGGTTGGAGAGACTGAACAGTATTTTGTAACCGGTAATTTCCCCGTTACCCCGACCGTTTCACCTACCGCTGACCAAGAGCAGCAGCCCGACTCCAAAACCTCCTCTGTCCAAGATCGCTGCGGGATTTATTTTGAACAGCAGGAAGCGGCTTTTCTCGGGCTAAGTGACACCCAGCAAATAGTTGCAAATGACACGGCGGCAGTTCCTTCAGGAACCTTAGAGACATGTGTTCCTTCTACGTTAAACAGTCCTGTGGAGATCAGGCACATTAAGCCCATTGTCCACGAAGGGGCAGACGATCGAGACCAGACCGAACAAGGAGGGAGGAGGGAAGGAGGGACTGCAGAGGATCCGTGTGATACTGAACCTGCTGCATATGGCCAACCACCCGATACAGTTTCACATCATTCAAAAGGCAGTACTGCTTTAGCTGAAGTACTGTCCGGTAAGCGAGATTCAACAGCAAGTGAAAACTCCTCAGAGGAAAGCACCCCCGAGTATTCAGGGACTCCAGCGACAAATCTATCAGCTGCGAAAGACAACGAAAAGGAACCCAATAAGGAATATACAAAAACTGAAGCTAAAATTCTGAACGAGGATAATGAGGGCTACAGTGTTGAATCCGGGGTTGATGCTGGTTGGGAACAGACTTACGAGGACTCAGAAGAACAAGACGATAGCGATGATAATTTTTATGAACCAGTTGTGGAGTGTACAGAAGTAACAGGCTTGTCCGATGAAGAAAACATTCCTGTTAACAGGAAGATTAAATTCAGCACAGCCCCCATAAAAGTAAGTGAATCTTTAATTAATGCACTGGATGTGTTTACATGAAAATGTGGACATATAAGGTACAATTTACAACAGACAACATAAATTCATTTTCAGTAAATAGCTATACTGTATTTCCAAATAAACGCGCATCGCGAAGCCAAATAATATTATAGAAATGTGTCTTTGTAGCAGTAAAGCAACTGAACCTATTCTGGCCAGTATGGAAACGTTGGATTGAATCGACTGTAAAGAAAGATCCAGTTTGCCTGTTATTCAGTAGCAAAATTAACTCTGTTTCACAAGTGGCATGAGTGACAGTTTGTGCAACTTGCTCAATAGGTGTAAAAGGAAGTTACAATTGTTGCTGCCCTTTTTTAAAAAAAGGGCAACTTACTGTGTTTCTTGAAATGTAGCCACTGTTATCCATTTTATCACTGTTTTCCAATATTTGTGATTAAGACATTGTGATTTGTGATCAAAGCCTTTCCTTAGAGAATGCATCAAATTGTAAATTTTTTGGAAGGGTAAAGGAGGTAACATTTATTTTGTTACCTTTATATTCACAAATGTTTAGAATTTTTAAATAATTTTAACATCATTAAGGAACATTGAGGTAATAGTGATTTTGTTATGCGCCTGGAAAGATGACAATCATTACTATGTTTTTTTAGGAATCACAGAGACATGGTTAAAACAGAATGATGGAAGTGAATACAACTTGCAAGGTATTAGGTACAGGTTAATTAGGAAAGATAGGAAGGATGAGAAAGGTGAAAGAGTAGCTAGCTATATGTGATTGACAAATGGAAGGGTAAGGTAACATGATTAATAATGGAATGAAATCTCTGGGAACATGTACTGAATAAGAAAGGGATCAGACTGACATTTGGGATTTGCTTAAGACTGCTAGGCCAAAGTAGAGAGAATGACTTGCCGTTTTATAACATTAAGTTTACTTGAGCAGAACAGATGGGAACAACAACAAAATTACATTTATGGAACGCTCTTCACCTCGGGAGGACGACCCAAGGCGCTGTATTGAATATTGAATAAATTGGGAATACTCAATTGGGAAGGACTCTGACCTTGTGACTAGAGTGCATGACAACTGCCTGACTCAGTGTGTGTCAGGGAGCCCACAGGGACAGGTCTCTCCTTGGCTTAGTTCTCGTCAGTGATCCAGACGCTATTGAGGAAGTGACCACTGATTAATATTCAAGTTGACTTGGGAAATAGAAAAGCACACATCAAATTCTAGTATTCAACTTTAGACAGGCAAACCAGACGAATGAGGGTTGAGCTAAGTGACGTGGGCTGAATAAGCAATATTGAAGAACAAATAGGTTGAAGATAAATAGACATCCTCAAAAATTATTCTGCACAGCATGCCGGTCGACTACATAACCAAATCCAGCAGGAGCAAATTGAACAAAACCACACCAAAATAGATTAGTAGGAAATAAATAGATTAATACAAAAAGGAAGATTTACAAAGCTTGTAGAGTGAATGGCAAGGGCTGAATACAAGAATGTACAGAAAGTATTTTTTTTAAAAAAAGGAGTTAATAGCGAACTGGAAAGGGAATAGTAGTAAATGCAAAGTACAGTACCATTATTTCCAATATTGTAAGTGTTGAGACTCGAAGAGGGTTGGGAAAGAGAATGAACAAGAGAATAGAGAACATAATGAAGTACTTCCTGGAGTTCTTTTTTNAACCAAGCAGGAGATTTGTGTAGCACTGATGGATGTTATGAGAGAGTCATTTGCCAGTGGTGAAATTCCAACAGACTGGAAGAAAGCAAATATTGTTCACATATTCAAGAAAAGTGACAGAACCAAAGCTGTCAAATATAGACCAATTAACCTGACCTCATCAATTGGAAAAATGTTGCAGTAAATCATCAGAAAGTAAAAACAATCTAATAAAGCCTAGATAAATATAATAATCCTTGCATTTGATATAGCGCTTTTCACGTCTTCTAGATGTCTCAAAGCGCTTCACAGAATATACTGTAAAGGGAATTGACTGTATATTTGTGGGCGAAACGCGACAGCCATTTGTGCACAGCAATGTCCCACAAACAGTCGTGAATTGAAGCGACCGATTTATTATTGTTTTTTTNCTTGAGGGATTATCAGGCGTGTGGAGTAAGGAAACTTGCCCAAGGTTTCGACCTGCCGGGAATCAAATCCAGGTCTTGCGCTTGTGAGACGAGTGCTTTAACCACTGAGCTACAGGATTCCTGTATGGATTCAGAAGTGATCTTGATTAACCAAGCTCATAAATTTTTTTGAGGTGGTGACGGCCCAAATTAACTCTGGGAAGCCAGATGATTTATATTATCTAAACTTCTAAAACATGTTTGAAAAGTGAAAAGAACCATGAAAGACTTTCACAAACTCAAATCTCTGGGTACTAAGGGCAAGGAATAGACATGGATTCAAAATTGGCTGATGGAAATTGCTTTTAAGGTTGCTATACAATACATTTTACATTTATAAAGTGCTGGCAGCGCCTCCTCACCTCAGCTGCTGACATTATCACCATTCATGGCTACACTCTTCACCTCACCGAGACAATCCAAAACCTCAGTGTCCTTTTCGACCCTCAGCTGTCTTTCAAACCCCACATTCGTGCCATGACCCATTCTGGCTTTCCACACCTCCGCAGCATTGCCCACCTCAGCCACTGCCTCTCATCGCAGGCCGCTGAGACACTGATCCACGTTTTCATTATGTCCCGGTTTGACTACACCAACTATCTGCTCACTGGACTTCCCAACTCTTCCCACTACAAGCTGCAAATTATTCAGAACTCTGCAGTTTGTGTCCTATCCCGCACTAGGAACCTAATACCCCCATTTTCACCCGGGTTCACTGGCTCCCCATTCCTCAGGGAACATATATAAGAAATAGGAGCAGAAGTAGGCTATTCGGCTCCTCGAGCCTGCCCTGCCATTTGATAAGATCATTGCTGATATTCTAACCTAATTCCATTACCCGCCCTATCTCCATATCCCTTAATCCCTTTAGTTTTTAAAAATCTATTGATCTCAGTCTTGAATATGTTCAATGACTGAGTGTCCACAGTCTTCTGAGGTAGAGAATTCCATAACTTCACTACCCTCTGAGTGAAGAAACGTTTTCTCAACCCAGTTCTAAAGGGCTGACCTTTAATCTTGAGACTGACCCCTAGTTTTAGATTCTCCAACCAGGGGAAACAGTCTCACACTATCTACCCTGTCAAGATCCTTAAGAATCTTATAGGTTTCTATAAGATCATCTCTAATTCTTCTATATTCTAGAGAATATAGGCCTAGTCTACTCAACCTCTTCTCATAGGTCAACCCCCTCATCCCAGGAACCAACCTAGTGAACCTACGTTGCACCCCGTCTAAGGCGAGTATATCCTTTCTTAGATTAGGAGACCAAAACTACACACAATATTCCAGGTGCAGTTTCACCAAGGCCCTATACAATTGCAGTAAGACTTCCCTATGCTTGTACTCTAACCCCTTTGCAATAAACGCTAACATGCTATTAGCCTTCCTAGTTGCTTGCTATACCTATGTACTAACTTTCTGTGATTGATGTACAAGGACACCTAAATCCCTCTGAGTATTAACACTATTTAGTCTCTCCCCCTCTGGAAAATAATCTGCTTTTCTATTTTTTCTACCTAGGTGAGTAACTTCACGCTTGCCCACATTATACTCCATCTGCCATCTTCTTGCCCACTCACTTAACCTGTCTATATCCCTTTGCATCCTCCTTGTGTCCTCCTCACAGCTTTCTTTCCCACCTAGCTTTGTATCGTCCGTGAATTTAGATACATTAAGCTCCATTTCCTCATCTAAATCATTGATGTAGACTGTAAACAGTTGAGGCCCAAGCGCTGATCCTTGCGGCACTCCACTGGTCATAATCTGACTCTGCCTAATCATATTATGACTTTAAGTGCCTCATGACGTCGTCCCTAATTATAACCTCTGGAAATTTCCCTACTACCGATGTCAGGTTAACTGGTCTACAGTTCTCCATTTTTTTCTCTCCCATCCTTCTTAAATAGCGGTATTACATTTGCAATCTTCCAATCAAGAATCTTCAAGGCCCTCCACGGTCTTGTACCCTTCAACCTCATAACCCCATATCAGCCTGTCCACTCCCTCTGCTTGTTGGACACCGGCCTGCTTCAGGTCCCTTGCAATTCCCGCCCCACCACTGGCAGTCAGGCATTCAGCTTCTCTGCCCCCACTCTCTGGAACTATCCTGCAATCCCTTAGCCTCACCCCCCTCTCTTGCCTCCTTCAAGTCCCATCTGAAGACCTTTCTCTTCGACGATTCCTGTTCAGCTGGAGGTCAAAAATCCCATGACACTATTTGAAAAAAGAAGGGTGTTTGTTCTGTTATCCAATAGACAAAATTGGTCATTCACTTCATGGCTGTTTATGGGATATTACTGTGCCAAATTGAATGCTGTGGTTTGCCTAAAAAGTAGTCACTATACTTTACAGTGAATCCTGTGAAGTGCTTTGAAATGTACTCCTGATGAGAATGTTGCTATATCAAATGCAATTTTTTTTATTATTGCTTTCTTTAAATTAGATCAGCTATAAATAGACCGTATAAAACACACCAAAATACTGTACTTCACTGGATTGTGAAGAAACCATTAAGTTCAATTAAAGGAGTGGAAGATAATGTTGACAATCTTCATAAGGAGAATAGAAAATTACTGTTACACATACACTTTGGTTGTTTATCTTGAACTGTATTTTGAAAATGAACAGCACAAATCAGCATAAAATGTGTCATAAAAATTAGTGGATATTGCAATGGTGGCAGTGCATTGTTGGATTTATTCCATGAAGGATTCCTGCTGTTTGATGGGAAACAACAAGAAGATTCCATTTATAGAGCGCCTTTCACGTCAGGAGGATGTCCCAAGGCGCTGTACAGTTGGGTCAGGACCCGAGCAGGGGGGAAATGGTCAGGGTGAGGGGAGGGAAGGGAGGGAGCGAGGAGGGGGTAGAGAGTCGAGAGGGGAGCTGAAGGCACGGTCAAAGAGAAAGGTCTTGAGACCGGCCTTGAAGGAGGAAAGGGAGGAGGCGAAGGCACTGGGGGATAGAGTTCCAGAGCCTCGGGGCTGAGAGGCTGAAGGCTCGGCCACCGATGGTAGGGCGGTTGGGGCGGGGGATGTGGAGCAGACCGGAGCCAGAGGAACGGAGGGTACGGGCAGGTAGTAGGGGGATAGTAGGTCAGAGAGGTAGGAGGGAGCGAGGCCGTGAATGGCCTTGTAGGTGAGGATGAGGATCTTGAAATCGATCCTCTGGGGGATGGGGAGCCAGTGGAGGTGAGCGAGGGTGGGAGTGATGTGGCCCCGAAGCCTGGTGCGGGACAGTACACGAGCTGCAGAGTTCTGAATGACCTGCAGCTTGTGGAGGGAGGTGCCGGGAAGGCCGGCGAGGAGAGAGTTCCCATAGTCCAGCCTTGAGGTGATAAAGGCGTGGACCAGAGTTTCAGCAGCGTGAGGGGTGAGGTAGTGCCATAGTCTGGCGATGTTTCGGAGGTGATGGAAGGCGGTGCCAGTTGTGGCGCGGATATGAGGAGAAAGGACAGCTCAGGGTCGAACAAAACGCCGAGGTTCCTGACTGGCTTTGAGAGGTGGAGAGTGCAGCCTTGGATGCTGATGGTGTCAGCGCCTGAGGTGCGGAGGCGCTGACGTGAGCCAATCAGGAGGGCCTCAGTTTTGCGTACGTTGAGCTGAAGAAAGTTGTCTCTCGTCCAGGACTCGATGTCGGACAGGCAGCTGTCAGGACATCGGTGGTCGTGGAGTTGAGGGTAGAGGAGGAAAGGTAGAGTTGGGTGTCATCCACATACATGTGGAAGTTAACCCCATGTCTGCGGATGATGTCACCAAGGGGGAGCATATAGAGGGTGAGAGGCGGAAAGAAACAAGATATATAAAATATATATATATACACACACACAAACATATACAAACACGCATATATATATATACAAACAAACATATATACACACACGCACTCTTTGTGAAATAGCTCAACAACATTTTTATAGTACTATTCTCATTGGAAGGCCATCTCAAACGGTATTACACAGCTGACTGGGCACCTGAGTTGGGGAGGATCCACAATTTGCACTACTATAGCACCTTTTATGTGGAGTGATCTTTCAAAGTGCTATTTTAGAGATGATGTGGATTACTGAGCGTGTCAAAGGGATTATGAAGATGTTGACAGAAATCATACGGATAGTTTCTAAAAATTATGAAATAGTTTGTTGGAAGATATGCTGCACTCCAATGAGTGCGTTACTTATATTTGTTGCCCCCATTTCGGCTGTACGTTATAAATGAAGGAAATATGAATCATTTCTATACTCTAGACCGGAGTAGACCAACCTTTTGACTGCTTAGTGCCGGATGCCCTATTGGAGAAACATCCACAGGGCGGACAAGCAATGTTTTTATGTATCCCTTCCAGAAACATAACATTACATTTTCAGGTTATGGAGGGAGCAAGTGGGCCAGATGAAATAGAAGGAGGGGGGCAGATGAAATTGGCTCGCGGCCGACCGCCCTACTCTAGATGGCGCCAAGTATTTTTTATCATGTTTTTTACTATGTATGTGTATAATATATATGGTATTTTTATACAAGATTGAATGCTTGAAAATAGTTGCATGGTTCATTCGTCCTACAGTTCTAACTAAAGGGGGAAATGAAGTATAATCTGACATGAGAAACATTAATATGATTCTTAACCTTGGATTCATTAGAAATGTTTTTCATTTGTAAGCATCAGAAGACTACAGCACAGCAGCTGGAGTATCTGTACAACAACAGATTTTTGTTTGGCTGCAAAAGTTATGTCTGATATCAACATATTTTGTCAGCAGTTGGATTTTCAAGATAATTCCTCAACCCACATAGCTGTCACGTTTTCTCCAAATATCTCTGCTTTAATCAGTCTTGTGGCAATTCGGCCCACATTTAGATCTCTAGGATGGGCAAATTAATAGCTTCTTACATTGCTTACTCCAGAACTTAAGAGGAAACCTAATTCTTCTGCATTTATATCATAATTAGTCTGGAACTACATATGTAAAGAAGATCGTTGCTGGTGTGTTGATTGGTCCTTGAGCGAGCAAACCACTTGGCATGACGTAGACTATTGTCTTCAATAGCCCTGGTCCACAGTAGCAATGGTAGAACAGAGAAGAGAACATAGAGAGGGAAGAGTAACTGAAGCTCACTACAGTATCTGAACAAATTCAAGTATGATGGTGGTGCCTGTTTTAAGATTAGTATTTTGCCAGTTTGCTAAATAGTTATTTAGAACTAGAAAATGTATAGCGTAGAAGAAGACTAATCAGCCCATTGTGTCTGGTGGTTCTTTCAGAGCAATTCTTTCAGTTCCATTTACCCACCTTTTCCCCATACCCTTGTTGTTTACCTTTAAGTATCTTACCGAGTTCCCTTTTGCAAGCTAGTATAGATTTTGCCTCAACCACTACTCCTGGCAGGGTGTTTCATATCCTAACGACTGTCTGTGTGGAAAAAAAATCACCTGATCTCCCCATTTGCTCGTTTGCTTGCTACCTAAAATTTATGCAAACAAATCACTGACTCACCGACCAGTGGAAATAATTTCTCCATATTGATCAAAATCCATCACGATTTTAAAAAGCTCTGTCAGGTTTCTCTCACTTAAGTCCTTGCCATCAGCCAAATTCAACATGGATAACAGTAAAAGAACAAATGGGTCTGATGTAAAGTGTGGTTCGTAGGCAGCCACAACTGAAAGTTTGTTTTCATTAATGCAGGTGGACACTCCATTGAATGTAGATTTAAAATAAATGACTTGCTTCTAAATTTCAAATTTGGCATAGGCTTATCTAGAATAAAATACTGTTTTTTGAGGTAGTGAAAAGGCAACTAAACTAAACTCCTGTATTTTTGCAGTAATGAAAAAGGATGGATGTGCATTAGCCTTTTTATTCCATTTAAGTGTGAATAAACGACGAGGATACAATTTAAATATGAACTCTGTTTAGAACATTTAGAGGGTTAAATTTGCCATATGTTTTGTCGTCAGTGCATAATTGCTCCAATTCAAATCTGTAGTAGTTATCCGTTGTGCTTGGGCTTAACTCTCTTGATATTCTTGGGCTCTCATTTGATCCTAAAAGCCTTTATTGTAAGGTTTATAATATATAGAACACTTCAACCAATCTAATTCCTATCATAGTTTCCAATTGGTTGGAGCATTTTTCTGCAGCAATTGTAGTACTTATTATTTGTAGGAAGAAAACTAAGTGAGAACAATCCTAATAGGTATCAATCACTTCAAAATAAGGTTTACAAAATTAATTATCAGCCATTCATTTACTGGCAATAATTAATGTGGGTGGATTATTCTCTATTCTCTATCCTTGATCACTGGACATTTTAATGCTATGAGTCACGTAAGGTTTCTCGCCAAATTCTTCAGGACTCCAGTAGTGAGCACTTGCTGATAAAAAGATCAAAACTGTTCACACATTTGTATGTATGTTATATGACTCAAGTTAAGAATTACACCATATAATGGGGTTGGGCATGGCAGGAGGCCTGTGCATGTTTTGTGCTATTAAGAGCCAGATTTAAATGAAGCCCGATTACCATGGTACAGTATGTGTTGTTTATTTCAAATTATTACTCATATTTTGATTGTCACTTATGCTCGGCAGCAATTTTTTTCTTATTGTATTGACATTGGATTCTGTATGGATTTTTTAAAATTCCTTTTCCCCTAGTGCTCATTTTTGCTGATAGCAATTTCACAGAGAGTGGGTAATGGTAACAGTTCAATATTGTACCCAAGTTGCTTTTCTTCATCAAAAACAGTAGTTGCTGGGAACACTCAGCAGGTCAGGCAGCATCTATGGAGAAAGGAAAGTGAGTCAACATTTCGGGAAACATCCACTTGGCTGCATCATCCTCCCCCCATCCCCCCCATGTCCCTTTCCACCCCGCCCAGACCATCCACACCGCTTTTCCCTCGGCCACAGCTCCTGCCACTCCCCCCTAATTACACTCCTTTGGCCCCATTTCTCCCTCTTCCCTCTCAACCACAATAACCCGGATGAAGTTCATCACCTGTTCTATTGACCCCCACCCAGCTGCTGGCCACTCAACTCCCTCTCCTTTCCCCCCTGCTGGCCAACAGGGTCAACCAGTCTCTCTCCTCAGGTTCAGTTCCTCTCCCCCTGTAAACCGCTGGTATCAGACCTCTCCCCAAAAAATCTACCCTCGATCCCTCTAATCTCTCACACTACTGTCCCAATTCTAACCTACCCTTCCTTGCCAAAGTCCTGGAACGCATTGTTGCAGGTCAACTTGGGTTTCACCTCTCCCTCCATTTCCTCCTTGAGCTCCTCCCCTGCAGTCTGTTTTTTGTCCTGACCACAGCACAGAGACAGCGCTTGTCAAAGTTACAAAAGACGCCCTCTCTATCTGTGACCAGGGCTCCCTCTGCCTCCTTGTCCTCCTGGATCTCTCTGCTGCGTTCGACACAGTCGACCACTCATCTCGGCAAATGGTTTCTCCTCCTGCCCCTGCCTGGTCACCTGCAGCGTACCCCAGGGCTCCATTCTTGGCCCTCTTCTTTTCCTTATTTTTATGCTCCCTCTGGGTGATGTCATCCGCAGACACGGGGTAAACTTCCACATGTATACAGATGACGCACAAATCTACTTTACCTCCTCCAGTACCAACTCCAGATCTGCCAATGTTCTATCAGCTTGTCTGGCAGACATCAGGGCCTGGATGAATGCAGACTTCCTGCAGCTGAATGTTCCTTGGCTCCCGTCAACGTCTTCACTCTTGCGGATCTGAACTCCTCAACCTCCACTGGGCTCTCCCTTACACTCACCGAATCAGTGCGCCATCTACCCCCAGCAGTCCTTCGTCTCCCACATCTGGTCTCTGACCAGGACTGCCTTCTTTTACCTCTGCCACATTTCCGTCTCCGACCGTATCTTACCCCAAATGCAGCTGAAACCCTTGTGCATGTGTTTGTCATCTCCCGCCTGGCTTACTCAAACACACTCCTTGCTGATCTCCCCAGCTCCACTATTTAGAAGATCCAGCTCATTCAGAATTTTGCTGCCTGCATATTTACCAGGATCAAACTCTACCCACACCTCACCAATTCTGGCCATCTGTCCACTGGCTCCCATCACCGAACGGATCGACTTCAAGATCGACTCCTCACACTCCTTCAATGCCTCTGCCTTGCCCTCTCTCTCCCCCTTTTCAAGTCCCACCTAAAAACCTTCCTCTTCAACTGTGCTTACTGCCATCTTACCCCCCCCCCTTCCCCCCCAGCTTGGTGTCAGGCTCCAAGACTGTTAAGCACTCTGAGACACTGCCCTGCATGGAGGGCATTATATAACTGCAAGTTGTTGAATGTTTCAACATTGGTAAGTGAGTAGAAATTTGGTTAACGTTTAGAGCAAGGGGGGATTGCGAGGGCATGGGTCTGTAAGGGGTGGGCACCGATCAAAAGCCCACCCTTTCATGGTGAGAGCACTAATCAAAAGCCTGCATCCTTCCACGGTGATTGTGTTGCTGTTATAGGTTCCCCCACCTCCGAAATTAAACCTGTGTTGTAGTTGAGAGTCTCTGTATCTGCCTGTATCTGGGGGGGGTATGGTGTCCTTGCTACAGTATGAGCCTTAAACAACCATGAAGTGAATGACCAATTTTACTTGGGGCTATTGATCAGGACACTGAGAGAAACTCCTTTTTTTTTAAGTAATGCAGTGGGATCTTTGTTGTTCACCTGAACAGGCATATGGAACCTTAGTTTAACGTCTCACCTGAAGGATAGCACCTCCAAAAATGCAGCACTACCCCAGCACTGCATTGGCATGTCAGACTCACTTCAGTTTCCTTGCTTTCAATTTAGCCACCTGAGTAGGATCTATTTGTAAAAGTACAATCCAACCTGGCACAGTGGTAGCACTCTTGCCTCTTAGACAGGAGGTTATGCATCATGTTGGGACTTGAAATTACATCGTCTTAAGATGCAGTGTTTGATCTCTCTATCACCTTCGACACTGTTAACCATTCTATGCTCCTCATCCGCCTCTCCTCTCAGCTCAATCTTCATGATCCTGACCTAACCTGGTTCAAATCTATCTTTCCCACCATCTCCATGAACGGCTTTTCCTCCAGCCCCTGTATCGTCACTTTCGGTGTTCCTCAGGGCCCGGTCCTTGGTTCTCTTCAATGTCTACCTGCTGCCTTTTGGGCATCATCCACAGACATGGGGTCAACCTCCACATATATGTGGATGATACCCAACTCTATAATAATAATAATAATAATCTTTGCATTTGATATAGCGCTTTTTACGTCGGGAGGACGTCCCAAAGCGCTTCACAGAACACACTGTAAAGTGAATTGACTGTATATTTGTGGGCGAAAGTGGCAGCCATTGCGCACAGCAATGTCCCACAAACAGTCGTAGATAGAAAATGACCAATTTATTATTGTTTTTTTTTTTGGTTTTGGAGGGATTATTATTAGGCGTGTGGAGTAAGGAAACTTGCCCAAGATTTCGCCCTGACCTGCCTGGGATTGAACTCAGGTCTCTCGCTTGCAAAGCGAGTGCTCTAACCACTGAGCTACAGGACTCCACTCTATCTCTCTGCCTCCACCCTTGACTCCAGAACCACTGCTGTCCTGACAGATTGTCTGTCAGACATCAAATCCTGGATGAAAGCTAACTTTCTCTATTTGAATATCAACAAGACTGAGGCCCTCTTGATTGGCTCACATCAGTGCCTCCACACTTCAGGCGCTGGCGGCATCACCATCCGTGGATGCACTCTACACCTCACTGAGCCAGTCCAGAATCTTGGCATTTTGTTTGACACTCAACTGTTCTTTTTACCCCATGTCCGTGCCATGACCTGTTCTGCGTTCCTCCACTTCCACAGCATCATCCAGATCTGCCACTGCCTCACCCCTCAGGCTACCGAAACTCTCATCCATGCATTCATCACATCCAGGCTTGACTACGCCAACTCCCTGTTTGTTGGTCTTCTCAACTCTTCCCTCCATACGCTGCAGATCATTCAGAATTCTTCAGCTCATGTCCTCTCCTGCACCAAGTTCTGTGACCCTATTACCCCCATCCTCGCCCAGCTCCACTGGCTCCGCATCCCTCAGAGGATAGAGTTCAAAGTCCTTGTCTTCAAAGCTCTCCACAGCTTTGCTCCTCCCTACCTCTGTGACCTGCTAACTCCATATAGACTTGGCCGCTCCCTCTGCTCAGCAGACTCCGGCCTGCTCCACGTCCCCTAACCTGCCCACCCTACCATTGGCAGTTGGACCTTCAGCCTCTTTATCCCCACCCTTTGGAATACCATCCCACTGTCTCTTTGCCTTGCGCTCTCTCTTGCCTGCTTCAAGACCTATCCCTTCAACCGTCCCTTCCGTCACCCTCCTACCCCTACCCTCCCTGCCCTCCACCCTTCCTGATCCTAAATCCCAGCTCGGGTCCAAATCCTTGACTGTCCAGCGCCTTGGGACAACCTCCTGATGTGATAGGCACTATACAAATGTAATTTGTGGTTTGTTATTGTTACTGGGAGTGTATTGCATTGTCAGAGGTACCGTCCTTTGGAGGAGATGTTAAACTTGTTAGTTGGACGTTAAAAGATCCTATGACATTATTTGAAAAGAGAAGGAAGTTCTCCCGGAGTCCTAGCCAACAATTCTCCAAATAAAATTGATCACTCACTCCATGGCTGTTTGTGGGACATGGCTGCTGCGTTTCGCTCATAAATTACTAGTCAATCCACTTTACAATACATCCTGTGAACCGCTTTTATATTCCATGAGTCTCCACGGACTCCTTACTCCGTTCCATATCCTGTTCCATATTCCATGCTCCCTTGTTTATATCTAGCTTCCTTTCAATGCATCTATATTATTTGATTCTACCAATGCTTTGGGCGAGAGATCCACATTCTCATTGTCCTTGACTTTAAAGTAGTGCCTCCTAAATTTTCTTTTAGATCTCCTAGTCACTATCTTATACTTGCGTCTCTTGGTTAGACTGTACAACAAGCCTAACCTTATTGAACCCTTTCACAATATTAAAATTAGATTCCCCTCTTAAACATCTTATATACAGATGCAAAAATAAATGCACTTTTTGTCAAAATATTGGAAGGGCTGGAAAGAAGTATTTGATAAAGCAATTCTGCATGCCACCTGACATCATTAATGTTTGACGTTCTAGATATTGCCTTGTTAGTGGTGCTTACTGTCTATCAGATAAATAACTTAACGCTGTTTTAAAACCACTGCTCCAGCAGTTTGTTGATTTGGCTGAGCAATTATTAGCATCAGGGTTGTGCACTAGCACTAGTAATACTTACGTTTGATATGGTGCTTTATCATATATTCAAGATATCTTAAAGTATTTCACAAGGTTCCACCATGAAGTTTAACAATACTACTAATAATAATCCTTGTATTTGATATAACCCCTTGTCTCGTCATTGAGATGTCTCAAAACGCTTCACAGAATATATTGTAAAGTCGATTGACTGTAATTTGTGGGTGAAATGCAGCTGCCAATTGCACACAGCAGTGTCCCACAAACAGTCATGGATTGAGTGACCAGCAGCGGGAGGGATTATTACCCCTGGAAAGCAATCTGTCAATTGACTAACAACCAGGTTCCTACTTGCTGCTAGATAAACAGAGGCATAAGGAAACCTGACTAAGGTTTCGTCCCACTCAGGAATCAAATCTGGTTCTCTCACCTGCAAGGCGAGCGCACCAAGTACTATGCAATGGGACTCCACGTAGTTTAGTGACTGTATTCGTTGGCAAGAGGCAGCTGATTTTTGCACAGCAATGTCTCACAAACATGGCATGAGAAGAATGAACAATTTTATTTGGGAGGATTGTTGGCCAGGCGCTGGGAGAAATCCCTTGGCTTTTTGAAATAAACTGGCAAGTAGTAAACATGAATTCTGCATTTGTGTGAAAAAAANTTTAACCTATGTTTTCTCAGGCAAGCTCACTGTTTTGAAATTTGGCTGGTGTGGCTGTGCATTTCACTCTCTTCTGATTTTATGATGCTTGACCTAATTTTTCTGTTATGTATTGTGCTGAAATTTTACACCATCTAATCAAGCACAATTTGGAAGCTTTTTGAGAGTCTGTTACCCTAAGCCTTAGGGGATAAGGTACAGTTTTCTTTCTTTGTATAAAAATGATTTTGCCTTGTCCCAGTTTCCAGATGACCTAGTACCAGGTCAGTGCCACCCTGGAGCTAACTGGTAGGTGATGCTTGAATGGCTGGCTTAGCAATTGTTCCTTTGTCCAACTGGGGAAAAAAATCCAAGCTTTGCTTGGTGTAACTATATTCATTTTATAAAGCAAAACTGATCTGGAATGCATTAAATGAATCACCCGCAGACAGGTTGATAAAGTTTAGTTACTTCCAAATGTTAAAACAAAGATTTCTGTATATCCAAGTGTTTACATTATGACAAGTATTCAATCAGGTTAATTTGTGCAAAGATGAAATTTGGTCTTTGTTTTAAATGGTAACCCTTTAGTGATAACCAGTGGTATAATCTATTGGATAAAATGGCAAAATCTTGGGCAAGAATTATGAAAGTGCACCAACCCTCTTGTTTAAGTAATAATAATAATTGTGGAGTCGCCTCAGAAGCGAGAAGACCCGAGTTTGATTCCCAAGCAGGGCAAAACCTTGGACTAGTTTCCTTATTCCACCTGACTCTGCAGTAAGTAGGAACCCAGTTGTTAGTCGATTGGCGGATTGCTTTCTGGGGCAATTGTACCCCCGCCCCCCAAGCAAATGATCACTCATTTCATGGCTGTATGTGCTACACTGCTGTGTGCAACTGGCTGGCGTAATTCACCAACAACATAGACAGTCAATCCACTTTACAATATATTTTGTGAAGCACTTTGGGACCTTATAAGGTGCTATATCAAATGCAAGGATTATTATTATTATAAAATGGCAAAACCTTATGAATGTGCACCAACCCATTTGTTAACATGTTAATTATATTGCTCTCAGAGCACTGAAGTGATAAGTGTCGAGTCTAGAATTTAAATTAATACCAAAATGGAGCTCGACTGTGGTATATCATGTGTAAATATGTTATTTTACTGCATGGTTCCACTGTAAGTAAAGGTGTATTTTAGTTCCACTTGCCTCTCAAGGATATTCCGTTTATGATTTCCAGGAAATTATGAATCCTTTGCGCTGGCCTTTATTTAAAACTTTTCAGTTCATACTTGTCATAATTCAGAATTGTCAAATACACTATTGCAGTGATAATACCATTGAGAGTTCTGGAATACTTATCACTATGAAATTTTTTAAATCTGTAATTGTATGTTAAGAAAATAATTTTATAGGCTTACGTTTTCTTCCATAATCTCTTATTTCTTCATTTTGTTTGACCTGATTGTGTCACTAGTTTTATAGGTCAACCTTTTGATTCAAGAGGTTAGAGTGTTACCAACTGAACTAGATTAAAACCTCAAACATTGTACGCAAGAGAATTTTCTGCAATCTGAAAAGTTATGCTAGTTGGAAAACATCGAGGGTACATAATAATGTTGAAAATAATGTACATGTTTCATTTTGAATAATTAACGGTAAGAGCCTTTCAAGATCACAGCTCTGTCTGTAAATTAAAACAGAATAATGCCATGGATATGTTGACCTGTTTCTTAGATTCAGTCAATGCTAACTACAATCATTTACGCAGAAATCACTGACTTGCCACACAAGTGTGACACCATTTTAGCCAATTTTAGTAGAAAACTGCTTACATACACGACACAGGAAAATGAACTTCACCTGCATGTTTACATATATATTTACTTAACAAACATCTAATTAAAAAATCATTAGCACCATTCAGTGCAAACCTTTGCAGTCTTTTTCTTTCACGAGACGCGCCAGACCTGCTTCTGCTCTCCAACCAAAATGCGGTGGGACGCTGCTTGCCCTTTGCCATGCTGTGCCATGTTGGAGCTGCCCTTTATTGGCTGGACTTGCTTCCTTCTGCTTGCCTTGAGTGGTTATTCCATTTGGTTGAGCTGACCATGATTGACAGCTCCTCTCTCCAATCATTATTGCTTGTATTTCGATGGTACTGAAATCCGGTGTTTGTACCCATGTTACACACCATTTTAGCAGATAACCAATAAGCAGTAACCAAGGAAGTAAAGCACACACAACGATCAAAAATACTCTGCTTTTAATCATTTTAACAACAAATGGCCACAAAAAGGTCAAAGTACACAGGCATATGCCATGAGAATATGGGTATTGAGATCAAATGCCCACCAACAGTGTATATTCCTCATTTTCTATTTGTTAATCAAAAATGCAATTTAGCCACATCTGGACTGTCAATTTGCCTCTTGCGGCTAGTGACTAATGTATTGGACAACCCTGATCTATACTAGCTTTTAGATTTATTGGCTTATATCATCCGATATACTCCTACGGCGATGCTTGTGGAAAGATTCACACAACAAACCACGCAGCAAAAGCTTTTACAATTCAGCCTTTAAATGCAATGATGTACATACCAATGATTGTTCACTGAATAGTTGTTCAAATTTGATTTTTTTAAAAACAATGTGAATTTAAAAAATGATGATAATTTGGTATTTTGAATTGTTGCATGCCGTATTACTAGATGCCAGGAATACCATTTATTAACTTTATGTAAATCTCAAGGCTCAACAATATTCTCTTTCAAAAGGCCCAGCTGTATGCAAACAAAATGAACAGCAAACTATTTAAAAGATTCATAATGATGACCTGTATCAATTTTAATGTGCTAGACCTTCTGCCTACATTACAGCCCACAGATGGGGAAATGCTACTTGGGATTTAGTCCAACATTCTGGCCACATCCCCAGAGAATACCATAATCCGGACATCATTGTTTCTGCAAACATCACATGTTCGGGGACCTAATTTCTTTCATTGCATTTCATTTGAGCAGTCCATAAAATATATTAACAAAAACCAATTGAAGACTTTTAGATATTTAGTACTATAATAAATTATATTTAAAAAAAAATTGTAATCTGTAGAACAACTATATAGTAATTGGTGCTGAAATTATTCACAATTGGTATACTGTGCATGAACATCGTCTGGTGATTTACTGCATATCAAAGGAGATCATTAATTCTCATTTGACAGAACCACAATTAAGATTTTTCACTTAAATATTCAAAGAATCTTGCCATACCAGTCGTTGCTTTTAAAATTGGCTACAATAAACCTTTCCTCTAATAATTTACTAGAATAACCAACAAACTTCTTTAAAATTAAATTTTCTTTAAAATTAAATTTGCAAATTCTTCCAGTTTTATATGATTGCCTAGGTATTGACATTATGTGATGTTACAATAAGAAATGTTGTCTTGCATTTGACATCACCACCGTGCAATATTTATCACATTTTAAGGAAACATCAAAATGAAAAGCTGATGTCACTGTGAACAATTGTTCAAATCACAACCACCACTCTGTGATCCATACTGAAACATAATTTTCATTCAAACTATTTCTGTACTTTTTCTATTTTAAACTTCTCGTCTCTAAACATTGCTGAAAGAAAATCCAGCTCCAGTCCAAGTAAATGATTGTATTGAAGGCAAGTTCGGGTCAAGCACATCTCACTTCCTCAACTGTAAGGAGAAAAGAGAGGGTGACAGCATAAATACAAGACTGTACAGAAAAGTTTTAAAAAATACAGAAACTAAAAGAGAACAGGAAAGGGACATAACAACAAATGCAAAACATAATGCCAAAAAATCTTTCAATATTATAACTGTAAGAGGATGGACATGGAAAAAGTTAACCTGCATAAAGGACCCAAAGGGTGCTAAACAAGAAATTTATTTTTAGGCAGTTGGATGTCTGATACATTTGGAAATCCATGAGATTGGTCTTAAGGCAGAATTTGAAGACAGGAAAGGAAGAGGAACTCTGGGATGGAGAGCATAGTTGGATCCAATGAGGTGTTTGGGGGGGGTGAGAGTGATGATGGTGGGTTTGAAAGAGTAGCTATTATGCCACAGGAGTGGGAGAGGTTGATGATATCAATTTATTATTTTTAAAACAATCAATTATGGGGGGATTGTGAGAGAAATTGCATCAAGATTGATGATGCTGACAACTATTGATGTATCCTGTTAATTTTAATCTGCTAGCCATTTCAAATTCAATTTTATTTATTAAATTTAAAAATCTAGTCTATTTCAAGAATAAAATCGAACATTTACTGTAAAATTCTCAATTTCTGATGGGAATAAAATGATAATGGGGAGGGAAGATAATAATTTGTGGGTGTTTTAATAATTTCCTGAACATGTTGATAAAATAATTGGTTATCTGAACTCTCAAAAAAACAGACTACTGTAGCCTTTAGATATCATTTGTTATATTCTATATATTAAAATTGCTTATAATAAAACTGATAAAGAAAAACAATCACAAAGTAATATTTTAAATATAGTATAAAACATTTCCCCAAGGCCCAAACTAAGAGTTTGAGCGAGTATTGACTGTTAAAAGGGTGAGCAAGATTCAATGCTCATCCAGCATGCCAGAACACGTTATCCTTTTCACCTGAGGCAAGTTGTCATCTTATACAGTATGTGTCATTCTGACTTGGCACTGCATGACTGAATGAAGTTAAAATTCCAATAACTGCATGCATTCTGCTTAGGTGCATACGTGCAAATAAAATGATCGCATATGTGTAGTGTTTTATTTAAAAATGCCTTTCAGCTTTGTTCAAGAGAGTTTTAGATCGCTTCAACCAGTCGCAAACAAATGTCAAGATGTGGGAAAACAGGAGTAAATTGCTGTGGGGGCATGGGAGGGAAGAAATAGACTTAGAATGTAGAACTGAGCTACATATGTTTTTTTTGTAGCCAATTGACATGAGAGTTTTGAAATTCAAAAACAATTTGGATATCTAGATTAAGTAAGACTTTTATTTTTCGTTAGCAATTTTAGGTTTGTGTCTGAACATGCAGCATTGATTATAGTGTACAACATATATTATACGTGGAACAACTTAGCACATGGTATACATTTGCGAGTGACGTGGAGATTACTCTGGCAATTTATGTTAGTATTTATGTTTTGCTTTGTAGGGAAAAGAGAAGAGAAAATTTTAACAAGCATCCTTATGTAGTTTGCTTGGTCTTTTTGCCACATCTCTGTACCTGTCTTCTTCCGGGGTGGCTTACAATACATCCTTTTGCTTTGTGTGTTACTCATGTAGTGAGTGTTGCTGTCATAATCATCAGTCATCAGAATAAGCCCAGACTACATTCTGAACAGCATATTTTGGTTCAGCTTTATTGAGTACCTGAGTCTTTTCCAGAAAAGGCTGCTTTAAGAACACCCCAAACATTTCCAGATAAGGGCTGTTTCCATAATGTTCCAAACATTTCTGAGAAGAATTAACAGTGCAGTACACTGGAGGGTTGCGGAACAGAGTAGGCCCAAAAAGTTTACCTTTATTAATAATAATAATCCTTGCATTTGATATAGCGCTTTTCACGTCGGGAGGACATCCCAAAGCGCTTCACAGAACACACTGTAAAGTGAATTGACTGTATATTTGTGGGCGAACGCGGCAGCCAATTGCGCACAGCAATGTCCCACAAACAGTCGTAGATTGAAAATGAACAATTTATTATTGTTTTTGGTTTTGGAGGGATTATTATTAGGTGTGTGGAGTAAGGAAACTTGCCCAAGGTTTCGCCCTGTCTGGAATTGAACTCAGGTCTCTCGCTTGCAAAGCGAGTGCTCTAACCACTGAGCTACAGGACTCTATTGCGGTTTAGCATGATCATTGTGGACCTGCAAATGGTGTGTTGGATAAGTGAGTGGCATAATTCTTTGTTGGCATATTATTCCAGGAGTGTTGAATGATTTGGCGTGCTGAGAGGATGCGTAAGGTAATACAGTCTTCACTACAGCCTCTCCAACACTCTCTTGCCACTCCAGTGTTTCAAGAGGGAATGTGGTAACTAGAGTGATTTATCTAATGTATTTATAGTGCACATTTCACCTTACGTCACTACTATTATTTCTGACAAGAAACTCCTGATTTCAGGTATGGACTTGTGTGATTTATTTAGGAGCTCAACTCCAGAGGAAGTTATTTCAGAAGCAGAAACATTTCCGTTTGCACCCCGGTTCAGTGAATGCACAAGAACTTTCAAGAGTCTTTTTAAAAATATATATATTTTTTATTTAATAAAAATAAAGAACTAGTGTTTTTGTAATTTCTCATATGTGCTACCATTGCAATATTCTGGTTATGGCAAATAAGCGATGCCATTGAGCCCAATAGATTGTGAAAATTGGACATGTTTTCATGTTGCACAGACTGGCCCACATAGTTTTACATTAAGGATATTTTGTTGGTTGAAATATAGGTTAGATATGCAATTTGGATTAATAGGTAGCTGACTTATTCCAGCTTTTGGCATGAGTGATTTATGTGTGGCAATGACCCAAATCACTTCTATTTGGATTTGTTCCATTCAATACCAGTGGCAGCTTGGGAGGTTGAGGCTTGCTTTTTTCTTGTAGTTTTAACTTTTGAAGCTATTTCTTGGTCTTTTGTCATTTGTGGACCAATCTGATGATCTGTTCATCTTCCATTGAAAAGGTTTCCCAAAATTAAACCATCTAGAGTAGGAATAATAATAGGTTGTGCAGATTTCTTCTTACTAGGACAATTGAACCTGTCAATTGTGAACCTGTCCCCTGAATGGTTTTAAATATACCTGGCTTTTTTTTTCTATATCTTTGTAAGTAGGAGTGAATCCCATTGGGAATCATTTTGAAGAGATGTGTGTGTTTAATGCTGAAAGCACTGTACATCCATGTGCATCACTTCCATCTTTGCAAAGTTTAGTTTGTAACCTACAAGGTTACCATACATTCTAGTGTAGCTTGAGATGTATTGTGAAAGGTATAGAAACATATTGTCTACGTACAGGGAAACTGCTTTTGTTTGGTGCGGCACTTCCAAATTAGCTGGAAAAATGTGAGCAGGGAGAGATGAAGAATGAACATAATTCCTGGGCACCTCAGTGACGGTGGAAGTATAGTGGTTACCCATTGACTACCGTGAATGAGTGGTTTGAATGACAGTAAGGTTATGAAGTTCATAAACATGTCTCAAATTTCATCTGCTCCAGCAGTCTTTTCTGGATGCCCAATTGATTGTCAAATGTCATCTTCTCTGCATTGTAAGAGAGCACCAGTGCTGGGTCAAAATGACTTGTCTTGGTATAGTGTAGGTTATTGAGGCAATAAATATTCCTGTCAATATACCCTTTTTGATCATTCTTGATCAGATATTTAGCTGCTGAGGTAGTGATATTTTTAATGTTTGAGAGGAGAGAGAGAACTCTTTGCAAGCTTCTCGTCATTCAGTTGGAAATCTGTCTTGCCCAGAATTTTGCATGGCTTGGATTAATAATAACAATCATAATAATCAATAAATCCTTACATTTGATATCAAGGACGTCTCAGAGCCCTTCAGTGGATATACTGCAAAGTGTAGTGACTCTATTTTCTAGGTGTATGCAGCAGCCAATTGCACACCACGTGTTCCACAAACAGGTATAAAGTGAATGACCGATTTTTATTTGAGGGAGTCATTGGTCTGCAGGACCCAAGGTCAATTGTCCAAATAGAAATTGTTCCTCCAAAAATCATGAACATGGGTACAATGTTGCTCTTTGGTCAGCTGGGTGTCTGATGCTTGTCCCGTGAGCACCACCGAGCTTAATACCAAGGATAACTTCAAGGTTCCCTCTGGAGCAGTACAAAGTCACTTTTTAGATCTTGTTTTTTAGGCACTCTTTTATTAAGTTTTCAAAGACCGATATTTCAATTGCTAGGAATGCTATTGATAGTGGTACTGTATGTCAAAGCATTTCAAAACAGATTTTTTGACATTGTTCAGAGTAGGATTAGCCCTGACGCTGCTCCAGTTTGTAAAGAATCACTTGGGTCTTGGGGGTACTTGTGTATCAGTCAACTTTTGTCAGCCTGACTCATTTGGTAGCGCTCACCTCTGAGTCAAAAGGGTGTGAGTTCAAGCTCTAAATTTAGACTTGAACTCACAGTTAGGCTCATATTTCATGCAGTTTAGGTGGGGGGTGGGATGTTGCATTGTCGGGGGTGCTTTCCTTCAGATGAGATGTTAAACCGAGGTCCCATCTGCCCATTCAGGTGAACGTTAAAGATCCCATGGCACTATGTGAAAAGAAAAGGGAGTTTTTCCTGATGTTCTGGTCCACAATCCCAAAATAAAATTAATCATTTGTTTCAAAGCTGTTGCGGAACATTGCTGTGTGCAAACTGCATCCGTCCACTAATAGTCACTCCACAATTAACTCCTGTGAAGCACATTGAGACGTCCTCCAAACATGAAAAGAGCTATAGCAAATGCAGGGACTATTATTACTCCCTGAAACAATCAGCATGATGTCCAGTGAAAGTGAAGAAGCCAAACAGGATAAAATTAACTAGTTGAATGTGGTTGAAAAAATTGTTAAAATTGCTTGAGTTCATTTATATCAAATCACTGTACAAACAATTTAAACATGGTTTAATTTAACACTACTTGCCAGTAGTTACTAATATGTTTATGTTGCAGAATACTTCAGAACTGGCTCTGAAATAATCTGTGGAGTGACAACATTAAAGGAACTGGGCATGCACCAACTTGTTTGTTTTCCAGTGCCTGCATACTTTGTCCTGACATTCATTTTTCTATGGCACTACTAGATTATAAAGGCATATACTTGTTGCTACTTTTCTGGTTGCTGTTTTGCCTTTGGGAATGGGCGGTAGACCCAACTTGGGATGTACTTTTTTTTATCAGCACTGCTCCCTTTTTATGATAGCATCCTTTACTTCGACAGCAGGGCTGCAGGCTGCTAGAAACATAGTTGAAGGCTTAAAAATCAATTCCGTCATGGTTGTATTTTGAGTAACTATTCTTGTCTTTATAAAGATATATGTATAGCATTGTGAATTCCCAAACTATATTTATACACTGATTAATTTGAGAAAAGAAAATAGATTTTTTAAATTACATATTTGTAGGTGTGACCAACCAGCACTAGAATTTTTGTTTGACCAATCTCAGGGGCTAGCAATTTTGGTTGAGGATATGAGCTCATTTCCAGTTGTGTTGGTTGGACCTTGAACAAAGTTAATGATTTCCTGGCCACGCTAATTGCTTACGCTTTGAAATCTCACGCTGAACACACCCATGTGCAAACTGCTATATTCAGCAGCTTTTGTGATAATGATAAATACTGTGATGGATTATATCGTACATCATTCACCAACAAAGTATACTGTCACTATACTTCACACTAAATCCTGTAAATCGGTCTGAGATGTCCTCCCAACTTAAAGGCACTATATCAAGAGCAAGGATTATTTTATCTTTCATTTCAAACAATTATGTACATATGAATCAGTCTGACTCAGTTGGTAGCAATCTAACCTCTAGGTTGCAATGACGCCCCAGTGTAGTGCTGGGAGTGTGTTGTATTGCTTGGGGTGTTGTTCTTCAAATGTGATGTTAAACCATCTACCTGATCTTGACTTGGAAGATTCCATGGCACTGCTCAAAAATAGAAGGGAGTTTCTCCAGGTGTCCTGGCTAACAATCTCCAAATAAAATTGGTTATTGATTTCATGGCTGTTTGTGGAACATTGCTGTACATAAATAGGCTGCTACATTTGCCTACAAATAAGACAGTCACTCCACTTCACAATAAATCTTGAGACATTTGAGGCGCCTCCTGAAATGAAACGCACTACACCAACAGCAAGGATTACTATGATTATAATGGAATTCTATATAAATTCAGCCATGTTTGTTCTTATAAAGCTAAGAACTAAGTAATTATTGCAAACTGATAACTCAACCCTGACTTAACTTGTCACTACTACTGAAGTCACCATGCTGCATATTCTGGCTGCATTTATGCATTTATACATATGCCTAACTTGGAACTCTGGATAATTCTCAAATGAGCCAGTTTCCCTTGGAGTGACGAATTTAGTTTATTTTTATTATAAGTTAATTTTGTGACAAGGTTACTTGGTAAGAACTTTTTTTCATACGAGGGCGGCCCTTGGAGAAGGGGAGGAAAATAAAATACACTGGTTCATCCTGATCCCTCTGCTTCAAATATTGGTTGCTTATCATCCCTGGGACAAGAGACCAAGGGAGGATGAGCACGGAGCTCCCAAGGAGCATGTGAACATAACATGATCTAGAAAGACAGTAGCATGCATAGGACATTAATGTCCAAAGGGGACACAGCACAAAAAGGTATGGGAAACGCTGCTCTAGAGTTATAGTGTTTTATTGTTCAGCTTTCTTATACTATCTTTGTTTTATTGCAAGACTTCGGTGTCAGGATAGAAAAGGATTGATTTAAAATTCCTCAACCTCTCGTACAAATTCCTTCAGGCTCTCCACCTCTGACCTGCTTGTACCCCACTTCTCTGTCTGCCTTCTTTGTTCAGTTGTCACAGGCCTGCCGCGCATCTCACAATTCATCCACAATACCATCAGTGGCTATATTTTTGTCACAACAACAACTTGCATTTATATAGTGGCCTTCTTGTGAGCTTGCATCTTGAAGAGCTTAACAGGCACTATGCCTCTAATTTCTGAATACTCCCTGTCTCAGTCCCTCTGACTTGGCCGCTTCCTTATTTTTAAAACCGAAGATCTACCTCTTCCACCAGGCCTATGGTCACCTTCCCCTTCTCCCCTATCCAGTGTCTAACCATTGTTAAGCCCTCCGAGACTCTATCCTGCATGATAGGAACTATAATATTATTGTTATTACATAAGGATATTGTTTCCTATTACAACACCACAGATAATGGATCATGTCAGACCAAACTAAGGATGCTAAATGTACAGAATAAGCATCGCTAAAGAAACCTGTTCTTTCTCTGTTTGTTTGCCTCTTTTTCTGCTTTCATGTATTTTTGTATATAATAATAATCCTTACATTTGATATAGTGCTTTTCATGTCTTCTAGATGTCTCAAAGCGCTTCACAGAAATACTGTAAAGTGAATTGACTGTATGTTTGTGGGCGAAACGCGACAGCCATTTGTGCACAGCAGTGTCTCAAAGTCGTGGAATTAAGTGACCAATTTATTATTTTTTTTCTTGAGGGATTATTATCAGGCGTGTGGAGTCAGGAAACTTGCCCAAGGTTTTGCCCTAACGGGATTCAAACCCAGATCTCTCGCTTGCGAGGCGAGTGCTCTAACCACTGAGCTACAGGACTCCACACTTGCATACCTTTCTTTTTGTAACATGGCTGCTGTCCTGCTGTGTTTTTTTCATGTTAAACATTGCTCACGCCACACTGACCTTGTTCACTTGACCTATTCATCCATTGCTATTAAACAAGAAACTCGTCACATTAATGACCCTCTGTATAAATGGAACACACCTGCATGATATGACCTCTACTGAACCAATGAGAATACCACTTGTGCTTTTTTTTGTCACTTCCATGTTGCATGGTTGGCTGTAGGCTTTGTTTTAAAACATTATCACATCAGGTCTAATGTGAGGCTTTCTATTTGACTTATGTCATAATGATTTATATCTTTCTGACCCATAATCAAATGTCGATAGAATAGTTGAATGAGGAAAGTTGAATGGTTGTTGATTAGTAATCATAATACTAATCAAAATCAACAGAAATAATGTGATTCGTGACCACATCACTCCCACCCTCGCTCGCCTCCACTGGCTCCCCATCCCCCAGAGGATTGATTTCAAGATCCTCATCCTCACCTACAAGGCCATTCACGGCCTCGCTCCCTCCTACCTCTCCAACCAACTATCCCCCTACCTACCTGCCCGTACCCTCCGTTCCTCTGGCTCCGGTCTGCTCCACGTCCCCCGCCCCAATCGCCCTACCATCGGTGGTCGGGCCTTCAGCCTCTCAGCCCCGAGGCTCTGGAACTCTATCCCCCAGTGCCTTCGCCGCCTCCTCCCTTTCCTCCTTCAAGGCCGGTCTCAAAACCTTTCTCTTTGACCGTGCCTTCAGCTCCCCTCTCGACTCTCTTCCCCCTTCTCGCTCCCTCCCTTCCCTCCCCTCACCCTGACCATTTCCCCCCTGCTCGGGTCATGACCCAACTGTGCAGCGCCTTGGGACGTCCTCCTGACGTGAAAGGCGCTTTATAAATGGAATCTTGTTGTTGTTGTGATATTTGATAGGAGCTATATTACTATAATATAGCACAAGACTGTTTTAGCTGAAGAAATCTTTGGATCATTAAATTAACAATTTTCTTTTAAGAGGATCCAATAAATCATAACTTAATTTTATTAAATACTTTAAGTAAAATGTATGCTTTCATTACCAAGGGTACTGGTCAGCAGGAGTTCTGATTCCAAATGACAGCCATGAGAAAGTGGGATTTGTTTTTTTAAGATGACCATCCAGAGTATTCTATGATTTGTCAGTATGCAGAATAATTACAAAACGTTTTAATTTCTTACCTAAATGATGGCTTAGATTTCCATCGAACTGTTGAACTGCCGATTTAACTGTCAAGCTATGAAAGGAACAGTGGGAAAGTGGTCTGTTAGGGACAGAAGTGTACACTCAGTTAATTGACCCCGTTTGATGAGGAGTGCATTTCTGCATTGCAGCTCCTAAGCTTGAAAAATGGAGTGCTCCACTCAATTACATCACCTTTTTTTAAACTTGGGCTAAATAGCTCTTTATGAATAGCACACATCATGATTTCTCACATTGTAATTACAATGGAATCCTCACAACAAAGCCAACACCAGGAAAAAGGTTTCCCTGCACACAATTGAAGTTCTGAAATCCCACATTTATAATTTAGCAATGCTATTGATAGGAACCCAACCTTTGATGCCCAGCTGTTGGGTACAAATGATGTGGCCAACAATGTAACTAGCCACTCTGTATTAGTCAGGGAATCAGCCATCAATGGAATTAACCATTCTGTATTAGCTTGTCAACAAGGTACAGCCATTCAATTAAAGCAACATTTTATAATCAAAATTGTAAGGTCAGCTAACAAGCACAAGCAAATTTAGCTAAAACATGTTTTTAATAATTCACTTCCAATCATGATCAGAAGCGAATTATCAAAGTGTGTTCAAACTCAGCTATTGCCTCTAGAGACTAGGACTAACTCATCCCCAGGTAGGGTAAATATAGACAATTGAAGTGCAGTTTGTGACTTGGAACCAGACATCCAGTTTATATAAACACAGAAGTTGTTGGGAGCACTCAGCAGGTCAGGCAGCATCTACTCTGCAGCTCGTATCCTTTCCCACCAAACTCCGTGACCCCATCTCCCCCATTCTCGCCCGACTCCATTGGCTCCCTATCCTTCAGAGGATCCAGTTCAAGATCCTGGTCCTCACCTACAAAGCCCTCCGTGGCCTCGCCCCACCCTACCGCGGAGACCTCCTAACCCCCTACCAACCTGCCCGGTCCCTCCGCTCAGCCGGCTCCGGGCTGCTCCGTGTCCCCCGACCCACACGCCCCACCATTGGCGGGAGAGCCTTCAGCCACTCTGCTCCCAACCTCTAGAATTCCATCCCCCAATCACTCTGCCTCGGCCCCTCCTTAGCCTCCTTCAAGTCCCGCCTCAAGACCCTCCTCTTAGACCATGCCATCGGTCACCCCCCTTCCCCTCCCTTCTTCCCCCCNGACCCCAGCTCTGGTCTGAAATGCTGTACTCTGTCCAGCGCCTTGGGACATCCTCCCAATTCGAAAAGCGCTATATAAATGTAATGTTGTTGTTGTATGGAGAGAGGAAAGTAGTTTAATGTTTCAGGTCAATGACCTTTGTCAGAACATTTTATAGAGATGAACATCCAGTTTACAGAGATGAATTTAAAATCCAAGCTGACTGTACCCACTGTTAGAGTCACATCTTATTGAGTCAACAAAATCTATTTTTGTACCCACAGGTGCTCTGCAGTTATTAACCAGTTGTTTCACTGTAAGATTAAGGTTAAAGTCCGTTTTGACAGTCGAAGGGTTCATTATGTGAGCAACAGATTAACACTACGAAAACAGAGAATATTCAAGTCATGTTGCTGTTTACTGTAGCCTTATTTTTAACCAATAAATTTAACTGTTTCTTACCTAGACAGTGTTTACAACTAGACTCCAAATTGTTCTCACATTATTCAAAATAGTTGAGCAACTATTCCATATTTGTTATTGGTGCCTGAATGTGCCACAAAATCAGGTTTGTGGACATCTATTACTAAACAATCAATGTACTTAGATGACTGGAAATGTAAGAGCAACTACGGAGCTACTATGTATTAGCTACTTGATGAAAGTGTGCATGCCATTGGGAATTTACATTTGGTACTTAATTACTTCAAGGTAAGACAAAACATGGGTCCCAGCATACCATTATATCAACGTGAACTTGTTATAAAATTTCCAATTTGATAGTATTCAGATGCTTTTCAAAACAAATACTTTCCAGTAGCGGCTCTGGAAAGTAATTAAGAGCAGGAAGTATTCTTAGTAATAATTAACTCTTCAGTAAAACAAAATGGTTTTCTGTCATGTGACTTAGAAATTGGTAATTCACTTGTATGCTTCTGCTCAGCCCATTAGTTTTTTTCTCTGATCGTCTTTTGTTAATCTTTCCTTCAAACATCTGTGCAATGCACCAATACTGAACTTCTCTTGATAACTTACAAATATTTTAGCATTCAAAATCAAATGCTTGATTTTGTTGAGACCATTAATCCATTATTAAAGGTGCTATATCAATTGTAAGGAGTATTATTTGATAAGTTATTGCAGTACAAAGAATTTCTCTTGATTCAATGTGGATGTTTATTTTACGGTGCAATGTGAAATAAACTTCTTAAAGTTCCGTGTACTCTGTATTTGTGATCAGTTAGCTGATGAGTGGCAATATTAATTGCGTGTCTGAATCAAATAAAGTATAATTGAATGCAAGCAGCTGACTTGGAAATAGAGGACTTGGATAGAGAGAAACTACTTCTAATTAGGAGGAGGGGGAAATAATAATAATCCTTGCATTAGATATAGTTCCTTATGTCTTCGAGACGTCTCAATGCGCTTCACAGCATATACTGTAAAGAGAATTGACCATATATTTTATGGATGAAACATGGCAGCCAATTGCGCACAGCAGTGTCCCACAAACAGTCGTGGATTCAGTGATCAAATTATTATTTAATTTTTTTTTATGTTTTAAGGGATTATTACCCCCAGAAAAGTGATCTGTCAATCGAGTAACAACCAGGTTCCTACTTACTGCTAGGTGAACGGAGGCGTGTGGAGTAAGGAAACTTGCCCAATATTTCGCACTGCCCGAGAATCAAATCCAGGCCCTCTTGCCTGCGAGGCAAGTGCTTTAACCACTAAGCTACGGGACTCCACACGTCCACAAATTATATCTTTATAAGAAAAAGCTGCAATACAAAAGGTGACCGTTGAAGGTAAATAAAGCTTTCTGCAGTGGTTTCTTTTAAACCTTTGTTATTGTCATGCAGCATGTAAAACCATACCTGCCATAATTATGGTATTTATTTGTGCACATGTACCCTATAACAACCACAGGGTAATAATTGGAGGCTGATAAATATAAAATAAACACAACTTAGGCCTTTACCCACAATTGATTATTTTTACATTAGAATATTCAAATCATAAAAATTGGTTATGACCTTATAATCACAAAATTATGCTCTTTTATGGTTCCATATGTGGTCAACTCTTTTTACATCACCTATTTTAGGGAATGAAGCATAACCATAGACATCAGGTTGGCTCAGTCGTAGTGCTCTTGCCTCTGAGTCAGAAGGTTTTGGGTTCAAACCTCACACTGAATTCATATAGTCTAGGCTGACATCTATACAATGCTGGAGATGAGTGCTCCCTGTAAAGGTGCTAAATAAATACAAGTTGTTATTGTATGCTGCACTGTTGGCATTGCTGTCGTTCGGATAAAACGACAAAACTAAACCTGGCAACTAGAGATCTATCAGCCTGACCTCAATAATGGGAAAAATTATGGCGTCAATTATTAGAAGGGAAGTGGAAAATTGCCTGTATAAAAATAATCTAATAATTAAGAGCCACCATGGGTTCAGAAAAGGTATATCTTGTCTAACCAATCTCATAGATTTTTTTTTGAGGAGGTGACAGCCCTCGAGCCTGTTCCGCCATTTTATAAGCTCATCTGTACCTCAAGTCCAGTTACCGCCCTTGCCCCATATCCTTTAATATCCGGACTTTGGGAAGACATATGATCTAATACATTTGGACTTCCAAAAGGTGTTTGACAAAGTACCACATGAAAGACTCCTTCTCAAACTGTGATCTCTGGGTATCAAGGGTAAGATAAAACATGAATTTAGAATTGGCTGAAGGGAAGCAACTAGAGGGTTTTTGTTAGGGGAGCTAGGTCAAAATGAGGAGGTATTAAATGGGGTGTCAGAGGGATCTCCACTGGGACTCTTCCTGTTCCGCTTGTATGTAAATGACTTGGATTCAAAAACCCAGTGTAGGATAGTTGGATTTGCATATGACACCAAGGTTATTAGAGGAGGGAGTAAAGACCTTCAAGAAAGCTTATTGGGGATACATATGAGCTGATAACTGGCAGATGAAGTTTAGTACTGATGAATACAAGGTACTACATATAGAATCAAAAAATAGGAAACGCACGTACTTCATGGATGAGATTGAACTTGCCAAGGGGGAGACTGAAAGAGCGACATTAGTTGTCTCGTCGCTCACTATGTCAAAACAGTGTGAGGCAGCATTAAACAAGGTAAATAGGATACTAGGCTGAATTGCTAAATCAGCTGATTTGAGATTCCCAACCTTCATTCTCAGGTTGCACAATGCTCTGGTCAGACCGACCACACCTTCAAAACTGCATACGCCACAACATAAGGGCAGTTCAAGGTCTAGAGGTAGTGCAGAGGAGAGAAAAGAGGATGATCCCCAGTGGTAGAGGAATGAGTTATGAGCAATGATTACACAGGCTAGACCTCATGGAAATGTACAACATTTTAGAAGATTGAAAAAATGAACCCAAATCAATATTTTACGATGTATCAAGACAGTAGAACAAAATGACATAGGTTAAGAGTTGTAAAGGGCAATTTCAGAAAACTTTTTTTTACACAAAGTGTAATCAACAACTAGAATGAATTGCCAGGAAAGCTAATAGAGGCCAGGGCATGAGACTCATTTAAAAAGCAATGCAGTTGTGAGAGGATAAAAGGGTAGGTGCTCTGGAGAGATGTGATCAGATGGGCTGAAGAGCCTTCTTCATCCAGACCAAACTTGTGATCTTGAGAGACATTAAACTGAGGTCCTGTCTGCCTGTTCAGGTGAATGTTAAAGACCCCATGGCACAACTCGAAAAGAGAAGGGTGTTTCTCCTGGTGTCCTAGCTAACAATCCCCCAAATAAAATTGATGATTTACTTCATGGCTGTTTGTGAGACCTTGCTGTGGGCAAAATGACTACTGGGTTCACCAGCAAATGCACAGTCAATACGCTTCACAGTAAAGTGTGAGATCGATAATATTTTAAAAAACTAAAGGGATTAAGGGATATGGGGATAGGGCAGGTAAATAGAATTAGGTTAGAAGATCAGCCATGACATTATTAAATGGCAGGTCAGGCTCGAGGGGTCGAATGGCCTACTCCTCCTATTTCTTATGTTCTTAAGATTGTGTGAAGTGCTTTGAAACATCTCGACAATGCGATAAGGCACTATATCAACTGTAAAGGGTTTTATTGTAACTTATTTGAATTGTCTATTTTCAGCTCATACACGTTTATGTACATGAACAAATTCTGTTTAGGCTCTATTAACCTAAATGAATTTGAATTTGCAATTGTACAGTCAGTGGCAATTGTACAAACATGGTATCACAATTATATTTGTATACCACCTTTCACATCAGGAGGACCTCCCAAGGTGCTGGACAGTCGGGGATCCGCACCCAAGCTGGTGTTTGGGATCAGGAGGGATGGAGGGCGGCGGGTATAGGGCTAGGAGTGTGACCAAAGGCATGGTTGAAGAGGAGGATCTTGAGACGGCTCTTGAAAGAGGCAAGGGAGAGGCGAGGCTGAGGGGCGGTGGGATGGAGTTCCAGAGGCAGGGTACATGAAGCATGTCGGAGCCCATTGAGCGGAAGGAGCGGACAGGTTGGTAAGGGGTTATGAGGTCACAGATGTTGTTGTTTGATGTATTGACTAAAGGGTCCTCATATCCAACATGAAACTCACCACCTGATAAGTTGCCGATCTGAAATGAGCTATTTAGTAAAAGTGATGCAGTAATGTGAAAGTAACTCGTCAGGCTGTGGTTTGAATTTACTCGTGAGTGATTACAGCAAGGCTTAAATATGTGCAGGATATCACACTTGTTCCTCTGATCATTTAGCTGCTAATTATTTTTTAAATAATGTGGGAGGAGTCTCTTAAGCATGATTTGTTATGACAGTGAAGGTGGTATTGTGAAGAGTTGCGGACGGGCCAGCCTTTTGCCACTGTATCCCCACGCTCTGGAACTCCATCCCGCAGATCCTCTGCCTCGCCCCCGCCCCCCGCCTCCTTCAAGACCATCTCAAGACTCTCCTCTTCGACCGTGCTTTCGATCACCCTGCTTTCCCCTGCCCTCCACCCTCCCCAATCCCGGCCCCCAGCTCAGGTCTAAAACACTGAGTGTCCAGCGCTTTGGGACATCCTCCCGACGTGAACGGCGCTATACAAATGTAATTTTGTTGATGTTGTTGAGTTGGGGAAAGAACATAATGTAGGAGTATGGTCGTCTGGGATCTGGTACCAATCAAACTAATCCTAGTTCTGTAGGACTTTTCAGATCTCAGAATCTTTGATCTTATCTTTATTTCAACATTCACATAAGGCAGTACATGTAAATAAACAGTTACTTCCCTGAGAAAGTTACATTTCAAAGATAAATCTGATAGTACTGTTGGATATTTGTCAGATTAGATTACTGAAAGTGACATTTGGACTTAATTGGAGAAAAGCTTCTATTCTTTCTTTAGTTAATTTTTTAAAAAAAGGTTTAAGGCAATTTATCTGAGATTCTAGGAGGGGTAAACACTCTTCACCTTCTTTGACCACTCTCTAACCCCACCTCCAACTCCATGTGCAAGTCCATAGATGATGGACGTCCTCATGTCAAATCAGATTGAATCGCTCAACTGCCTCTGCCACCTTGCTCCTGGCTTCCATTTACTCCTTCTTCCACATCTTTGACTCTGTGTTCCCATCATCTTCTTTCTTCCTCATTTCCAACATAAAACCCACCACATATTCTCTTGATCACCATCTCACACCACTCCTGTCCACCCAGGTTCCGCTTCTCTGTCAACTGACATCATCCTCTCCCACTACACCGGCACAGTATATCTCCCCATTCAAACCCCTCAAGGACCCTTTTTGGAGACTCCACACTCACCAGCTACTGCCCTTTCCAGTGTGCAAGAATGCATCATTGCTTCCCAGGTTTGTTCTTTCTTCTCCTACCAATTCCTTTACAGGCCCCTCCAATCTGGCTTCTGATCTCCCCACATAATCAAGACTGCCCTGATCAAAGTTACCAACAGTGTTCTCTCCATCTACAACTAGGGCCCCTCACCCTTCTTGTTCTCTATCTCAGTGCCACCTTTGATACCATCAAGTATTCCACCCTCCAAAACATTTACCAGCCAACTACTCCATCTCCATTCTGTTGTTTTTTGATTTCACTTTACTTATCCCAGTGACTTCATTTTGCCTCCTTTGATGGCTTCTTCTCCTTTCCTGCATTGTCACATGTAGCATCTTTCAGAGCTGTATACTTGGTACTCTCCTTTTCATCATCTCTTTGCTCCTCTTTAATGACATCATCTGCAGGCATGGAGTCCACTTCATTATGTACGCAGATGACACCAAACTCTTTCTCTTTGCCTCTACCCTTGATTCCAGAGGCACTGCTCTTCTGACTGATTGCTTGTCAGATGTGAGGTCTTGGAAGTGTTCTAGATTTCTGCAGCTCAGTAGCGACAAAAGTTTAGGCAGTCCTGCTCACAGCAACTCTTCACCTCGATACTGACAATGTTGATCCTCATCTCATCTGCATTGATTACTGCACCTCACAATACCTCCCCAACTATCCTTGAATTCTCACAGCTCTCACTGACTACTTTCCTGCACCACCACCACATTGACCCCCTCGATATCTATTTCTCCTCAGATCACAATTGTTGTTGATCTGTCTAGTTCAGCCTGTTGTGCTTGCAGTAGAAAAATTGTTTTTGAACAAACCACATGAAACTGATTTTCAAAAATGCTCAGCAGTTAAATTCCAGGAATGTGGCTAATTTAAAGTGTTTTTCAGAGAGGAAATTGTAAAGCTGCATACTGTATTTGTAATCTGGCTGCTGATTTATCTCCATTTGCTACAGATGAAATAAAACTCAATGCAGCTGCTTCAAGCTTTTGAGACAAAAGCTATGTGTGCAGTCATACATTGAGGCTCTCCAACCCATTTGGAACTCATCAAAAGATATTGTCATATTAATCAAAATAAAGACTTCTAGAAATTACTCTATCTGACACAAGTAGAGTTTTTTTATAATCCTTAGGGAACACTGTTCCTTGCAGCTGTCATCGACCACACTGGTTCACATTTTCCCACAATTTGAGATGCCAAACAATTTTTAAAAATGTAACTTTCTAAGTTGCTTAAGTTCCACCATGTTAGTTTATAAATATGGAATTCCTAATTGAAATAACCAATAACCATGGAAATGTCTTGATTTGATTTATTGAATTTGATAATATAAATCTTTGCATTTGATATAAAACCTGCAATAATGAATGTCTCATAGTTGTCTGCGCAGTTTCAATGAAGTGTAGTGGCTATGTTTATAAACAAATGGGATAGCTAATTTGTAAACTAGGCAATCAACTTGTGCACAATAGTGCCTCACAAAAATCCATGTACAGAATGATTAATTTTATCTGGAGGATTGTTGGCCAGTAGACTGGAGGAACTCCCTTTTCTTTTCAATTAGTACCATGGGATCTTTTGTTCATTTGAACAAGCCCAAGGGACCTCGGTTTAACGTCTCATTTGAAGTATAGCACCTCTGATAATGCAGTGCTCCCCAAACACTGTATGGCAACCTAGACCGTGAGCTCAATGTCCTGATGTGGGATTTTAACCCAAACCTTTCTGACCCAGAGATGAGCATGCTACCTAATAGAATCCACACTGTATATATTTATAGCTCATTTAAATAAAAGATGACTGCTATGGTTAAACAACAGTTTCCGTTTCTATATGGTATGGACTCCGGTTAGCCAGAGTTCAAACCTAGCCGGACCGGGCCTGCAACCGGAAAATTAAAAACAAAATTTCTACAGGTCCAAAATTTCCGTGGGCCTCCATGTAGACTCCTGCATCCCAATTCTCCTTGCGTGTGGGATGCCCACAGTTTCCTTCATAGTGGCCAGCCTTCACAGTATCCCCATGTAGGCCTGCTTTGGTGAGTGAACAGAAGATAGCTAACTTTAACATACAATACCCTCGCATATAAAAAACGTGCAGTGCCAATGAATATATTACCATTAGTAATTATATGTAGTGCGAAATTGTGGCTCGCTGGATTAGATCTCCCCTCTACAACACACACATTATTCTGGCCAGCTGGGGTTTTAGTGTAATGCCTTTCATGTTGGGAGACCGTTTTAAAGTGCTTCTTACACTGGGAGCAGCACTTGGGTGGGTGGGTGAGGTGGGGTGGGGGGTGGTGGTGGGTAAGGAAGGCGGCCAAAAGCATGATCAAAGCTTGGTATTCGGATGGATTTTAAAGATCTGTATTTTGTATGTCTCGGGCATCAGTAGGAATGTATGACAAGAGCTAAGCAGAAGAGCCTTGGTTTTTTTACATTTAGCTGTAGAAGGTTAAAACTCATCCTGGAGGATAATGTTTCTCTCTAACACCTTCATTAATTGGTCATATATCACGGCAGCATAAGCCAAACATAAACGTAACGATAAATTTTGTGGTTAATTGAACTAGTGTGCTGTTTGCATTGCATATTCTAAACCCACAACTTGTCTGCATCTAACCACAGTCTGCTTTAACCAAATAAGTGTCTTGGCTATTTTATATATAGATTTCAGTAGACTAAAAAGAGATCTTCATTTTTTAGTTGAATGTTAACTGTTTGAGTGATGAAAGAAATAGCCCTATTACATTAAGTATTACTATATTCCTACTTCATTATTTTTTAATTTGTAAGGTGCTGACTTATTTTGAACATTATCTATCAAAATACCTGGATTTAGTTTATTCTCAGTTTTTTTCTGAAGTGAATGTTGCTTAAAAAATGCTTTATTAAATCAGTATCAATGTTTTTACACCTCAAGCTAGCTTTGAATGGGTGTTTTGTATTGGTTATATATTATTAAAATATGGAGTTAACTTGGAAACCAAAATACCAAACTTTATTGTATTTGTTTTTCTGCATAAAGTATCCATTCTATTATAGCAATCTTAAATTTGTCGTTTCCTTAATGTTATGGGTTAAAATTCCCTTGCTACATCTTCTTGAATTAATTGAATAAGTGCTCTGAGACGCTGCCCTGCCCGGAGGGTGCTGTATACATGCAAGTTGTTGTTGAATTATTTTTGACATTCTAGCTGTCCATTTCCCAACCTTATTCTTCCCCAAATAAACTAGCCCAGAGGAGATATGTGATTTTTTACATAAGGCCTACTGCTATTTTTCAAGTGACATGAATGTACTTGTTTTTCTCATTCTGTGGGCTTGCTATAGCATGCTTTAGATGAGTCTTGTGACTCAGCTCTTGCCATTGTGAGTGAATGGAGACTTTACTTGAATGATTGATGAAAAAGGTGCAGTATGAAATGGGGCACCAATATTAAGTCAACTACTGATAAACCAATCAAAAACAACTGAATAAGTTACCACAACATAGGGTGAGACACAAAAATATGAAATTTGCAGTGGTTATGCTGTAGGGTGTCAATTAAGATTGTCAATTTATATTGCGGATGGTTCAAGTTTAGTTGCTTCCTGAGACTAGATCCGACTGCAGTTATAATATGATGCTTCACTCATTTATAGCTGGTAAGTAATTTAGGCAGAAGAAGGAAATTAACTCATCCTGGATTTGATGCAAAATGAGTACTTTGTTTTTCTTAAATTTCTTAAGAGAATTGATATAAATCTCAAGATGACAAAGAAGGTTTTTTGGCCAATGCGTTCATAGCCTTTCAGAATATCCACCATGCAATCTTCCCAGTACACATCGAGTTGTCCACGGCCTTGCTCCTCTCTACCTTGGTGACCTCCTTCATATCTCCCACCTTGCCCGCCCCACCATTGGTGGACGGGCCTTCAGCCTTTTTGCCCCCACCCTCTGGAACTCCATCCCACAGTCCCTCCCCCTCGCCCCCTCCCTTGCCTCCTTCAAGACTCATCTCAAGACTCTTCTCTTCAACTGTGTCTTCGGTCACCCTCCTACCATTACCCTCGCCACTCCACCACTTCTGATCTCAAACACCAGCTTGGGTGCGATCCCTGACTGTCCAGCGCCTTGAAAGTTCTCCTGACGTGAAAGGCGCTATACAAATGTAATTTGTTATCGTTTCTAAATTAGGTGTCCTGGCCTTAATCATTCTTTCTATTATCCTGTTTTAACTGTTGACTACTTTCTGTAAACTTAATATTGTCTTTCTTATATTCTTCAGAGAAGATGACTCAGCAGGGACATCATAGAAATCTGACTTCATAGACTTTTTTTAAATGGGATTCAAAAAGTAAACTCAGATCGATATTTTAGGATGCATCAACACAGTAGAACAAGAGGGCATGGTTGTAGAGTTATAAAAGGCAATTTCAGGAGAGGTACAGGAAATTCATCTTTACTCAGGGGATAATCTGGACTGGAACAGGTAGCTAGGAAGGATGGTTGAGGTCAGGAAACTTGACGTATTTAAAGTGTTAGGGTGTTAAATGTTCCAAAGAGAGCAAATATTGGAAACATTGGGATCTATTAATTTCAATTGTAAAGTTAATCCTTTCTATTTCTTAAACTTGTAATTGGCTAATAAAATTCAACCCCTCCAATCAATTTGTCAAGAAGAAATAACAATGAAAGTTTTTTCTAAACTAATAGCCATCTAGAAGTAGTGTTGAGGCATGATGATTGTCAGAAGGTGGGAAATAAAGAAAAACGAGTGCTCAAAATAGTGCTGACTGCCATCAAAATGGCATTGACTAAGTTGCTATTAGCCAGTAATATATTTGGCAAAGATAAATTAAGTATTCCGGTGATTATATAGTGCTATAATCTCTCCGTCGCTCCAAGATGCTACCTGCATGAAGGATGCTATATAAATGCAAGTTGTTGTTTTAGTGATCAAATACCGTCGATTGGATGTGCAGAATAATACATTGCAGTGGCTACCTGGTAGCAATCATTTAGAGGCAGATGTAGAATTTCTGTTGACCATCTGAAGCCAGAGTTCAGGTTGGTTTGTAAACTTCCCTGTGAGATGGCTGATACCAAAAAGTTATACAGAACAACCATTATGACATAATAATCTGAGTCTATTAATTTAGACTGTGACCGCTTTTTGTTTTCAATGTTTCTTGTAACTACCTTAAAGTGATTGAAGCTTTAACAATCTTGGCCTGCATCAGAAAACTGTAGACTAATTGGTGCTTGCTTTTACCTTCAGCATCAGCTATACTGTACTTAGTTCTCTGCACATGTCCATTTCCACCTGTGACCTCCACAATTTGTAGTCGTATGTAATAATAATCCCTGTATTTGATATAGCGTCTTTTACTTCGGGAGTATGTCTCAAAACCATTCACAGCATTTACTATAATGTATGGCACTGTGTATTTTGTATGTGAACACAATAGCCACATATATAATGCATTTTTTCAAAAAAAAGTATATACTGTTGTTTTCCTGCTTCATGTAGGATGACCTGTATTATCCCATGGGTCTTATCGTGTTCCACTCCATTCCTCCTCAAGCGCCTGTCCTCGCACCTGAACCTTCAAGGTTCTGTCCTTGAATGGTTCAGGTCTTATTTCTCAACACTGTCTCCAATTTACAGTCTATTCTGGGAAGTGCTTTGAGACGTCGATAAAACATGAAAAGCGCTATATCAAATGCAAGGATTATTATTATTAATTTGTCTCCGCCAACAGTTTCTTTTCCAGCCCCTGCACAGTCTCGTGCGGTGTTCCTCGGGGCTCTGTCTCGGTCCCCTCCTCTTCAACCGCTACACGCTCCCCCTTGCTGACGTCCTCCCGACGTGAAAGGCACTCAATAAATGGAATCTTGTTGTTGTTGCTGACATCATCTGCAAACATGGGGTCAACTTCCATATGTATGCAGATGACACCAAACTCTTTTCCCTCTGCCTCCACCTTTGATTCCAGGACAACTGACGTCCTGACAGACTGTCTTATCAGATACCAAGTCCTGAATGAGAGCCAACTTTCTACAGCTGAGTGTCAGCAAGACCGAGTCCCTCCTGATTGGCTCGCGGCAGCGCCTCCGTACCTCAGGCACTGGCAGCATCAGCATCCACAGATGCATATTCCACCTCACCAAGCCAGTTAGGAACCTGGGGGTCTTGTTTGACCGTCAACTGTCCATATCCATGCTATGACCTGCTCTGCCATCCCCCACCTCTCCAACATTGCCTGACTCCGCCACCACCTCACCATTCAGGCCACCAAAACCCTCATAAACACATTCGTTACCTCAAGGCTCGATTACGGAAACTCCCTCCTTATCGACCTCTCCAACTCTTCCTTCCATAAACTGCAGATCATCCAGAACTCTACAGCTCGTGTTCTCTCCCGCACCAGGCTGCTTGACCCTATTACCCCCACCCTTGCCTGGCTACACTGGCTCCCGATCCCTCAGAGGATAGAATTCAAAATGCTCGTCCCCACTTTCAAGGCCCTTTACTGCCTTGCCCCCTCCTACCTCTCTGACCTGCTAAACTCCTCTCAACCTGTCCGTTCCCTACGTTCAGGAGGCTCCGGCCTGCTCCACGTCTCCTTCCCGACCTGCCCTACCATCGGCAGCCAGGCTTTCAGCCTTTCTGCCCCCATACCATTTGGAACTCCATCCCACAATTCCTTCGCCTTGCTCCCTCCCTTGCCTCCTTCAAGGCACAACTCAAGACCCTCCTTTTGGACCGTGCCTTCAGCCACCCTCCTACCCTCTTTGCCCTCCCTCTTCCCAACCCTGCCCCCCACGCTCAGGTCCTGATCCCCGACTGTTCAGCACCTTGGGACGTCCTCCCGACGTGAAAGGCGCTTTACAAATGTAAATTTGTTGTTGTTTTTATTGCTACCCCTACCACGTATGACAGCATGATATAAATTTTGTTTCTTCAAAACTTATTTGCACAATATATTCAGGTTTGTGGACTGGGACTGATTTGCTACAATGCATTCAGACCTCAGAATAATGCATTCAGACCAACTCTCATGAGCAGATTTCATGAGAATATCATTTTAGTAAATTTAAAACTAGTTTTTTTTAACTCTTATCAATGTACATACAATTCTAACCAGCTTTTATTATTACAGGCTGACACCATTTTAATGTGATGATTTGGGTCCATAAACTGACACCCTACATTATAAGGAGGTATGCTAAAAACAAGCTATAGGTCAGCTGCTCCAGGTTCATGAGGTCATCGCTGATGTCAGTGGGCCTTCCTGTAGATATGTACGTCAAGTAGGAAGTGATGGCATTGGTGAATTGTTGACAAGAGGAGCACTGATGCCAACCTATTTTTAAAATGCATTGGAAGCGTCTTGTTCTTTCAGTATAGCATAGGTTCACAGTACATGAGGAAACATGTACTAAACCAGGATGCTTTAATGGGGTCGCATTGTATTATTATTTATCATAACTTTTATGATAAATAATAATTTATCATATCATATCATTTATCTGTGCTGACAGGTCTTAATAGATTTTCATTTCAAAGTCACTTGTAGGATAAATTCCTTATTCACTATCTTGCAATATATTACCTGAGTTTGTTGGGATTTTTAATTTTTACTTGGGAAGCATGGTAAGTTAGTTATACTATTGGAAGAGAATTTTGCAATGGTATATTTTTTGGAGGAGCACATTGCTTTCCACAACAACTCTCAAACCCTTGAAGCTTAAACTTTTTAAAATTACTTTTCTTTCTCTTCTCTTTCTCCTTTTCTCTGAATAATGGTAATGCTTAAGCTTGGCTGAAAAACCTTTCTTGGATTCATCCTTTTGGCATTTGTTCAGACCAGCCTAACTCAATATTTAGAAACCGGCAGTTTTTCATAGTCATAAATGACAATACAATACAATTTACAGTTATATAGCACCTTTCACGTCTGGAGGATAGATCAAAATATAAGACAACTTTGCAAATCTTGAGGCCTGGCTGAGCCCAGCTTATAGATTTCTGCGGCCCAGTTGCAGTTTACGAACATGCAAAACAGCCTTTCAGGTCTTCATAGTATATTTTCATAACTCAGATTAAATATGATTAGAAGAAACATTTCGATGGTCAAAAGTGCTCCTCACAAAGTCGAAATTCAAGATGGAAGCACATAGGGCTTTTAGCCCATTTGAGTGCTATCACTATTCAGAAGTTGTGGGGGAATTTCAAAACTCAACACAAAACTGAATGTGTTTAGGAATACTGCACATTTGACCTTAATAATAATTGGCTTTGTCTTGGCTTGTCACATCAAAACATCTCAAAGCTTCATAGACTGACAATGGTTGAATTGAGAGCATTAGCAAAATGTACGATCACATGAATTGCATTGTTCAGTCCTCCATTGCAATGCATATCTATTCCTAAGCAACTAACCGCCAGATTTAGGGAAGCGTACTATAAATCTTCCTTCAAACAGCATAACTGCATTGTAGGGACGAGTAAGGTGTTTTACTTAAAGTGTTTAAATGTGCTCCTTAAGCCTTTGCCAGCTGCTTTGTACAGTATTTGGTAGTTGGGAGGTGCATGACAAAATTGACCCTCTAATTTTTTTATTTTATCCCCTTTGGAAAAAGCTTGGAAACATCATTAAAATTTGTTTGGTATCATGCTGTTAAACCTATTGCCCTATCACTCATGGAACAGTGCAGTAGAGAAGACCTTTCTCTTCGACGCGCCTAAGGTCACCTTCCCACTCCCTCTGGCTCAGCCTCGGGCTCCGCCATTGTTAAGCACTCTTAGATGCCGCCTGGTGTGGAGGGCACTATATAAATGCAAGTTGTTGTTGTTAGAGTACAAGCATGCTATGCCTGCGCAACTCGCGCACCTGTGATTACTTTTAAATGGATTCTGACATTTTAGTCATGCAATTATGATCAGGATATGAATGAACTGTTTTCATCACAGAAGAATTGTTATTCCTACTACAATGATGCACTAAATTTTATATAAACAACTGAAAATATGAAGTGTATTCAAAATTTGAAATGGGAAATATCTGTGAATTTTTGTAAATCTATCACCTATCAGCTATATGCAGTATATGCAGCAGGATGAAGTTGTTAACCTATAATTATGCAATTCCTCAGCCCACAAATTATTTTAACATTGTCCTCCTTTGTTTAGCTTGCGATAACGTACAATGTAAATGTTTCTGCTTTTTAGCTGGCATAAAATAACTAATTCTTTCAAGTTTCCTTCAGTGGTATTCACTTGATTTGGATACTCTTAAGCATGGTGATGGGTTTCTACATGTGCCAGACACCCAGTTCACCCTCCAAAAATTACTTTTTTATTGTCTTTATTAGGATTGGTCACAAAATGTGAGTGTACCAAAATTTAGTAATTTTTCTTAGGGTTGTATCCAAGAATCTGTTAAACAGGGCATAACAATGTACAAAAAAAGTCTGTCCAAATTGTAAGCAATTGATTCATACTTGTTTCACAAGAATACAAAAAGCTATTGTGGATTCGAGCTTTACATTATCCTTTTGGGTGGGTGGTACGTTTTGTACTCTTGTGAAAAAGATGGAGCACTATGCTGACCTATGTGTGTATAATGTTTTGGTTTATATGAACTTTTTATTCCCAGGAGCTTTATGCAACAAGGCCACACAAGCAGAATGCTGATAACATTCTCATGGAATGAGTTCTTCCAAATTCATATGTATTGTATACTTTGGTTTTATAAATAAGTAATAAATATTGTATTTGATATAGAGCCTTATCATGTAGTCAAATGTATTTTGTAGGAAAATGAAGCAGCCAATTTGTGCTGAGCTAATTTGCGTACACAGTAATGTCACAACAACCGTGGAGTCAATGACAGATTTTATGTGTTAGCTGAACTGTAAAAGTGTTAGCTTGTACTGTAGATTCAAAGAAAGCTGTCGTATAAGGTAACGTCTCTCATGGAATCAACAACAACAACAACTTGGATTTATATTGCACCCTCCACGCTGGATGGCGTCTCAGAGCGCTTCACAATAACGGATCCCGGGGCCGAGCCAGGGGGGTGGGGAGGAAGGTGACCAAAGGTGCGGTTAAAAAGAAAGGTCCTCAGCAGGGACCTGAAAATAGGAAGAAAGGAGGTGAGGCTAAGGGAGTGAGGAAGGGAACTCCAGAGCCTCGGGGCATAGTGGCTGAAGGCACGGCTGCCGAGGGTGGAGTGGAGGATTCGGGCGACGAGGAGGAGGCCATACCTGGAGGAACAAAGGCAATGGGTACTGTTTTGAGGAAAGAGGAGGTCAGAGAGGTAGGGGCCTCAGGAGGAGCGGAGGGATTTGAATACAAGGGTGAGGATCTTGTAATCAGATAAATGAAGATATTTGAAATGCATTTTTAAATGGTGCAGTTGGAAAGTAACAATACTTTAAAAAAAAGATTTAAAGGTGCAGTTAGAGCTAACCTGGGTATATTTGTGAGTGTTGGGAGTGGTGGAGATCAGCAACTAAGGTGGGGGGGGAAGATTTTAAAGGACGGCAAACTTCTCTTATCCCTGGCCTACAAGAGCATCCTCTTCCGTTTGTATGTATGTGTATTTAAATGCAGCCCCTTACCGTGGCTACTTAATCTCTGAAGCTGTCTTCTTTAACCACATGGATGCAAAAAATGTCATGAAAAACAAAAATATCACAGTTCCTTAGCAACAAAGCTTCCATGTGTAAAAATAGAGCGCAACTGACTAACACTAAGAAATGGCTTAATGCTCTTAATGAGAGGACTGCAGGGTGGATATTCCGAAAGAATTATATCAAATAGGGCCAATGGGCTTTTTTCATCCAAACCATTCTTGTGAAATCAAAATGTCGCTGCATTAATGACTATGATGAAAAGAAAAATGATGATGCTTTGACTTCATGACATTGCTGTCTGTTGCAAAGAGTAGGTATTCTGATGTATTTTAATAATAAGCCTTACATTTGATATAGAATAGGGAAAATGAGACAAATCTTATTAATTCCACCAAGCCCAGATGAGATAGCTCCAATCTGGGTTTGAATCTGGAACCTTTCTGTTCTTTATGGCTCAAAAACCATTCCAATATTGTGTATTTATCCAGTACAGCATCAGGAGGTTTTTAATTTTTGTTTATGTGCAGAAAACAGAAAGCATATGTTAACAGTTGGGTCTGATATTATCTCAGCACACCAAATTTCACTCACAGCTTTGCTTATACTGTACATTACGTAGTTGATTCTGCTCATTGGATAAATATTGTATCTAGAATTGTTCTGAGATGCTACTCAGTTTGAAAGTTACTATTTAAATGCACATTGTTGGTGTAATGGGCATGCATGCAAGTTGCAGAAAATGACATTTCAGCAGGTACACGGTCACCCAGAAGGGATCTATTTTTTTTAGTGCTGGAAGCTTCCCAGTCAGCGCTGGAAGCCGGGAGTTCTGGTCAGCACGCGTCTACAGGACACAAGCATTAAAAGTGAACCTATGCTAATCAATAGTTTTAGCTGTTTAACTCCATTTCTGTTCAAGTGTGGAAGATGCAAATCTGTTTCCTTGTGAATAGTTTCTTCATTACAAACCAGTTGTACCAGTTTCAAGGTTGGAGATTTGTGAACCTTTACAGATTATATGATTCATGTGGTACATTATTTTGTGGATCACTTTCAACCCCTTGTACCTCAGCAACCTGGAAATCACAACAGAAATAGGGATGATTCCGTCTGTGGGAATCATGGCCTAAAATGAAACCTGTTACAGCACAGAATTACTGCCATAATACTGTGTTTAAGTTTGTCATTTAATCTGAAAACGAACATTTAAACAAAACTTAATTCCTTAATTTACATGAATTTTAATTCCACCATTGCATGTTTGAACTTCTATTTTCTTAAATTATATGCAACAATGTGCATTAAAACTAAACTTTAGTTCTACAATTCATACAGTAATTATCTTTTCATTTAAAACAGACTTCATTTTAAAATCATAAAATCGCTTTTCCTATTTGGGCCTTTTTCACTGGAGCCTTGTCTCATTCCACAATTCATTATTGAGCAAGCTCTCAAAAGCTAGGCCATTTCATTAATTTTGATCAGTGAAAAGCCCATAGGATTCTGGACATATCTTTTGGCATGGAGCCACCAAAGATTAAATACTGTGCTTCGGATTATTTTAATTCCCAAGAGGATTTTCCCTTCACTGATGTAAATGGTAACTAGAGACTCGAATTGATAATATTTTTGTTTCTGTGCTGTGTTCTGGTGTGTTCTGTTTGCATTAAACTGTCAACCAACTGCTCCTGTTAAAGCAGAACTCCCAAACCTGTTGTAATATTGTGATATTCCAGGACAGTGATTATCTTTGCAAGGATGAAGGATTGCAAATGTTGTAATATATTATGTATTAGATTTATGGGTTTGGTGGATGGATTATCATTGGCTAGTTACTAAATTGGATATTATGTGTATCATAACTTATAGTGTTTGGATTGTAATATTGTTAGGTAATTCCCACAGTACAGTGTTGTGAATACTGCTTACTACCCACCATTACTCCCACACTTACCGGCTGCCTTGAATCATGGGAGATGACGTCCTGACCAGTCGATGTAGTCTTGATCCGTCGACACATTGCAGAACTTAATTTCCCACGATTCACTGTGATTTCAACGCTTGCCAGTAAGTGTGCATGCGGCGATGGGTCAAGATGTATTGAACCACGGGAAATGTGATCTTGACCCATAGTCTTGACCCGTCATCGCATACCCTCTTACTGGCTGCAGTGACAAACTTACCATCTATATTAAATGCCTGTGCACTTACCAGCTATATTAAATTTTGCATGCCCCGTGTAGATTATTGATTTAGTTATGACAGTATTTGCTTGAGAAATGCAAAGCGAGGTTGTGAGTTCAATTCTCACCTATAGCAGCGCATTTCATTAGATACGATGGGCTGAATATCCTTCACTTGTGCTGTAAAAAAAATTCTGAGGATAGTGATTCATTGTACAGTCATCAAGAGTGATAATCTGGAGCCATTCTTGTAGTCTCTAATTTAGGGAGACACTATTTTAGCACGCCCACTTCTGCTGTCTCTTGCTGGGAATGGTGAACCCAACATAGACTGAAAGACCTATTTTTCTACTTTCTGAATTAGAATTGAAGAAAATAGGATTCTGCCCATCTGGCCCACTCTGGAACCTCCATTCGGGATTCCCTTCAACTTGCTGTCTCCCTCAACTCTTTCAAGGTCCCTCTCAAGACCTTCCTCTAATCACGCCATTGGTTATCTTTCCCCTCCCTACCCCTCTCAGACCTTACCTATGGCTTGGGGGTCAGGTCAGGACTGCCAGGTGCCTTAGGATGTCCTCCTGAAGTGAAAGGTGCTACCTACATAAATGTCAATTTGCAATGTATTATATTGTATCAATCCTGATACCAAGTTCAGGTCTGAATTGGAGTTGAGGTGCATTTACTTGATCTTGCTATATCTGGCATGGTTTATTTTCCTCTTAACATCCTTTATGAATAGAAACATCCCCCACCCCCCACCAAAAAAAGAGAAATATTTACGAGAGTCTCGCATGAAGATGGTCCTTCAACTATTTCAGCTCATCTTTCCAGAAAACCTACTTGTCCACCCATTGCAGCATCAGGCCATTTCTTAAGTAAGCTCAGTATCCTGCCCTTCACCGTCCTTTCTGATAGCCTATTTCAACTCTTAATTACTCCCTATGAAAAGAAATGCTTTCTGTGGTAAAATTGACATTCACAATCCTGAACTTCTGCCCTCTTGTCCTTGGCAAATCCCAAAAAATGATTCTGTATTTACTCTTAAGCATCTTGTCTATACACCCACACAGTACTCCAAGATCCCAACCTGTATGAAAGATGCTGTGTAAACACAAGTTGTTGTATATATAAGGTCCCATTTCAGTTTTATTTTATTTTCAAGGTGTGCAATATTGTCCAGCTGTTCTTCATTGTTAAAGAACAGTGAAGAACAGCTAGACAATATCTCTCCACAAGGAGGCTGTAAAATATTCTTTGATTATAAAACTATTAAATAAATAAATGAACAAACACACAACCAAATAAAAAATGTGCTGGCAAAACTTTTAATTGTTGATTCTAAGCAGAATATACTCCTTAAACACAAATATATTCAGCATAAAAAGGGTATAGATCTGATCCTAAATATAATGGCCAATTTTCCCCAGCATTTACTGTGTTTCGTCTTTACGGTGAAGTTGTTGAGATTAAAAATTGGAAAACTCCATTCTGTACTGTAGCCAAGTGACACTGATGCTGTAGGTACACTTCAATGATTTTCTGCCAGAGCAGGTTAGCGGATTCAGGAAAACAGGATACAACCACAATGTCTGTATTGTACTGTACTGACGCAGAATTTCCATTAAGGGAAGTTGCCTGATGTAGGTAGTTGAATATTTTACTCTTACATAGATCACAAATGAAACTGTGACCTCTGATCCTTTCATTTAAATAAAAAACAGCGAATAAATTGAATGGATGTTGCTGATTCCTTCAGATGTAATTTAATCACATCATGTTTGACAGGAGCGCATACAATGCAGGGAAAAGCATTTTCATTTATTGAAGTTCCTTTTTAATATCTTAAACATGATTTTTTTTGCTGGAGGTAAATATAGTATATTTGTGAGTACATCTGATTTAAATAAAATTATAAGTGTGGGGGTTTATGCAGCTTCAAATACCATTTTGATCTAGTTATATTTTTACAGCCAGTATACTGAGGAACTCTGATAAATAAAACCGGTTGCTGGATGTAATGGTATCTGTCTGTTATGAGACCATTCTGTTTATGTAATCATTTGAGTTATTTTTTCCCATTTTGCCCGGCCTATTAATTGTCCCAGTATTTTCATTTATAAGTAGGATTTCCTACTTATTGTGTATACTTATTGTGGAGTCCTGTAGCTCAGTGGTTAGAGCACTCGCTTTGCAAGCGAGAGACCTGAGTTCAATTCCAGGCAGAGGGCGAAACCTTGGGCAAGTTTCCTTACTCCACACAGAGCCTAATAATAATCCCTCCAAAACCCAAAACAATAATAAATTGGTCATTTTCAATCTACGACTGTTTGTGGGACATTGCTGTGCGCAATTGGCTGCCGCGTTCGCCCACAAAAAATACAGTCAATTCACTTTACAGTGTGTTCTGTGAAGCGCTTTGGGACGTCCTCCCGACGTGAAAAGCGCTATATCAAATGCAAGGATTATTATTATTATTATACTCTTGTGCCATCAACTTTCCTCAGCAAAACACATGATGTTTTAATCTTTCTCTGTATAAGAGAAACTAGTTTTCACACTTTCTTTTTTTTTACTTACATATTATTTTAAAAAATACAACTACTATGTGTAGCCCTCTTCAATCTTTACTTGGCATTTATTCATTTATTGTACTTTGCCTTTAACAAAAAAATAAACCTAATTCCTAAAGGTTCAAGATTAACTTACATGTTGTGGAACAACAACCTCTTTTGATTTTTTTNATAACCTCTAATCATCCTTCTATCCTTGCATTTGATATAGCACTTTATCAAGTCTTCCATATGTCTCAAAGCGCTTCTTCTGCTAAGAGAATTTTTAAGTAAACCTCTTTTTTCTGGTTAAAACAAGTTACTTAACCACAATTCACTCAGTAAAATGCTATATCTAATCCAAGGATTATTATATTATAAAGATCTTGTCAAAGATAATATTTTTTAAACATGCAGAATATAATTTACATCATATTTTGATATTTTTTCATTCCTTATTTAGTAATAGAGGAGCAATATTAGAGCTAAATCTAGACAAAACAAGAAAACCCCTGACTGCTGGTGACGTTGTTGAGATTAAAGTTTGCAGATCTCCATTCTGTACTGTAGCCAAGTGGCCCATATGCTTCTTATTCAAGTGGACATTAAAGACCACATGACACTATTTGAAAAAAAACGAGTTTCTCCGCATTATTCTCGGCCAACAATCATAATAAATTGGTCATTAACCGAATGGCTGTTTATGGTTTGCTGTTGGTGCAAAATGGCTGCCACAGTAGGTTATAAATATTAACTGTATATGACAGTAATTAACTGAAACACTTTTAGATGTTACTTTGATAAAAATGCATGTTTTTTTGTGCTCTGTTATATTATAGAAAATTATAGATTCTTATCATTGATTCGTGTATACTAATTGTCGACTTTCGTGAATAGTCTATTTGGATAACGTTACATTTATTTTTACAGGTATTCCACACATACTCTAATGAAGCCTATGATAGGAGAAATGATGAAGTGGATCCGGTTGCAGCGTCTGCAGAATATGAACTGGAAAAACGTGTAGAAAGGCTGGACCTTTTTCCTGTTGACCTCGAGAAAGGTATGGGTAGGAAAATGGTAGATAAAGGGGGATGGGTCGGAAAAGAATTAGATACAACACAAGACATTTTTGTTATGGCAAGATAATTGTATTTGAAGATTTAATGAAGCTCCAATTAATTTATACTGAACAATACAACCGAATGAGAAACAGACATTGATATAGGCACCAGTTTCCCTCCAGTACTTCATCCAAGTAGCTAGAGCTGACCTCTGCTACCTCACCCAAGTAACTAGATCTGCTGTCTGGTCAATCACGCAAGAGCTATTAATTAAATATTTATCAAATATTTGAGTGACAAGAGACTATTCAACCATGAGGGCATCAAAATAAGACTTATTCTGTCCTTACCTGACATCTATATATGTATATTTTCCAACCAGGTTGAATATCAGCAGTCAGAAGTGGGAAGCCTTTCTTATTGGAAAAGGGTGCTAAATAAACTTTTAATAAAATAAACTGTAATAAACTAACTCAGCATGCAATGGGAATACACTAAATCAGCAAACACCTTATCTGGTCTTGGCATTGCCTTCGCTAATTGAACATAGGAACAGGAGTAGGCCATTTAGCCCCTCGACCTGATTTGATTCGATTTGATCATGACTGATCTGTACATCAACTCCAATTACCTCTTTTGCCCCATATCTCTTGATACACTTACCGAACAAAAATCTATCCACCTTAGTCTTGAAAATTTTAATGGATCTTAAAATTTTAATAGAAATGCAAGAAAATGTCTTTGTAAATACAGTTCTGCAATGAAAATCTGTTTTGTGTAACTTCAAGGGGGTGAAATCAATTTTGCTGCTTTGATGAGGTACACTTAGAGCAGAATTTTTCCAGCAAAATTGAAATAATTGAAGCCTGTACATTTAGCAGCAACAGCATTTTTCACTTTTATTTGCTCATCTGCAGTCTCTTAAAAACTTGTCTTGTCAGTTCTGAAAGAAAAAAAAATTCCTTTCCGAAGTGCGAGCACTTAAATTTAAAGGAAAAGAAAAGTTGTCAATAACCTCCCCCCACCCAAAATTATAGTATATTTTAAAACGTCACCTTACACTATAAATGATTAAAGCCTGTTAAAATTGATATTTATCCACAAAATAAAAGCCTAGGTAATTTTCTTTCTTTAGGATCTATTTTTTGTGAATCACAGAAGGAAAAATAGAGGCAAAGAATTTGACAAAAAAAATTATAAATTCGGTGAATTATTGGTACAGGGGAGAACTGATTATCGGTATTATTTGGGACTTGCCCATTGAGGATAAGCAAACAATGGGCGTAGTTGAACATCCTAAATAGAATCCTGCAAAATACAAATTAGCTACAGCGTTAACTTAAAAAAAAGTTTCATTGGGATATTTATTGTCACGGTAGTGCCAGCGTTTCCTCTCTTTGCCTCTCTCCCTTCCATCTCCCCTCTCTCTCTGCCCACCTACCACGTTCTTATAGATTTTTAAATCTGCCATCTGTTCTGTGAACTTCTGACAAAAAACAATAACCACCACTTGCAGCCTGTTGATCCTCTGTATCTTTGACAGAAACCTAAACATTTCAAATGCATTGTTGATAGCTGCTATTATTTCCTAGTTATTGGGTGATGTGCAGTATTTGGAGTACCAGGCGATGCCAGGATTAATTGAGAGAAAGGGAATCTTTCCAATCAATGTGGTATGGATAGGGTGGGGGACATGAAGCAGTTTAAGCAGAAGTGAGCAGTATTCCAGTATAAGCAGACGTATAGTGGTGGGCAACACTAGCATGATAGAACAGACTGACTGAAGAACTGCTGATGTTTTCACCTCAATCAATGGACGACTCCTGGAATTCCTGTTTACTCCAAATTTTCCTCAGTAAAACCTGCTCTTGACAATCATTTTCGATATTCTCAAGTCATTTGTTCAGCAAGTTCAAATACATTTCATTGTAGGATCATTTAAAAAGTTGATTGACTCATCAGATATTATAACCAGATATGAGGGAGGAAAAATAAAACAGTAGTACAGTACGATAGAGCTACTTCTCGCATCCACTCCAGGAATAGACAAAACTCAATTTGTTGTGGTTGATGCATTTCATATTTTAGCTTCAATGACGTTTGATCAATGTTCACTTGCAAATTATTGTTATGGTTCTGCCTTGCACAAAGTTAAACAAGGGAGATACTTTGCTTGTCTGATTTTTAAATCTGTATGTTGTTATACCCATTCAAGCAAGAGATCATAGCCATAATAATCAATTTGTCTGAACTATGTGTGTTAGTATTTAAATTGCTTAAAGTTTGTATTGCATTTGCTTGTGTGCTTGTCCTAGAGCTCACTGGTTATTACAAGGAATACTGCAACTATGTATATTCAGTTACATTAATATTAATAAATAATCCTTGAATTTGATACACAATACAATTTACATTTACATAGTGCCATTCACATCGAACAGATGCCTCAAGGACTTAGCACTGCTATACAAGTCTTTTATTAAAAGGCTGATTATATTCCACTACAAAACTGCATAGCAATTATGGTTCTGATAAATATCAAGGGCAGTATGTTTAGCAAACATGAAGATCTTTCTGCAGTACTATAAGAACTGATGTTTCTATTTCTTTTCTTCAGCTCCTTCAACACTCCCGATATGAAGTCTATAATGCTTTGATTTGGAGCAGAACTTTGAAATAATTACATTAATGCTATTGACTGGATGATACTAATGGTTGTAGACAAGCACCACAAAACGCAGCAATCAGAAGCTGATGTATATCTACAGGGGGCGGGTGCAATTGTAGTTGATTTTTACTATTTCTTTTCTGCTTAGCATGTTATGCACATGCAGTACTTTTATGTTCAAGTTTTACAAAGTGTGTTACAAAAAAAGGTCAACAATTGCAAATATGAAACTATCTATTTGTCAGAGGGTGGTGCGCAGGAGTGTATTGTAGAGCCTCACTGCAGCGATTGACAAAATAATTATGTAGCAATTGTCTGGAATCCCAAATAGTTTCTGGAACGGTGTCAGTTTGTCTTAAATATATGGGAAGCGGGTGGGGAGGACGTTACTGTGATGTTTGACATATACACCAGCTTGCACACTCTTGTGTTTGAGCAGTCATGTTCAGAATTCAGATTTAGTTAATACTTATGGCCCAATCAACTTAATAAAGCAGGTGCGAATAAATCTGCTTGAATTGCATTAGATCTGATTCAGTGCTGAGCGTCATTAGATATGCTTTGTGATCGGTTAGAGTTTTTTGAGACCATCTCATTAATAGGTAGAAGCAAGCATGGACAGTGAAATAATATTTGAAAGGAAGTCATAAACAGACAGAGGAAACAGACAAACATTCTTGTAGCGCACAAAGATGATGAATAGACATTCAAAAATCCAATTCTTGAAGATGTTCAGCAACAGATTACAAAATAAGGGGTGTTTTCTTAATTCATGATTTTTCCTTTTTTTCCCCCTACTGTTGATGGATTGTCGCAGTAGTATTACTGGTATAATTTAAGTTGTTTCCTTTGTATTTATTTTTAAAACAGTACTATCCATAGCTAGTTTTATGCTTCTACTCTGCAACAACTCTCAAATCTAGGAGCACAACGTTTTCCTTTTGTACTTGGTTGACAATAGGTTGTGAACCAAATTCCTAATGGAGGCCCTGTTTTTGCACCTTTCAAAAGAGACCACAGGGTGACAAAGTGACAGTGATCTGTGACCTGACTCAAATATTATTGAATAGAATAACCACTGAGGTCCACTCTTCAGCTCTCTGGCAACGGACTGGAATTTTTTCCCTTTGGTGCAGCAGTGCAAACATGGCTTCACATCTCAAATAATCTTTTGTGTTTCCTCTAGCATAAGAGCCTTGAATCTGACTACTGAAGCTTTTTTTCTCTCCATCCATCTCTCCCAAAAGAACAATAATTTTTCAGGAAGAATGACAGTTAAGGGTAATAAATTCACAATTGATTGGCATAATAAAGAAGCCCAACTTTCTAATTCTGAGGATATTCTAAAACCAATCGTCTGAGTTAGAACAGAAGAGAATTGTTGTCTTGCTTGTGATAAAGTGTTTATAGATTGAATTGAACCATTGATATTTTGATACTGAAAATGGTTCCTACCTTGGGTTGGGTACTTCTTGTGATAAATCTCATGGGATACAAACTCCTAAAATGGCTACACAGGAAACTCCAGGTAAAGAACAAAAATACTTTGCTCACTATTGCCTTTGGAGCAAAACTTGTGTTGGTGCCACAAAATGTGCCTGTTTGCTCCAGTTAGTTTTTGTTGACTGCTGAAATTCATAGGTCATCTGCACTGCTTTGAACTAGCATCATAACTAACCATCCAATATTTTCCACTGTTCTATGATATTTTAATCCCATTTTCTACCTAACTCCCTTAATACACCCATTCCCAATGTTTGATTGTGCAAAACTAATGTATAGGTCTTCTCACATTAGTTTTTTTAACATAATTTTTAAATTAGGCGAAGCAGCATTTCCTGCTGTCTCTACATTTCAACTTCGGTATCAATTTAGCTTACTTACTTTGGAGTCCTGTAGCTCAGTGGTTAAAGCTCTCGCCTTGCAAGCGAGACACCTGGGTTCAATTCCAGGCAGGGCGAAACCTTGGGCAAGTTTCCTTACTCCACACGCCTAGTAATAATCCCTCCAAAAAAACAAAACAATAATAAATTGGTCATTTTCAATCCACGACTGTTGTAGGACTCTGATGTACGCAATTGGCTGCCACGTTTCGCCCACAAATATACGGTCAATTCACTGTACAGCATATTATGTGTAGCGCTTTGAGATGCTGAGAAGACGTGAAAAGCGCTATATCAAATGCAAGGATTATTTATTACTTGGTAGCACTCATGCCTCTGGTTACCCTTAACTGGACTTTCCTATGCTCTCCTCACTGGTCTCCCCAGCTCCACAATACACAAAATCCAATTAATTAAAAACTCCGCCCCACAAAACTCTGTACCCTCATCACACAGTCCTTGCCAGGCTCCACTGGCTAGCAATCAACAATCAAGATCCTCTCACTCGTTTTCAAATCACTTAATTCCTTCGCACCTCCCTACCTATCTGACCTGCTTACCCCCCACTCCACCACAGGGTGCCTCCGCTCGGCTGGTTCCGGTCGCCTATTTGTCCATTGTGCCCTCCATTCCATCACTGGTGGCTGTGCCTTCACCCACTATGCCCGAAACTCTGAAACTCTCCCTCAATCCTTCTGCCTTGACTCCTTCCTTCCCACCTTCAAATTCCACCTAAAGACCTTCTTTTTTGATCGTGCTTACGGTCACTTTCCTCTCCCCCTGGCTCGTTGTCAGACTTAACCACTGTGAAGCATTCCAGGACGCTACCCCGCATGAAGGCTGCTATATAAATGCAAGTTGTTGTTGTTGATTTCATAATCTAGGCTGAAACAACAACAAATGGCATTTGTATAATGCCTTTCATATCAGCTGGACAGTCAAGGATTCGCACCCGAGCTGGTGGTTGGGATCAAGATGGGTGGAGTGCGGGGAGGGTAGGTTTAGGAGGGTGACCAAAGGCACGGTCGAAGAAGAGGGTCTTGAGATGGGTTTTGAAGGAGGCAAGGGAAGGGGCGAGGTGGAGGGACTGTGGGATGGAATTCCAGAGTGTGGGGGCAGAGTGCCTGAAGGGGTGGGCAAGGCGGGGGAACATGAAGCAAGACAGAGCCTGCTTATTACTACAGTGCAGTACTGAGACAGTCATTCCTCAGTTCCTTCAAATCGTAAGACAATAAACTGTGGTGTCATCTGTCCGTTTAGATGGCTGTTAAAGATGTTATGGCATAATTTTGAAGAAGAGCATAGAGTACTCTCAGTAGCCCAGTATATCTCCTTCATCAAAATCTCCAAAAACATAGTTATTCATTTTATTATTGTCTATGGGACATTGCTGTAGAGATCAGGTCCTGTATTTACCTCTTATTGATGATTTTATGAAGTGCTTTGAGACCCATTTGCCTGATGAAACATTGCATAAAAAGAAAATATTATAGATGTTGACAGCTCCATTCCTTCTTATTCCCAGTTAACTCTCTACTTTCTTACTCCTGCAGATGAGGATGGTCTCGGCATCAGTATTATAGGAATGGGAGTTGGAGCAGATGCAGGACTAGAAAAACTCGGAATTTTTGTCAAGACTGTTACTGAGGGAGGAGCTGCTCAGAGGGATGGAAGGTATCTGTTCAGTCTTAAAAGAACACTGTTGTCTATTACAGGATTTTTTCTTTTCTGCAGATTTATTATTATTTGCTAGGTCTAAAAGTAATATATAGGCGTGTATTGTGAAAAGATTAGCTGATCTGTCACTTCAGATTTATACTGCAGAATGCCTACCACTTGGGCTGTCCACCAATCTACAATGCCCAGTAGTGATGCAGTCAAGCAGACAGTAGTCAGGTGAGTTTAAAATACATGCTGATTAGGAAAATTCTGTCTGCTTATCGTTTTGCTTAATACAAAATCACAAGAGCAAAACATGAAGCAAGTTGTTTTATTAAATTTAATTGAATTTCATTCTTCCACAATGACCCACCCTACTGTCTTCCCATTACAGCATTATCCTCCTTTTGGGAGGTGGGGGAAAGGTAAGTGAGGTTTCCTTGGAGCTGAACTGGCTCTAAGGTAATGTGCTCGGCAACAGAATATTGGAATCGAGTCAATTGTCTTTGGCGGGCTCAGTAGTCCTGATACAGGCAGTTCTGCAGAACTCCAAAGCACTGCTGATGATAGGCCAGAAAGCTGATGATAGATCATTCAGTGGTTCTTCCCACTCAATTCCTGTTAACCCTGCCAGTCAAAGCCCTAATGGATAGAGTGATCATACCTGGACAAACAGTGGGAAATTTGCCAGAATTGCTTTCAAGACAAGCTATGTGGTTTTAGCTGGTTAAGTTCCAGCAGTACTCCCAAAGAACACTCTGATGACTATAAGCCTTCGCTCTTGCCAACTCACACCTAATATTCTCTGGAATTAGGTAAGAAGGGTGTTTTCCTCCTGTGAGAGAGTGCTCATTCCAAGTGTAGGTGGCATACGCATGTGACATCTATGTGGTTTGGACATTTTAAAGAATTCTTATGGGTCTCTTCATGTGTCAGACACCCAGTTGACCAAAAATAATGAGTTTCAGTCTGTTTCATAAATGAGTTCAGCATCTTGATCTTGACCACGTTTCCTGATAACCTGCTCTAGACATTAATTAGGAAATATGTAGAAAAGGTAAAGCGATAATAGTGGGTGATTTCAATCTCCACATAGATTGAGAAAACCAAATTGGCCAACGTAGGTCAGAAGAAGAGTTCATTGAGTGTATGAGAGATAACTTTCTAGAGCAGCATGCCGAGGAACCAACTAGGGGACAGGCCATCCTAGACCTTGTTTTGTGTAACGAAACAGAGCTAGTTGGCAGTGTAGGTATTAAGAATCCTCTAGGGCAGAGTGATCACAATATGATTGAATTCTGCATTAAGTTAGAGAGGGATATAGTTAAATCCGAGGCAAGTATTCTGAATTTAAATAGGGCTAATGTTGTAGTTATGAGGAAAGATTTAGGTAAAATAGACTGGAGAGTAAGATTAAGAGGTAAAAATGTAGACCAACAGTGGCAAATATTTAAGGATGAAGTGCATAATTCTCAGCAGTCGCATATTCCCTTGCGGAATAAGAGTACCACAGGGAAAGCAATTCATCCGTGGCTAACTAGAGCAGTTAGGGAAAGCATCAAATTAAAAGAAAAGGCTTATAAAACTGCCAAGAAAAGCAGCAAATCTGAAGATTGGGAGAGTTTTAGAAACCAGCAAAATAAAACTAAAAAACTCATTAAGAGCGAGAAAAAGGAGTATGAGGGTAAGCTAGCTAGGAACATTAAGTCTGATTGTAAAAGTTTTTACAAATATATTAAGAGGAATAGGCTAGTGAGGGTAAATGTAGGTCCACTTCAGTCAGAGACAGGAGAAGTTGTAATGGGGGACAATGACATGGCAGAGCCCCAAAATGGGTACTTTGCATCTGTCTTCACCCTAGAAGACACAACAATAGAGATGCACCAAAGGGATAAGGATAGGGAGCAACTTAGGGAAATTTTCATTAGTAGAGAATTGGTGCTAGGGAAACTGTTAGCACTAAAAAGTGACAAATCCCCTGGTCCGGATGGCTTGCATCCCAGGGTTTTAAAAGAGGTAGCTTATGAGATAGTGGAGGCCTTATGTCTGATCTTCCAAAATTCCTTGGATTCTGGAACAGTCCCCATGGATTGGAAGATCGCAAATGTCACACCACTATTTAAAAAAGGTGGAAAGGAAAAGATGGGGAATTAAAGGCCAGTTAGTCTCACATCAGTGATAGGAAAAATTTTAGAATCATTGATTAAGGATGTGGTAGTGCAGTATTTAGGGGAGCACAATATAATTAGGCCAAGTCAACATGGCTTTACAAAAGGGAAGTCATGTTTGACAAATCTCATAGAATTTTTTGAGGATATTTCGAGTAAACTAGATAAGGGTGAATCAGTGGATGTGGTCTATTTGGACTTCCAGAAGGCATTCGATAAGGTGCCGCATAAAAGGTTAGTCCAAAAGATAAGGGCCCATGGAATTGGGGGAAGCATATTAACGTGGATTGGGGAATGGTTAACGGGTAAGAAATAAAGAATAGGGATAAACGGGTCCTTTTCAGATTGGCGGGATGGGACTAGTGGAGTGCCACAAGGATCAGTCCTTGGCCTCAGCTATTTACCATCTACATCAACGATCTAGATGAGGACATCAAAGTTAATATATCTAAATTCGCGGATGACACAAAACTAGGAGGAAGTGTCAACACAGAGGATGACATTAAAAAAATGCAGCGAGACATATATAGGTTAGGTGATTGGACAAGTAGGTGGCAGATGAAGTATAATGTAGGGAAGTGCGAAGTCATCCACCGAGGTAGCAAAAACAGTACAGTGGGTTATTTTTTAGAAGGAGAGAGATTGGAATGTGTTACCGTCCAGAGGGACTTGGGTGTCCTTGTACACCAATCACAGAAAGTTAGTCTGCAGGTACAGCAGCAATTAGGAAGGCGAACGGTATGTTTGCATTCATTATGAAAGGATTAGAGTATAAGAGTAGGGAAGTCTTGCTGCAACTGTATAGGGCCCTGGTGAGACCACACCTGGAATACTGTGTCCAGTTTTGGTCTCCTCATTTAAGGAAGGATGTACTTGCCTTGGAGGGGGTGCAGCGTAGATTTACTAGGTTAGATTTGCATCCCAGTGATTTTTCTATTGCTAAGATGGTAATGATTGTCAGCTATGCCACCATAAGAAGTCATCAAGCACCAGCTACTTTCCCACAGAGAGCGAATTTGTATTTCCGAGTGGTCAGTTTCAGATTGTCAAATGACTGGGCTCAGATCGTTTATCATGCAGAGACCAAGAAGAAATGAAGACAAACATTTTTTTGGCAACTGGTTGTCTGACACATGCAGACATTTAGTATCACGCTTAAGAGTATACAAACCAAACAGAGTTCCACAAATGTATGCCGCCTGTGCATGGAAATTTACCTGTGTCTGGAATGGAATGTACATTCTCTCTGGAGGATGTACCCTGCTAACCTAATTATAGGCTGGTGAGAATTGAGACTTGGGGACCTGAGAGTTTTGGTACTACTGGAGTTTAACCAGCTAAAACCACGTAACTTGCAGTTGAGAGCACTGTCTGGCAAGCTTCCTGCTGCTTATGGGTATACAACAACAACTTGTATTTACATAGCGCTCTTCACACCGGACGGCGTTTCAGAGCGCTTAACAATGGCAGAGGCCGAGCCAGGAGGAGGGGGAAGGTGACCGTACATGCGGTCGAAGAGGAAGCTATTCAGGCGCGACCTGAAGATGGGGAAGGAGGGAGTGAGACAAAGGTGTTGAGGGAGGGAGTTCCAAAGTTTTGGGGCGTAGTGGCTGAAGGCACGGCTCCTGATGGTGGAGCGGAGGATTCGGGCACGCAGAGGAGGCCGGACCCAGCAAAGTGGAGGCAGCCGGTACAACTGTGGGGTGAGAGGAGATTAAAGAGATAGGGAGCTGCCAAGGAATGGAGGGATTTAAACACTAGAGTGAGGATCTTGAAGTCAATCCGCTCTGTGAAAGGGAGCCAGTGGAGTTTGGCAAGGACTGGAATAATCGGGGTATGAAGTTTGGTGCGGGTGAGAATGCGGGTGGTAGAGTTTTGAATGAGCTGATTTTTGTGAATAGTGGAGGAAGGGAGACTGGCGAGGAGGGCGTAAGAGGAGTCCAGCTGAGAGGTGACAATGGCATGGACAAGGATTTTGGCGGCTTTTGGGGTAAGGTATTGTCGGAGACGGGCAATGTGTGGAGGTGGAAGAAAGCGGTGCTGGTCAGGGACCGGATGTGGGGGAGGAAGGATAACTGGGGATCGAACTGGGGATATAAGAATGCCTTACCCATTAGGGCTTTTGCTTGTAGAATTAACAGGAACCACATGGGAAGAATCCCTACCCTTAGTGACCAATTGTTCCCTCCAAATCCTGCCAGTAGGCCAGTTCTGTGATCAGCAGTGCCTTGGAGGACTGAAAACCATTCCGGTTTGGAAACTGGACAACTGAAACTTTCGCTGAGGATAACTTGATTTCAAATTCTGTTACAAAGTATATCTGCTTGGTGCCAGCTCAACCCCAAGGAGGCCATGCTTACCTCTCCCCCTACACACCCTGCACATAGGAGTCACTAGTTAGTCAACAACAGGTTTGAGCCCTTACTAGATCGATGACAGGTATTAGGAACTGCCTGCGAGTTGCATTGGTGAGTAATACAGCTGGGCATGAAATGTATAAGCAATGTCAGCATCCGCCTATCCACAGCTCAAACATCCAGCTCTATGCATTGATCAGTGGTTCACCCAGTAGGAAGTGGAGACCTTGACTAGCAGCTACTTACCCCTCTAGTAACAATCAAGGTGGATTATAAGCCCTGGATATATCGTGTATGTTCACAATCCCAGACTCCAGGTTACACCTTCAACCGCTGTCATCCTAATTCTCTTGATATCGGCACAAATAGTCAGAGATAGCTTTTTATGCTATAAAATATATTTTTTTAATTCTATGGAATAGAGATTAAAATTTCCCATTCCATTTCAATCAAATAAAAAGAAGTACTAAAACCAAATGTAGAGTTCCTGAACTTCATCCATGACTGCAGTTTTTTGACATTTCTGGTGCCAATTGTTAAGGTATTTTTAGTTGGGAGTGGCTTTGGGAAGTGTAGCGTTACAATAAATGGAAGCTGATGTAGCTTGAGGAAGGATAGTTATGATAACCTCAGAGATAGAAAGTGGAGGATGATAGCTGCAGGGAGTGAGTTCACAGTGTGAAGGATAGAAATAAAAATGAGGGAACTTGCAGATACTGCTGTCTGATTTGATTAAGGTCAGTTGTCATCGCTGGTTTTCTTCATAGAACTGATATGTGGGCGATTTAATAATTAGCCTAGTTTAGAAAATCGAATATGTTTTTAAGTGACAGGAATGGGTATAAGTTTAAAGGCTGAAAGATTTTAAATTTACATGATTTGTTAAATTGTGCTGCTGTGATTGATAAGGTTTTGAATTACAATTTTTTCCATAACTAAAAAAAGTAGGGTAGTCTTATATCCATAAAACTTCTTCAACTTCCTTCCAGCCTTCTTTCCTCCCATGCCTTTATTCTTGTTCCTTCCCTCCCCCGCCAATCGTTTTCTCTTGAGTATGTTCTTTAGTTGAAGATCATCCACTAGTATTTTGCTCAAGTGCATATTATTCATGTCTGAGCTTAGACAATGCTGTCCAATTTGCGATGCTGTGTTCAAAAACTAGAACTGATGCACTAATTGCAACTTGTACATGTATATGCACTTTCCCATAAGACTCATTACTTAATGATCATGATTTGAGAAATCGTATCCAAAACGAACAGCCCCACAAGCAATGTCCGTTGGTGTTTTGGCGAATCAATTCTGTGTATCCCTCAATAGGAATTAGATGTTTGATCGTGACATAGAATTAATAGATAATAGTTGATAGATTTCTAAAGGATAGAGGGATTAAAGGATGTGGGGATGGGCAGGGTAAATGGAATTAGGGTAGAAGATCATCAGCCATGATTTTATTAAACAGCGGGGCTGGCTCGAGGGGCCAAATGGCCTACTCCTGCTCCTACTTCTTATGGTCTTATGGTCTTATTCTGCGCAGTTTTCAAGCTGTGTTATCAGCAGTACAATGCCTTGCCTCCTGTGGTTATTAACATAATGTTTCTCTGTAAACCGACACATAGTAGTGTTACAGAGAAGGTTATAGAGAGGAATATCTTAATTTTTGTTTGTGCTAAAATTCAGTGGTTTTATTTTGAGGCTATATTTCAAATCCTTACTTTAGTTAATGCACAAATATGTACTTTTCGCAGCATATTTAAATTGATGGTCCTGTGATTTTTTAAAAAAATGCATAATTCATCTTCCAGTCTCAGAGAGGAATAGCTTTCTTGCTCTGAGACCTCTGCCAATATGCTGATTTGCCTGCTGCTAGAAGCGAGTTGAACATTTTTCATCTGATTTTTCTCTTATTCCAGTTCCCTAGCCAGTGAAAATTAGTGTTTTTATTAGTCTGATATAAAAAGCAATATGTTCTATCCTTGTGCAATATGCTTTTGCATCAACTGTCAGACATATTTTTATGACATATGGATGTTTAATATTCATTCATTTCAATTGCTGACTTGGACAACCTTTCAACAGACTTTTGTTTAAAATGTTGACTGTGGTTCAGTGATCACTATATACTGTTCACAAACAGACTTTGTAAAGCAGAATTGCCAGTAAATCATGACATTTGAACAAAAATGTTTGACTAAAATTTAGAAATTCAAATTAATACAGAATGTTTGTCTACTTTTGGTAGGCAAACGTAGCAGCCATTTTAAAACAATAGAGATTTACAGCATGTGCATCCTATACAGGGCACTCAATGAATATTAGTTGTTCTAGATTTTAACAATAGAATACTGGATAGTACGCTTTAAATGATGATTTTGGAATTCAACGTGATAAACTGTATAGACATTGTGAAAAATAAGGTTCTGTGGAGGCACATGTCATTTATGTGGTAAAGTAGTTACTGTGCGATAATTAGATCAATCTCATAGTATATATGTATAGACATAAGGATGATCCTCAAGGACTATATATGGTATATATAACTTTGCTAATTCCAGACATGGTCATGTGCCTGTGGGTCTTACAGTTCATATTTGATCTAATGACAATAATGAGCAGAATCAGAGATATTTTGTTCTTGTTTGGGAAAGGGTAATTCGAGGGAGTTTAACATCAAACTGGCACATAAAAATTAAAAAGACATTAAATTTTAGATTCAGATTACATTGACAGTTGTAGCAGTGCAGGGAGAATCTTCATGCAGGTGGCACGATTAAAATTCTAAAATTAACCTTCTGCATTAGTTATTACATTATTGTGATGACCAGTCACGTCTCTAATTCCGAATTCAGAGTTATCTAGTCTGATAAATACAAGTTATTGTGATTCCTTTGGTTTAATAAAAAAGAAAGAACTTGCATTATTATAGTGCATTCTATATTGAGTCTCAAAGTGCTCTAAGTAATTATTGCAAAATGATATGACTACTTTTGATAGGTAAACATAGCAGCCATTTTAAAAGAATTTACAGCATGTGCATCCTGTACAGGTCACTCGTATCCCGGAAATTATACCAATGTCCAAGGAACCTGTCTGGCTTTTTGCACAAATTAAGGCTCGACAAATAGCTGTGAGGTGAAAAAACAGTTGATGAAGGTTGCAAGGAATTGGGAGAAATTCCCTTTGATTAATGTTGTGGGATCTTTAACATTCAACTGACACATAGTTTACTATCTTGTCTAAAGGACAGTACCTCTGATAGTACAGCACTGGACTGAAGTATCAGCCCAGATTCTGCTATAACACACAACTTTCTGTCACAGAAGTCTGCCAACTGAACCAAGCTACCATTAATGTCAGTCCTATGACCAGACTTAGAAAAGGTAGTATTTTGTGAATAATGTTTATCCTTGCATTTGATATAGTGCTGTTCACATTTGGTATAGCGCTGTCAGAATGAAGTCTGAGTTTCACCGGATATACTGTAATATATATATGTAGGGTCTGATCCCCAGCAGGGCAAAATGAAATGTTGGGCAAGTTTCCTTACTCCACACGCCTCTATTTACCTAGCAATAAGTAAGAACCCGGTTGTTAGTTGATTGGTGGATCCTTTTCCGGGGGTAATAATTCCTTCAAAAAAAAATTAACAATAAATTCCTCACTTCAATCCACGACTGTTTATGGTTGAAGCCAGGACATTGGACTTGCTTAAAACAAAGCTTGTTGCTATGATGCGAGGATGTAGGGTGGGTATTCTGGAAGAGTGGAATCAAATGGCCCCAAGGGCCTTCTTCATCCCTGTAGCTCAGTGGTTAGAGCACTCGCTTTGCAAGCGAGAGACCTGAGTTCAATTCCAGGCAGAGGGCGAAACCTTGGGCAAGTTTCCTTACTCCACACGCCTAATAATAATCCCTCCAAAACCAAAAACAATAATAAATTGGTCATTTTCAATCTACGACTGTTTGTGGGACATTGCTGTGCGCAATTGGCTGCCGCGTTCGCCCACAAATATACAGTCAATTCACTTTAATTCAATTCACAGTGTGTTCTGTGAAGCGCTTTGGGACGTCCTCCCGACGTGAAAAGCGCTATATCAAATGCAAGGATTATTATTATTATTATCCCAAACTCTCTTGTGACCTTGTGAACATTGGATTAAGGGAACGTTTCTTTGTGGGTTGAAAGATCTGTGCAGTACATTGCTGAAGGATTGACTGAAGCCCTTAACAACAACAACTTGGATTTATATAGCACTCTCCATGCCGGACGGCATCTCAGAGCGCTTTACAGTAACGGATCCCGGGACTGAGCCAGGGGGAGGGGGAGGAAGGTGACCAAAGGCGCGGTTGAAAAGAAAGGTCTTCAGCAGAGACCTGAAAATGGGAAGGGAGGGAGCGAGACGAAGGGAGTGAGGAAGGCAGTTCCAGAGCCTCGGGGCATAATAGCTGAAGGCACGGCCGCCGAGGGTGGAGCGGAGGACTCGGGGGACGAGGAGGAGGCCAGAGCCGGAGGAACGAAGGCAATGGGTACTGTGCTGAGGAGAGAGGAGGTCTGAGAGGTAGGGGGGTACAGAGGAGTGCAGGGACTTGAATATGAGGGTGAGGATCTTGAAGTCGATCCTCTCTGGGACAGGCAGCCAGTGCAGTCTGGCAAGGACTGGAGTGATCGGGGAGCGGAGTTTCGTGCGGGTGAGAATGCGGGCGGCAGAGTTCTGAATGAGTTGGATTTTATGGATGGTAGTGGATGGGAGGCCGGCGAGGAGGGCGTTTGAATAGTCCAGGTGACAAAGGCATGGACCAGGGTTTCAGCGGCTTTTGGGAAGAGGTATTGGTGGAGACGGGCAATTCGTCGGAGGTGGAAGAAAACGGTGCTGGTGAGGGATCGGATTGTGGGGGAGGAAGGATAATTGGGGGTCGAACCTGACGCCTACGTTGTGTACGGGTTCGGAGAGTTTTAGGGGGAGGTCGGGCAGGTGGAGGAGGTGAGAACCGCGAGATATTAGACGTTGACGAGAGCCGAAGAGTATGGCTTCCGTCTTGTCAACGATCAGCTGAAGGAAGTTTGCGCTCATCCAGCCCCTGAGTTCTGACAGGCAGACTGACAGAATATCATGGGACTGGGGGTCACAGAGAGGTGGAAAAGTAGAGTTGGGTGTCATCTGCATATATGTGGAAATGTACCCCATGTCTGCGGATGACATCCCCAAGAGGGAGCATATAGATCAGAAAGAGGAGAGGGCCAAGGATGGATCCTTGGGGTACCTGCAGGTGACCGGGTGAGAATGGGAGGAGAAGCCGTTTGTGCAAATGTACTGCTGGCAGTTTGTGAGGTAGGACTCGAACCAGGCGAGTGCGGTCCCACTGAGGTGGATGATGGAGGAAAGGCGGTGGAGGAGGATGGCGTGATTGACTGTGTCGAACGTGGCGGAGAGGTCCAGGAGGACAAGGAGGCAGAGGGAGCCCTGGTCACAGATAGAGAGGATATTATTTGTGACTTTCACAAGCGCAGTCTCTGTACTGTGGGCGGAAACCGGACTGGAGGGGTTCGAAGAGGGAGTGGGAGGAGGTGTGCGCGGAGTTGGTTTGCAACAACGCGTTCTAGAACATTTGAGAGGAAGGGCGGGTTAGAAATAGGGCGGTAATGGCTGGGGTTTGAGGGATCCAGGGAGGGTTTTTTCAGGAGAGTGGTGATGACAACAGTTTTGAGGGGGGCAGGGACTGATCCAGAGGAGAGGGACTGGTTGATGATGTCAGCCAGTAGTGGGCAGAGGAGGGGGAGCTCTGTGATCAGTAAGTTGGTGGGGAGGGGTCGAGGCAGCAGGTGGTGGGTTTCATGGAGGTGATGGTGGGTGAGAGAGAGGAGGGAGAGCTGGGGAGGAAGGAATGTAGAAAGGGGGTGGTGGTAGGAGCAGATGATAAGGAAGGTGAGGAGGGCAGAGAGGGCGAGGTGGTGGGTGACAAGGGGCAGGTGGATGAGGCTGCCTGACGGATGTTAAGTATTTTAGTTGAAAAGAAGTCCATGACCTCCTCGCACTTGGCATTTGACGTGCGAAAAACAGCTACAAATAATGATATGTTTAATAAGAAAAAAAATCCTAGCTGCTTGCAACTGAACTTATTGTAAAGTGAACCACTAAACCAGTAGCAATCGTGTAACCAAAGTAGTAATAACTTCTATTTACGTTTATATTTCACCTCAACATCTCGAAGAGCTGTATAAAATGTAATTGATTAGAAATGAAAGGGAATGTTATATAGGCAAAGATGATCATTTATGATCATTAATGCACATTTTTCCTTTGCTGAAGCGACAATGAATTATTAGAACACTGAAGCTTAATGGTACCTTTCCTAGTTTATAGATTGCGTATAATTTTACTGGCTGTATAACAGCAGCATGATAGTACCACTTGATAACTGCAGATTGTTAAACTCTGAGTATCAAAATATTCTTTGTTAAATCAGCCTTGGAGATTAGAACCGTAGAAATTTACAGCACAAAAGACCATTGCGTCTCTGCTGGCTCTTCTAAAGAGCAACCCATTCATTTCCAACGGACCTGTTCTTTCCCGATACGCCTGTATGTATCCTTTTTCAGATATCTATCAGGTTCCCTCTTGAAAGCTAATAGGGATCCTGAATCGACCTACACTGGGAATGGCATTCCAAATTCTAACAATTTGTGCAAAAAAACATTCCTCCTACTCTCTTTATTACCTTAATTTTCAAGTACTGTTTAATGGTAGAAAGGTAGGAAGATAGTAACAATTTGAACAAATTGTATTGCAGTATCCAATTAAATAAATGTTTCATAACTTGTAACATTTTATTCATATTTGTCCTATACTTCCACTGTCAACAGAAGATACCAATATGAAGAACAAATTCTACCACCAATTGGCAAATTCTTAGAACATGCATGAACATGCATCTGGATTGAGTGCATGTTTGGTTAGAACACAGATCTACAGTGGATCCAAGTTATACTGAAAGCTTGGCACACCTGGCTTTTGGCGCAAATTAACCAGCTTCCTACGAGCAAAACAAATCTGACTGCTGGGTTGTCAGGTTGCTACTACTGTCACTTTTTGCTTATCAACACTGTTTACAGGAAGTCTCGTTAATGTTACATCCTGTGTGCTACAGATGCACGCTGTTTGCAGGAAACACTGCTGACATCGCTTTGCAAAGGTGGCGTTTCTTAGGCATAGTGGAGTCCTGTAGCTCAGTGGTTAGACCACTTGCCTCGCAAGCAAGAGACGTGGATTCTATTCCTGGCAGGGAATGTTGGGCAGGTTTCCTTAATCCACACGCCTCTGTTTTCCTAGGAGTAGGAATCTGATTGTTAGTTGATTGACGGATCGCTTTTCCGGGGATAGGATTCCCTTAAAAAAAAGTAACGATTTGGTTACTCAATTCTTGATTGTTTGTGGGACACTGCTGTGGGCAATTGGCTGCCGTGTTTCGCCCACAAATATACAGTCAATTCACTTTACAGTATATTCGCTAAAGTGCATTGAGACGTCTAGAAGACGTGAAAAGCGCTATATCAAATGCAAGGATTATTATTACTATTATTATAGTGTGCATATGCACAACACATCAGAAGAGACATCAGTGGCGACCTAACAACCATTTTTCTTCTCTCTCTGTTATAGTATGGCCTCTGAGATTTTGGACCTGGGCAGCTATGTTAGAACAAGTTATTTATAAATAAATGTTCCACTTTTTGCAGTATTAGACATTGCTAACCTCACTTTGAGCCTCTTGATAAACCCACTGAAGTTCCAATCTTCCAACTGGTTTAACCATTAGCCAATGGGTGTATGACTGAGCTGTGGCCAGGGTGATGATGCAGCAATCTCAGGCATTTCAAGCTCACCAAGAAGCTCGCAAATTGTGCAGTTCCTGGTACCGAGTGATAGCTCATTGTGGTTTTCAGCTGTCGAATTTGTGACTACTGTATAGGAAGGGGAATGTGGGAAAGACGGTAAGTGAGGCTGAGCTGGTTCCAAAGAGACATGTCAGAATCAAGTCAATCTTCTGTGGTAGGTACTGACAGGACAGTCTGCAGTACTCCATCAACAATAACAAAAGAGCAACTTTCACGTCGGGACGACATCCAAAAGCGCTGAACAGTCAGGTGTTGGGACCCGAGCATGGGGGAGAGGGGGGTGGTGTTGGGGTGAGGGAAGGCAGAGAGGTGGGAGGGAGACCAAAGGCACGGTCGAAGAGAAAGGTCTTGAGACCGACCTTGAAGGAGGCAAGGGAGGAAGCGATCCGAAGGGACCGTTGGATGGAGTTCCAGAGTGTGGGGGCAGAGAGGCTGAAAGTCCAGCCACCGATGGAAGGGCGGGTCGGGCGGGAGACATGGAGCAGGTTGGATCCCGATGAACGGAGGGAGCGGGCAGGCTCGTAGGGAGTCAGCAGATCAGAAAGATAAGAGGGAGCAAGGCCATGGATGGCCTTAAAGGTGAGGACGAGGATCTTGAACTCGATCCTTTGGGGGATGGGGAGCCAATGGAGTCAGGCGAGGGTGGGAGTGATGGGGTCACGGAGCCTGGTGCATGAGAGTACGAGCAGCAGAGTTTTGGATGATCTGCAGCTTGTGAAGGGAAGAGTTAGGAAGGACGATGAGGAGGGAGTTCCCATAATCAAGCCTTGAGGTGATGAATGCATGGGTGAGGGGTTCAGCAGCCTGAGGGGTGAGGAAGTGGCGGAGTCTCCAAGGCACTAATGATGACAAACAACCCAGTGTGGCTCATCAATGAGACTTGGAGGGGCAGACTGGTCACTGGGGGCAACAATTGTTTCCATTCAGCTTCCTATTAACTGTAAAACCTTTATTCATAGGTATTGAAATATTTTTTAACTTCTGATCGAAACTGAGTTGGAACTTTGTAACTCACAGGCTGTGAAGTTCATTTTACAATAGAGTATCTTCTTGTTTTCTATAACTAGGGACTTAGCTAATGATTATGTTTTAAATATAAACAGGAATAACCAAATGGCATTCAAGGAGCAAATGTCACTGTACTCATTTTGTGAACAGAGGAATGGACAAATGTGCTAGGAGAGTTGTCTGTGTAAGCAGGCTTCAGCATTTATTTCTCGGTGCCAATATAACAGGTGTCACTTGTCATCTGTCAACTTTTCATAACTAATTTATAGAAATGGTTGCATTTTATCACTATCTGCCATAAGGGAGATATTCCTCTTTTGAAAACTTATGGCATACATATTGAATAGAATATCTTCTAAACATTTGTTTCAAAATTATACTTAGTACAGTATTATTTGTCGGTTAGAAAAGCAAATTTTGAAAAATAAATGTTCTAATTTAACATGAATTTAACACATTTGATTTAAAATGCAATATTTGACAAATGATCTTAGTAATTAGATTATTCTTTTTAAAAAACAACAAAATAGCTTTAGGTACCCCATTGTGTACGTTCCATATATGTTCCATGTATGAGTAAACTAGGCCTATATTCTCTAGAATATAGAAGAATTAGAGGTGATCTTATACAAACCTATAAGATTCTTAAGGGTCTTGACAGAGTAGATGCCGTGAGACTGTTTCCCCTGGTTGGAGAATCTAAAACTAGGAGTCATAGTCTCAAGATTAAGGGTCAGCCCTTTCGAACTGAGTTGAAACATTTCTTCACTCAGAGGGTAGTGAATTTATGGAATTCTCTACCCCAGAAGGCTGTGGATGCTCAGTCCTTGAACATATTCAAGACTGAGGTTGATAGATATCTAAAGGATAAAGGGATTAAGGGATATGGGGATGGGGCAGGTAAATGGAATTAGGTTAGAAGATCAGCCATGATTTGATTAAATGGCAGGGCAGGCTCGAGGGGTCAAATGGCCCACTCCTGCTTCTATGTCTTATAGTCTTATGGTTCCATCTCTGTGAAGAATTTCAAGACATTATCCTGCATGTAAGGTGTAAGTTGTAATTGTTGCTGTGTGACTTAAGTGGTTTAATGGCAAGTAGTGCTAAAAACACAATACAGAAGTAATTGTTAAATAAGATTTATTTTCAGTATATATTGTAATTTGTAATAACCACCTTTGTTTTTGAACTTTCTTTCACAAAGGATAATAGTGAATGACCAGATTGTGGAAGTGGACGGAATCAGTCTGGTGGGAGTGACCCAAAGCTTCGCTGCCACTGTCCTGAGAACAACCAAAGGCAAAGTTAGGTAAGAAAAAAATGAAGACTTTTAATTATTTGCTGTGCTGTACTGCAGCGGACAAGGTTGTAATATAATTAAACTTGTAAGGATTTCAGTCTCGCATCATATTATATATCACAGTGCATTAGAATACTCAGCATATTTTGGACCTTGTGAACTGAAAGGATTTTATATGAAAATAGTTTGTGGTGTATCCTGAATTGGTCATTTTTAACTTTTTTAAACATATAGTCAAGTTTTAACTTCCATATTGACACCTGTCATCTTATTTAGTACTGTCATATAAAAATCTTCACCAAAAATGCACAAAATATTTAGAATTTTTAAGGGGGGTGGGCAGAATATGTTTATTTTGAAACAGTTGCTCTTTAAATTGTTTATGGGTTTGCTATTGCCATACACACATTCAGTCAATTTGTCAGCCCCTCTCTGATGTTCTCTTGCCTGCAGAAGATGCATTCTGATTATTAATCATTGTAGAAGAGATCCTATTTATGTACTGTAAGAATTAGATCCTGCAGTTGATGGTGAGTTATTGAAACATCCAAATAATTGTTTTTAAAAGACCCACAGGGAGTAGGAATAGAGATGAGACAGATTTATAAGAGCTTAGAAGTGGGCATTAAATCTGTTTGAGAATTTATACTGAGGTTTCTGAAGCAATTCATGTTTTTCAACTTTCTGTTTTTCAACTTTTCAACTTTCTTCACACTGTTTTGTCAATGGCTTGTTCCTCTTCTTGAAACATTTGTGTCCAGTATTATTTTTTCTTTGTAATTACAAATTGGCGTGTAAGTTTTAGAATTATATTATTTTCAATAATAATAGTTCCAATAAATGAAATATTGCAAACAGGTCAACTCTCTGTGGCCGTATTGGTAGTCCAGTTCCTGAACCAATACCCAAGGCACTGCTGATAACAGATAGGCCATCCTGGCTCAATTGGCAGGATTTGGAGATTGATCACTCATGGCAGGGATTCTTCTCACTTAGCTCCTGCAACTGCCCTAATGGTGGATTTATTCTAGCTGGACAGGCAACAGGAAATTTGCCAGACAGTGCTTTCATTGGCAGGTTGTGCAGTTTTAGCAGGTAACACCAGCAGTTCACCAACACTCACTGCCCAAGCCTTGCCTCTCGCCATCCTCTGCCTCATACTGTCCAGAACAGTGATTCTCCAATAATCTTTTTGGTGGCCTCAGTGTGACATTTCATGATCTGCTTTACTCTCCTTCCTCCCGGACCAGAGACTGCTGTGGCCTCACAAAATCACACTGGTGGCCACATTTGAGAAATGCTGATCTTGAATTGGGTTAGCAAGGTGCATCCCTCCAAGGAAAGGGTACACATTCATTGAAGATGCATGGACATTTCACTTCAAAGCAATGGCTGGCTTCTTGTGTGCTAAAAAATGGGTGATGTCTGTGTCATCACTGATTTAAATTTATATGCAATATGCAACAACTGTGAATGGTCAATACTGATGACCCAAAGTCCAGTCCAACATTGTTTAGAGCAGGAAACTGGCTGGCTTTCTGCGCTTATGTGCAGCAAATGCAGAAATGTTCTCTGCCGATCACACACAGTTATAAAGTGGGTTGAGATTTTACGGATCTCAACTACCACCTTTTAAGAAGTATTCCAGGTTTATTTTGTGCTACTTATTGGATAAATATATCAGTACTGCAGTATTTTTTCCCCAAATGCTCCACTACATTTATGTGATAATGTTTATCTTTATCATGTGGTCCAGACATGAGTTATGCATGGTGGGACCTGTAAAATATTGGATTAAAACAACCCTAAACCATTTTCTGATTCTGGTTTTGGTCCCATCTGGATACTTTCAGATTCTCTCACCATTGATTGAATCCATTATTAGTATACATTATTACAACAGTTGTCTATGTATAAATTCTTTTTATCTCTTTGTATGGTTCTCATTTATTTCCTGGGGGAGGTGTAGCAGACACCTATTGTGAACACTATCCTCCATCTGCTAAACACTAGCCAGATTGTTTTGATTGTTGTCTTTCCCATTGAAATCAAATCTGCTTCATTGATCTCCAGATTATTCTGAACATGTATTGCTCCTACTTTTTTCCCCTCTATCTCCTCTCCATTATTGTCTTTCCTGAATTCTTAATTACGTTGAATATGCAATTTATTATTGTCAGCTGGTGTGAGCCATGTTCAAATAATTCCGGTTATGTTATAGTTGTCCTCAGATATATAAGCTTCCAATTCTAGCATTTTCCTATATTGCTTCAGGCATTGCAACCTTAAATACTTTTTTTGTTAACTTAACCTTGTATCTATTTTATCTGAATTTACTTTCTGCTTTTTTATTGTTATCTTTGTTGCAATTTTTTTCACTGGTTGGTCTCCTTGGGATTTATATTGTCATGCTGTCAGCTGTTTGAATAACATAAAAATGATTTTTGTCGAACATCATAAGTCATTCCCTGTTAGCAGGCAATGATTTGTTTCCACTATTATTTACTATGTATTCTATCAAATTCCCAACAAAAACAATGTTATCCACTGAAATTTAAAGTTATCCGATAATTGCACCAATTTGCCCATCTAAATTTCCTTGATTTTTTAAGAATTTCTATTAGTTCCTTCATTTGAATAAATGAGTTTTGAATAAATCTCGTTACTTTAAAAACAAGACACCTAATGGGTAGTGATAATAATACTAAACGTTGCATTTGATATAGCTTGTTTCTAGAATGTCTCAAAGCACTTCACAGGATTGCTTTAAAGTGTCGTGACTATGAATTTGGAGGCAAACATGGCAGCCAATTTGAAAACAACAAAGCCCCATAAATAGCCATGCAGTGAATGAGCAGTTTTATCTGGGGCATTGTTAGCTAGGATAATGGGGGAAATTCCCTTCTCTTTTCGAATAATGCCATGGGATCTTAAAATTATCCTCCTCAACAGACAGATGGACATCTGTTTAACATCTCATCCGAAGACCAGTACCTCCAACAGTATAATGCTCTCTCAGAACTGCACTGGGGTGTCACCCTAGACTGTGAGCTCAAATTTTCAACTTGTGGCTTGAACCCACAATCTTCTGAAGCAGAGGCAAGACTGCTGTTAACTGAGCCAAGCAAGCTCTAAGGTGATGACAAGAGAATGAACTGGAAAAAGCTAACTACAATAGAATGAGGAATGAACTAGCGGAGGTAAACTGGAGTGAAAAACAGCCAAATAATGACATTGAGCAACAATGGAAGCAATGTAAACATGAGTTAGAAAAGCTACAGGAGAAATATATTCTATTGAGAAATAAAGAAAAAATATCAAATAATGAGAAGACATGGATGGTTAAGCAGGTTAGCATAGAATTGAATCTGGGGAAAGAAATAAAAATTACAAAATGAAGAAAACACAAATGAATGGAAGTTTAGGAAAGAGGTTAAAAAGATGATTAGGGTGAAAAAGCAAAATTATTAATTGAAAATTACACAAAAAGAAACAGTAAGGTGATTTGTAGGCACATTACGTAATAAAAGAATAGATAAATACATTGAGATGATAAAGAAATGGCTGGAATGCTAAATGAATGCTTTTCACAATTTTCACAAAGTAGAGTGATAAAGAAGATATTATAGGAATAATAGATGGTGCAAGGAATGAAATCACAGCAGTCAAGATAAGGAGAAGGAGATACTAAATAAACTTAGAGGACAAAGCAACATGCACAGATGGATTCTACCCAAGGATTCATGAAGAAACTGTGAAATAGATGGCTAAAGCTATTAGTGTGTATATAAAACAAACTCTATAAAGAAAAGTGAGGAACAGGAGAGGTCCCGGTGCAGACCCCTGAGGCACCCCCTTTAATACCTCTCCCTATTTTGGCCTAGCTCCCCTAACACACTGACAACTGCATTCAGCTTTGCAGATACTAAAGTGCACGAATATTCATCTTTGCCCAGCTGCATTTTAAGAACGTGCATTTCCTCAGGCCCTAGCTCCCTCTGATGGTAAATGATGGTTTCTATATACAATAATGACTCCACATTTTAGTATTTATTCATCTGAAATTTAATTGGCAATTTTGAATTGTACATCACTGGAACAGGTTTATAAATGTATTAGTTTAGAGACAATACAGTACAATGAAAGAAGTATGCTAAAATAGGTTTGACCAGCATTGTATGTATTATCCAGGCTAACATTCATCCTTTCCAAATATAGCTTCTAGCATCCTGTATTGTTTTGCAAGTAGGTCAATTTGAACTCAGCAAAGAAACTTGCAGCTAGGGCGGTCCTTTCACTTTGCTGCTGGACATAACTCATGAATATATAACTCAAGGCAACCATGTGATCAAAAACATTGCAGGTCTTTTATTTTGTATTGAAAATGTACTAAGGTCTCAAGTTGGTAAGATGCTTCCAGGTAAAAAAANCATTGGAAGATATTAAATATAAGAATATCTAATAACATTTACATAGAGCTATATTAAAGAATTGTGGCAGTTACCTGAAGATGAAGTAAACTACATACTCAGTACACAATGATATTTCAAAAGATTTTTTGAATGAATTATCTATTTTGACATAATTATCTACAGATTGTTCTTATATATTAACAATTTTTAAAAATGTAATTTAGATTACATTTAGATTACTATTATTAGATTACTAGATTTAGATTACTATTATTTTTTCGATGTGAGGTGGGGAATTCGAAAATAGTTTTTCCAAAGCAGGTGATAAAAATATGGCAATATCTAGTCAAGATGCTCATATTTCTATTCTGGAAAGAGTATAAGGGTCTTGCTTCATTATGTATGCACAGGCTTTTAAAAATATAAATTAGTTTTAATTCTTTCATACCATAGCTTTGAGTGGAAAAAGTTACCCAACAATTACTTAGTCCTTTTACAAAGGTGAGAGATTTATGGTTTCTTTTTCTGAACAACTTATTATGACTTGCAAACCATTTTTAAAAAAAGGAACTGACTCATATTTAGTACAGCACCATTATAAAATGCCTCACTGTATGATGCGTTTGCTTATAATGTGGTTGCACTGTGAACCCAGTTCACTGTGTATGCGTACAGCTAGCCTGCATTTTGCGCTAAAATGGCAGACTTCTGAGATATTAGGTTTCCTCTGACATAATTTCTTGCTTAGCTGTACATGTGCAAAGCAAGAAGTAACATTGAACTGGGTCCTCGTGACCCAGATGTTGGCCATTTTAGCTTTCTATGTTTAAAAAAAATCAACTTCTGTAGGGTTTTTATGGATTCCAAACATCACTATTTATGCATTGTATACAGTGGTGTACATAAATAAAGCATGTTTTTTGGTCTACCGGTGTCTGATTCTTGCGGAAACCCATCACTGCACTTAAGAGTATCCAAACCGGACAGAGTTCCACATATGCATGATATCATGAAAATTGCACTGTCTGGAATGGAATGCACATTCTCTCCCTTGATAGTTGCACTTTGTATAACTATTTCCAGAAAGTAACAGGCATTGGATGACAAGAGCAAAGGTTGGGGACCAGTGTGTTGGGGTATCCTAAAGTTTAACCAACTAAAATCGCATATCGTTAATTTGCCAAGCAATTACATGAATACCAGTGTTCAAACATTCCAAAATTCCTTTCTCCTAGGAGTAGTTGTAAAATAGGAGACTTACATTAGCTTAAAACCATGATGAACAAAGCATTATAAATAGCAATTGCCTCGACAATCTGGTGCTCTGTACCAAAACCATTTTCACTGGACCAATCTGCCTTAACACTAAAACAAACTGGTACTCAATACACATAAATCAAGATCACTCATAAATCAAGATCTTTAAATCACAGCAAGGTTAAAGGCAATCTATTTTGATTCAAATGTATAAAAGAAAATGTAGACCCCTGGGAGCAGTCCAATTTAAGGTTTTGACAAATTAACACGTTTGCTATTCAGTCTCATCCCAGATCTAATTTGTAACCAAGCAGTTACACCCTGCAAAACTGCTGACCACATATTCTAAAATCAATACCATATAAAAGCACAAACATTAACCATCTGGTGTTCCCTTATTGCAGGAATATCCTGATGTAAATGCACAAAGAAAATATTTTTGTTTTGCTGAAAAGAAACAGCACGCCTGATTTTTTTGATGAAGTAACAGAGAAGGTAGATGAAAGTAGTGCAGTTGATGTAGTTTATATGGATTTTCAAAAGGCGTTTGATAAAGTGCCACATAAGAGATTTGTAATCAAGATAGAAGCCCACGGTATTAAAGGGACAGTGACAGCACGGAGACGCAACTGGCTGGGAGACAGAAAGCAATGAGTGGTGGTGAATGGTTGTTTTTCTGACTGGAGGGAAGTGTGCAGTGGTGTCCCCCAGGGGTCAGTATTGGGACCACTGCTGTGTTTGATTTATAGAAATGACCTGAACTTGGGTATAGGGAGTACAATTTCCAAGTTTGCAGATGAATCTAAGCTAGAAAAAGTAGTAAACAGTGAGGAGGATAGAAGCAAATGGACATAGACAGACTCATAAAATGGGTAGACATGTGGAAAGTGAAGTTTAATGTGGAGAAATGCGAAGTGATGCATTTTGAAAGGAAGAATGAGGCCATATAAGCTGATGGTACAGTCTTAAAGGGGGTGAAGGAACAGAGAGAACTGGGGGTTCATATAAGTAAACCTTTGAAGGTGGCAGGACAGGTAGATAAAGATGTTAAAAAAGCAAACGGGTTATTAGGCTTTATAAATAGGTGTATAGAACACACAAGTCAGGAAATTATGATAAACCTTTATAAAACACTAGTTAGGCCTCAGCTAAAGTACTGTGTTCAGTTCTGGGCCCACACTTTAGGAAGAATGTCAAGGCATTGGAGAGGGTGCAAAGGAGATTTACCAGGATGGTATCAGGAATGAGGGACTTCAGTATCAGGAGAGGCTAGAGAAGCTAGGATTATTCTCCTTGGGGCAGAAAAGGTTAAGAGGAGACTTAATAGAAGTTTTCAATATATGAGGGGATTTGATAGGATGAACAAGGGGAAATTATTTCCACTGATGGGTGGGTCAGTAACCTGAGGATAGTTGTTAAAAGAAACAGAGGGGAAGTGAGGATAAATTTTTCACACAGTGAGTTGTTTGGATCTGGAATGCATTGCCTGAAAGGATGGTGGAAGCCGATTCGATAACAACTTTCTAAGAGAGAAGTAAATAATTATTTGGATAGGACAAGTTTGCAGGGCTATGGGAAGAGAGTAGGGGAGTGGGATTGAATTGAATAGCTCTTTTCAAAGAGCCGGCACAGACACGATTGGCCGAATGGCCTCCTTCTGTGCTGGAAAATTCTATGATTCTATGATCAAATGCAAGGAATTTTCATTTATATTTCATTTATATTTAATTTACATTTATACTGAGAACTGTGATACAGATTAAGCCGTTTAGTCAAGGACCCTCTACCCTCTGGAGCTCTCTCCCAAATACTCTTTGCCTCTCCCCCCCTCCCCCTTCTCTCTCTTAAAGGCCTTTTGAAAACCTTCCTCTTTGGCTCTGGTCATCTTTCTCTACCTACCTCCTCTATCCTCCCTGATCAGTGACCAGCACCATCACTGCTAAGTGTTTTGAGATATTACCCTACGTGAAAGGTGCAATATAAAGCCAAGTTGTTGTTCTGAAATAAAATAATTCTATTTAATGTTTTTTTTAGTAATGCTTTAGTCAAGGACTAAACAGCTGTAAAAGTAATCTAAACTATGTTTTTGCATTTTGGTTCTATGGAGCTGCTCTGGGGCAAACATGGCTGCTCCCTCCAACATACATCTCTAAATTGGCCCAGGAATGGAGACACCAGATCCCAGTTAATGTAGAAAAGCAAGTATTCCTTGCTACTTTTATAAATGTACTTTTTCCCTCTATATCTTGGAAAGTGTTTTGAACAGAATGTACTCCCTCTAGACTTTTATTTCTATTTCAGTTTGGTTTAGCTTTAAGATTGTGATTTGTTTGAAACCAAAAAAGGTGTCTGCCCAAACTGTGAAATGATTTAGTGTGCCATTATTTTTGTTCCCCTGGTGTTGATCTTCATTTGCCAGTAATCTACTGTATCTACAGTCTTATCACATTCATCAAAAGCATACATGATTCTAAACTCTATTAGGTGGCATTCATTATTGGAAGCAAATGTTTATATAAAAACATAAAACTTTTCTTTGTAATTTTGTAATTCTGTGTTTAAGAAAGCATTTGACATGTATAGAGTGTATTCAGCATTATTGGTTGGCTGTCTATGGCAATCATAGGCCGATGCTTTTGTACCCTTCTGTGCTAAATGTATAATCATCTGGCTTATCTTTATCGCGTGCCTTCTCAGGGGCCCCTTTCTGAGTTACTACAGATCTTAGCTACATCCGTCTTTGCTCCTTCTGAGTTTATTCTACGGTTTGGATGCACTCATTACGCAGGTGCAAACAATCACACTCGGACTAACCCGAGCCAACAATAAACACCAGTAAATTGCTCTTTACTCCACAATAAAAGGATGGAAATATATCAGCCACCACACCAGCTCATTTTCCAATTAACAAATTCGTTTTAATTCCAAATGCTTTACAAATCTTATAAATTTAAGTATATATATATATTGTAGTGGGCACAATGACTTCAGGGCAGGCAGGTTTGAGGGGTGGAGCCCATGCCTTTTTCAGAAGGTGCGACACCCCCATCTCTCTCTTTCTCTCTCTTGCTGGTGCTGGGCTGAGAAAGGTGGAGACCGTAGCCTCGGCCAGGTAGCATGAGGATTAGGCCACATGGCTAACCCGAGGTTGGTTAATTGTTAGAAGAGGGAGGATTGTGAGTGCACGGATCTGTAAGAACTGTGGCAGGTGCCCAGGTACCTGCATGTCTCTGCAATTGCTGTTTTGCTGTTGTTGTTCCAGGTTTTCCCTCACCTGTGATTAAACCTGTATTATAATGAAGGCCTCCATGTTTATCTGCCTGGCTCAGTGGTCCGTGCTACATTATGTACAAACACAGACTTTTAAAGTAACAAGTAAAAGCATTAAACAAAATAGCAAAAATGGAAAGTTTTACCTGCAATTCTGTTTTATTTTGCAAATGGTACTTTTCTTCACAGACAGAAAAACAATTTCAAACGATCAGGTCGGGTCTCCCGTTTCTCTCTCTCTATACTGTCCTTTCTCATATCTGCTCTATTCCCAAGTCCCAAAGAACTGTTCAGCTTTGGTAGTCTCCCCACACCTGGTAAAACAATGTTTTCCAAACTTCTCCCAGACATAGAGGGACCACCGTTGTCTGCATGTGACATTAGTTTTTGATAAACTCACAACAGGCTTGGCAGATTTTTTTCTTTTTTAAAATATTGTCACACCTTCTGATGAAAACCTTATTTGATTTTCAAAAGAATTCCTTTGTTGTGATGTGAACATTTGGAGTCTTTGATTCTAAAGGAGACTAGAGCAGATATGTGTAAATTGTTAGCCAGTCTTTTGAGTTTCTGTTTAACTTCACCACCAAAGAGTTTCTTCACTATCAAGCAGGATCTCAAGCACAGGATCTCAAGCACAAACGTCTATGTATCAGAAGGCAATATTTTTATTCTTAGCCAAATAACACAATATCATAAAATGGAGCTTGGAATGCATTTTATGCTCCTTTCCAAAGCATCAGATTATGCCAATAGCTGGAGGCTGCTTAATAATAACCACTGTGTACATGTAGGACTTTGTGATGTTCTGAAGTTGATATATTTTCCAGTGCTCAAACGTTTCACAATGACTTTGTTGCTCCAAAGCATGATTGCAATGCAGCTTCATGATACTGATATTGCATCAAGTTTCTTGGGCTCTTTTGGTGAACTAGGTTCCTGGTAGGTTGGTGTTGATCATTCTTTTTGAAACCGACAATGAAATGATGAGTCTGACATGTAAATAGGAGGAAAGAGATTAGAAAAATCAAGCTTGCTGAACAGTTTATCCATGCTTCATAGGACAACCTTTGATCCTTGTTTTAAAGGATTTTCACTCTTGGAGGTGTTTCGGAAGTCCAATAAAGGGAAATGATTCACAGTAAAATTTATGATTAGTCAGATTGTCATGGTCTTCAATTCTATGTTTCAAATCAGCCAGTTTGGAAAACTAAAATCTGGAATTCACTGCACGTCAAATTATATCTTAGTAATTGAAAGATCTAAGTAATGGTAATCGGATGAAAGCCCAGTAGAATTTCAAAAGTTTTATGTAATATTTTAAACTGGACTGCAGGCATGTTAGCAGTCGATGTGCTTTTTCTTAGGATTTAATCCATGTTGGTATAAATATTTTTTGCCTCCTAATGTCTAGCCTGAAGGTAGCAAAGTCCAAAACACTATTCAAGAATAAATCTGTTTTATTTGATGTCGCAAAACTCTTGTGTAAAAAAAACAATAAAGAACATTACTTGTTTTGTTCCCTTGTAGGAAGAATGTTTGAAGCTTTATAATTTTACCACGTGTAGCAATGGAAAAGAAACAAGCCTCCTTTTTTACGTGCAGGTTCTTGATTGGACGAGAGAAACCTGGCCAGAGCAGTGAAGTCGCTCAATTGATCAGTCAGACTCTAGAGCAGGAGCGACGTCAAAGAGAGCTACTAGAACAGCACTACGCTCAGTACGACGCAGATGATGATGAGGTAAAATGAATATCACAAAATATATTATTATTTGATCTAAAGTTCCTTCTCTTTTCCCTAACAATGTTTGTACATTTTATTTATCTTATAATTGGATGATTATAGCTTTCGCCATGATTCCTAAAGTCATGCTCAGGTATATAGTTTTTAGATGTAAAGGATCATAAAACAATTTCCTTGGAAGGCTGTTTCACAGTTCCTTAGTATAATTGCAGGGAATTGTTTTGAGCTGGTTCGATTCTGCAGGAATTTAGATGAATTATTAATCCAATGTTCTATTCACACCTTCACAGAATCTCTGCTCTTGGATTTTATAGCCTGATGTTGAGGTTGCTGAGAAAGCTAACAACAGATGTTTTTCATTTTGCAATTCCAGATTTAAAGAATTTTAAATCTTATTATTTTAAAATTTCAAACTTGTACTTATTTAGTACTACCTGTACCCATTGCAGCTACGTTTGCAACCAAAGGATCCAATATGGAATGTAGATTGACAGACAGATAGACATTTCATCTTTATCTATACTCATCTGGGAGGACTCCTTTTAGGAGGACTCAATGGGAGGACTCGGTGCTTTAAAAATGTAATTGTGTTGTCGTTGCCAGGACTTAGCTTTGTCTGTGTGCTTTATTTTTTTCACGCCGCTTGGCTACGTGCGTGTTCTGTGACAAGATACCATAGTGCCATGGTCAGCCGGTACGGCCACCAGATGTAACTGCAGTGCGTGCGTACATACGTAGGTGCTCTGCGACGCACGATGCCACAGCGCCACTTTGACTCGGCAGCCACAAGGTGTAACTGCAGCCAAAAACTGAAAATAACTCATGAATGATAGGAGATATCCGAAAACAAATATGCCTATGTCACTCCCAGGCGCAAGACCTTTCAGATGAAGTATAAATCGCGTGTTTACTTCAATCGCTTATTGAGATCTTTCTTGAAGCAATATAAAAAANTGGATGCTGCTTCTAAATCCCCTCAATTGCTGTATGTTACAGATTAAACTTGTGTATATTAAATTAACCTGTGATATATAAGTAACACTGATGGACATTTAAGGAAAAATAGAAGTGTGAGGTATGAATATTTTTGTTACTACTGTGAATTCCAATAATAGAGTGCAGTCATACCTGCAAACAATCAAATGGTTGCAATCTATTATTTCAACTAAATAATGGTAATAATCTCTCCATCCCAACATTTCTCCCTCTTTTAAGCATTTTGGGAGCACATTCTATTTCAATAAATATCTTGTGAATTTCCACATATACATGGGATGCAAGGAACTCTGGTTTGGATACTTTTAAGCATGGTGATGAATTTCTGCACCCAGCTAACCAAAAAAAAATAAGCATATTTACCCATTCACTAAACGTGTAATGTTTTATTTTTAAAGAAGTACTATTTTTAAAATTTTATTTGGTTTAGTTTTGGTTCAATTTAGGGCAGCCACTCTACTGAAAATGTGACTTGAAGTAAGCAATTAATATGGTGTCTAGAATAAACTAACAAGCAAAATTTGTATTTCTGTCTAAAATTAACCAATATTAACATCAAAAAGCAATTTCAATTACATTCTATCTTTGGGAAACAGCTTTAATATTACAATATCCACCAATGATTGGGTCACTGGCTGGGCAAAGTTAGGTTATATTGTATTTCCTAGAGTTTAGGAGGTTAGGGGGCAAGCTACTTTTGTACCTCAAGGTATTTTTTGAAGGGGATCGTGAGGTTTAATTTTTAGCTCATTTTCATTGGCTTATCTCTATTCAGAACTCCAAGGAGGGAGAAATTGTGCATCTTGCCATTTCATAGTCTGTATTGAATTGCTTCAGAAATCATTTTTCTCCACGAAATACCCAGTCAATACACTTTACAGTAAATCCTGTGACGCACTTTGAGGCGTCCGCCCGACATGAAAGGCACTATATCAAAAATGAAAAGATTATTGCATGTGTCTGACCTATGCTCTTTGTAGTACGCGTCCTATGGAGTATAAATACTTTGTAGTGCTACACCTATTTGCTTGTTCGCTCATTCATAGCAATTTACTCCAATATGGTTTTGTTTGATTTTATTTATTATCAAAATGTGTAACTTGTTCTAAATTAAGCTCCAGCTTATCATAAGTACAACAATTTTGACAAGATTACTAAGTAAGGTCTTTGAGATTTGTATTTAATACAGCAAAGCTTTCAACAACAACAACAACTTGCATGTATATCGTGCCCTTCACACGGTGTAGCGTCCCAGAGCACTTCATCAGACAAATAAGATTATGCCTAATTGAGCTGAATTTGGTCTTCGGAATGGTCATCCATGTTCCAACTCATAGCGAACTATCAGTTCAAGCTTTCAAATTCTGATCATAAAATATAACTGAATATTCTGAAGGGGATCCAACTCCAGCAGGATATCCCCACATCTTTCCTTTGCACAGATGCTTCCCTTTAGAATGAGAGGCTTATCTGAGGGGAAAACGGTTCATAGATTCAAAACACAGGAGGCAAACTGGCATGTAACCAGACAAGGTTCAAATATTGTTTAGCTATATCTTCAACACTGTAAATAATATTTAAAGGTAATTTGGATCTAAAATCACAGCAATGATAAGGTACATTAATTGTGGGGAACACCTGAGTCCTGGCCTATGATTAGCTTTGCAGTTCCATTGTTTCTCTGATTCTAATGTTTCTCTTTTTTAAAAAAAAATCAAGTGCAACAAGATGCTCGTACTTCTCCCTTTCCTTAAATGATTTTCCCTGGTGAGGTCGCAGACTCTTCTAGCTTTGCTTGGCTACTTGCCTTTATATTGTTTCTTTGTCCTAAATTTTTAGTGGATTAGTGTTCCATATGTGAGAGATGACAGTGCCATGAATGATGAATTTCCTGCATTGTTTCACCTTCAGCATCATTTCTGAGTTACAGCTTTTTTTTCTAACCTCACAAGTGACAAGTGGAGCAGTTTTTTGTGGAATGGTGATGGGAGGTGAAATTGACCTGTAAGTGCAGGCTTATAAAATATTGAAATCTGTACCTGTGAGCTTCTGCTGTATTTGTTAGAATATAAGAAAACATTGAATGAGAATAGACTGTTCAGCTTGTTCTTTCCATATTTTATGCAAAACTTATGCTGGACTTAACATCTTTCCCCACTTTTTCCTGATGTAAGTTCTATATACAATAGAACTTCTAACATAGTATTGGGCTCCATAAAATCCCAGGCAACAGTGTAACGGAGCACAACTGCGGTCAGTGTTTTTGCATTGTGCCGTCACTGACCATGTAACTTGTGATGCCGCAGGGCAGGAAACTGCATCGGGACGGGTTGTGTTTGAAATTTGTATGATCTCGTGATTTGAAGTGAGATGAACATCCATGAAGTCGGAGCTTTCTGTGCACATTATGTGCCCGCAAAATATACAGTCAATTCATTTTAGAGTATATTATGTGAAGTGCTTTGAGACGTCTCAAAGACTTGGTAAGGCACTAAATCAAATGCAAGGATTATTTATATATTTTTTCTGAAGTACTGTAAATTGTCGGTAACACCCCAATCCCGAACCCAAATGTAAATCGACATTATAACAAAGAGCATTATAATTGGGTTTTACTGCAGATATTCTCTGAATCCTTACTTAAACAGAAACTCCAAAATATTCAAACTCAAGCTTCCTTCCTTGACAATAGACAATATTCCCTTTCCCTATGGTCCCAGCAGCACAGAAAATCTTGTGTTCTATTCAGTATTTATTCATTTCATTCTGTATTTTATAGCCTTCAAACAGGTATTTATCCAATTTGTGTCTGAAGAAGACAATTAATATATCACCAGATGCTTTTGTTGGGCTTTGTTACACATATCCACTACTTTTGGAAGCAGAAAGCCCAAACTAGGATATGAACTATGGACCTTCAAATTAAATGGTTGATGCTCTTCTGAGTAAGTTATCCAAGCTGACGTTATTCATAAATCCCTTTATAAATCCCTTTTTCAAAATTACCCTAAAATGTAGCAAATCTTTGGTGATTTATGTTTTTATTCATATTCTCCATTTTATCTGGGGCAAGTTCAGTTTAAAGCTATCTTGGATTTCCTTTCTAGAAGATCCTTTCAAGCTCCTAAGAGGATTATACTAGCATTGCTCAAAGCTGTGTGTGTCTAGTTGCATTCAGAAGATTTTTTTGAGACTTTATAGGCATTCTTCACATTTATTTTTTTAAAAAATGATCCATACTGGTTAAACTGGCAGCACTTTTAAACCATACCAGATTTTCATAAATTGCAAGATGTGCTGAAATTTATGCATGTGAACATTAACTCTCCTCCACTCTTCATCAAACCTAAGGAATTTTGCTCAGTCAACATGCATATGGTCTATGATCCACAGAATTTTGTTCTGCTCATCAGGGCAGGATTGCTTGGATCTATACAGGTTCATCGGTGTAGAGCACAACTTCAGGACTGCCACCAGGAGAAATTTCTATATACAGAGGCTAGTAACTGTTGGAACAGGTTACAAGGATGAATGGTAGAGACTAGGATAACACACTCTTTTAAGAAACACGTGATTCTGTAATGAAGACAGTAGAGAAGAATGAGATCACATGAGCCAAAGACCTTCTTTATCTGAGCCTTGTCTTGTGATCTTAATGCACAATCTCAATGTGTAATTTGAAGAAACCATTATATTAAAGAGTGTGTAAAAAGTGCACCGGATTAGAATGAATGGCTCTCGTGGGACAGCTAGCATTGGTGGTGACACAGATAATCAAATGACCTACTTACAGGCTCGAAATTCTGTGCAATTCTCTATCAACAAAATACAACAACAAAATTACATTTATAGAGCGCGATTCACGTCGGGAGGACGTACCAAAGCTCTGAACAGTCAGGTATCGGGGCCCGAGCATGGGGGAGGGGTGGTGTAGGTGTGAGGGAAGGCAGAGAGGTGGGAGGGAGACCAAAGGCACGGTCGAAGAGAAGGGTCTTGAGACCGGCCTTGAAGGAGGCAAGGGAAGAAGTGCGGCGAAGGGACCGAGGGATCGAGTTCCAGAGTGTGGGGGCACTAACAACAACAAAATTACATTTATAGAGCGCCTTTCACGTCTTGAAAGCCCGGCCACCGATGGTACGGCGGGTCGGGCGGGAGACATGGAGCAGGCTGGAGCCCGCTGAATGGAGGGAGCGGGCAAGTTGGTAGGGAGTCAGCAGGTCAGAGAAGTAGGAGGGGGCAAGGCCATGGATGGCCTTAAAGGTGAGGACGAGGATCTTGAACTCGATCTTCTGGGGCATGAGGAGCCAGTGGAGCTGGGCGAGGGTGGGATTGATGGGGGTCACGGAGCCTGGTGCGCGAGAGTACATGAGCTGCAGAGTTCTGGATGATCTGCAGCTTGTGAAAGGAAGAATTGGAAGGCCGATGAGGAGGGAGTTCCCGTAATCGAGCCTTGATATAACGAATGCATGGGTGAGGGTTTCGGCAGCCTGAGCGGTAATAATACCAAATAACAGAGCTAGGATACTCACCCTGACTCGAGCGGGTTATTGGAGACCGATAGTCCTACGTCGGACACTTCCATATGCATCTTGATGTTTGGCTTGGGGTAGAATTTGGAATTTGCTGCATTCTAGCTATGGCAAGTGGCTCTGCACAAGCCACGTCTCCTTCATGGCCACATCCTGGGCCTGTTAGACTCTGGCCAATATTGTGACTTGTGCTTTAACTACAGCACTAAGACAACAACAAAAGTACATTTGTATAGCGCCTTTCACGTCGGGAGGATGTCCCAAGGCACTGGACTGACAGAGTTACGGACCCAAGCTGGGGGTCGGGGTGTGGGAGGGTTCAGGGCAGGAAGCAGGGAAATCGAAAGCACGGTCGAAGAGGAGGGTCTTGAGATGGGTAGGCCCATCGGAAGGCCCGCCCGTCGGAAGGCCCGCCCGCCAATAGTGGGGCGAGCAAGGCGGGCGATGTGAAGCGTCGGACGGAGGGAGCAAACAGAATAGTAGGGGATTAGGAGGTCGGAAAGGTAGAGGGGAGCAAGACCCTGGAGGGCTTTGAAGGTGAAGACCAGGATCTTGAACTGTATCCTCTGTGTTATGGGAAGCCAGTGAAGTTGGGCAAGGATGGGGGTGATAGGGTTGCGGAGTCTGGCACGGGAGAAGACACGAGCTGCAGAGTTCTGGATGATCTGCAGCCTGTGGAGGGAGGAGTTGGGATGGGGAAGCCGACACGCAATGAGTTTGCATAGTCGAGCCTCGATGTAATGAAAGCATGTATGAGGGTTTCAGCGGCCTGTGGTGTGAGACAGTGTTGGAGCTGGGCGACATTGCAGAGGTGCGGGAAGGCAGAGAGGATCATGGCGCAGATGTGGGGTAGAAAGGATAGATGAGGGTCATACAAGACCCCAAGGTTCCAAACTGGCTTAGTAAAGTGGAGTGTGCAACCATGGATGGTGATGCTGTCAACGCCTGAGGTGAGGAGGTGCTGACGGGAGCCGATCTCAGTCTTGTTGATGTTCAACTGAAGAAAGTTAGCTCTCATCCAGGACTTGATATCTGACGCACATTCTGTCAGCACAGCAATGGTCCTGGAGTCAAGGGTGGAGGTAGAGAGGTAGAGTTGGGTGTGGAACTTGACCGCATGTTTGTGGATGATGCCACCAAGAGGGACCATATAGATGATGAAGAGGACCAAGGAAAGCACCCCGGGGAATGCCGCATGAGACGGTGCGGGGGCTGAGGAGAAGGCGTTTGAGGAGATGAAGTGCAGGCGGTGTGAGAGGTACGATCTGAACCAGTCAAGGACAGCACCGTGGAGGTTGAGGTGAGAGGAGAGGCAGTGGATGCGGATAGAGCGGTCAACGGTGTCGAAAGCAGCAGAGAGGTCAAGGAGGCAGAAGAAGCCCTGGTCGCAGATGGAAAGAATGTCATTTGTCACTTTGACCAGGGCTGTTTCTGTGCTGTGGTTGACACAGAATCTGATTGGAGGGGTTCAAGAAGGGAGTGGCGGGAGAGGAAGGAGCGAAGCTGAGAGGCAACAATTCATTCCAGGACCTTGGAGAGGAAGGGGAGGTTGGAGATGGGTCGGTAGTTAGGGAGTAGGGTCCAGGGAGGGTTTTTTAAGGATAAGAATGATGACAGCGGTTTTTAAAGGGGTGCAAACAATACCAGAGGACGGGGAGCGGTTTACGATGTCAATGAGTAGAGGGGTAAGGACACTACAGAATTCTCCAACCGCATGTTTGTCGACTCTAAAGTGAGACATTGTACACATTGTCCCTTGATTCTGCATGAAGTTCACCATCAATCAAATGTGTCCAAATGTTTTTTTGTTGACCTGCTCTTCTTACTAACCAAACTCCTCACCTCTGCAGTGCTTTTTGTTCACCATACATGGGCTGGAGGTGAGCCCTCCATTCTGCTGGCGTGTTTCCTTGTTGTTGGCTTGGTGTGGCAATATTGGTGAATGTGGACAACTTCTCTGATTCTGGAGGAACTGGTACTGAGTGGTGTGGGCTGGGTGGGACCCAATAATAACTGAGAACAACAACAACAAGAAGATTTCATTTATAGAGCGCCTTTCACGTCGGGAGGACGTCCCAAGGCGCTGGACAATTGGGTCGGGACCCGAGCAGGGGGGAAATGGTCAGGGTGAGGGGAGGGAAGGGAGGGAGCGAGGAGGGGGTAGAGAATCGAGAGGGGAGCTGAAGGCACGGTCAAAGAGAAAGGTCTTGAGACCGGCCTTGAAGGAGGAAAGGGAGGAGGCGGCGAAGGCACTGGGGGATGGAGTTCCAGAGCCTAGGGGCTGAGAGGCTAAAGGTCCGGCCACCGATGGTAGGGCGGTTGGGGCGGGGGATGTGGAGCAGACCGGAGCCAGAGGAACGGAGGGTACGGGCAGGTAAGTAGGGGGATAGTAGGTCAGAGAGGTAGGAGAGAGCGAGGCCGTGAATGGCCTTGTAGGTGAGGATGAGGATCTTGAATTCGATCCTCTTGGGGATGGGGAGCCAGTGGAGGGGAGCGAGGGTGGGAGTGATGTGGTCCCGAAGCTTGGTACGGGACAGTACACGAGCTGCAGAGTTCTGAATGACCTGCAGCTTGTGGAGAGAGGTGCCGGGAAGGCCGGCGAGGAGAGGGTTCCCATAGTCCAGCCTTGAGGTGATAAAGGTGTGGACCAGAGTTTCAGCAGCGTGAGGGGTGAGGTAGTGCCGTAGTCTGGCGATATTCCGGAGGTGATGGAAGGCGGTGCCAGTTGTGGCGCGGATATGAGGAAGAAAGGACAGCTCAGGGTCGAACAGAACCCGAGGTTCCTGACTGGCTTTGAGAGGTGGAGAGTGCAGCCTTGGATGCTGATGGTGTCAGCGCCTGAGGTGCGGAGGCGCTGACGTGAGCCAATCAGGAGGGCCTCAGTTTTGCGTATGTTGAGCTGAAGAAAGTTGTCTCTCGTCCAGGACTCGATGTCGGACAGGCAGCTGTCAGGACATCGGTGGTCGTGGAGTTGAGGGTAGAGGAGGAAAGGTAGAGTTGGGTGTCATCCGCATACATGTGGAAGTTAACCCCATGTCTGCGGATGATGTCGCCAAGGGGGAGCATATAGAGGGTGAAGAGGAGGGGACCGAGGACAGACCCCTAAGGGACACCGCACAAGACAGTGAGGGGGCTGGAGGGGAAGCCGTTTGTGGAAACAAAATGAAGACGGTGGGAGAGGTAGGACCAAAGTGGTTGTTAAAGAGAAGTGGTTGCTAAAGAAAAAACAAGAACATTCATGATGCAGATGCTATCATCGAATGAGACACAAGCTTCATGTACAATGTATAGATGCATCATTTGTTTTAATTGTTGAACCAACTGTGTTACTGCACCAGGATGAGATTTGTCCACTTTTTCCTCTAGAATTTCCATAGTCTTCTTATGGATCAGGGGAAAAAATATTTCCTCAGGCTTAGTGATTCTGCCTCTCCTCAAAGTCGCCACCACTACTTGTCCGGCAAGACACATTATTGTTAATCTACATTCTGAAAGAATGAATAAAGTAGTCTGCAACACATAAATTTGATTAATGCCGTACGCACCTGCTGCCTTGCATTAATAAGTGCGGAGTCCACCTCCTCCCAACAGATTGGGTCATTAAGGCCTTCAGTCTGTTCCATACCTCCCGCCAACTCTTCCATCCTCCATGCCATCCACCTAGCTGAAACCCACACATGTCAGATATCAAATAACTAACTAGTGACTATCCTCCTTGGTGGGCAGGTAAGCAGGTATCCTTGGAGCTGAACTGGCTCCAAGGTGACTTGGTTGGACAACAGAATGTTAGAATCGAGCTAACTGCGGCAGTCTCAGTTGTCCAGTTCCTCAGTCACAGTACGCCAAGAGGCCTGCTGATAACAGCCCAGTCAGCCTGGCTCATTGGTAGGACCTGGAGGGACAGTTCAGTCTCTGGGGGCTGAGATGCTTCCCACTCAGTCCCTGTTATCCCTGCAAGCCAAAGCCCTAAGAGGTAGGGTAGTCCTCGCTGGACAAGGAGCAGGAAACCTTGCCACATAGCAATAGTAATGGCAAGCTATGCGGTTTTACTGATTAGACTCCAGCATTCCCCCAGCGCACATGCCAGGGATCTCCAATCCTTGGCTCTTTCCAACCTGCACCTATGCTTTCCGGAATTAGGTAAGCAAGATGCATCCCTCCAGGGAGAGATTGCATATTCCATTCCAATAAATATCTCTGGAATTTCCGTGTATAGGTGGGATACATGGAACTGCGTTTAGTTGAATAGTGTTTTTGTACGTGTCAAATGCATGGCTGACCAAAAAAAAAATTGATTGGAAAGAGGACTCAGTAGGAATGAAGCATTAAGTGAAAGTTGTATTCAGTGCAGAAGGATTATGTTTCAAATTGACCTTCCATGGCGGTTAAAGATGCATCATGGTCTTGCCCCACCCTACTTCTGCAACGTACTTCAAACCTACCGACCACGCCACTCCCTTTGCTCAGCCGCTACAACTCCCATGCCCTGTATGCCCCACCATCGGCAGACAGGTTTTCAGCCATTCTGCCCCTGCTCTCTGGAATTACATCCCTGAATCCTTTTGAATCACCCCCTCCCCTCTTTCAAGGCGTGTTGTCTTAAAGTGTACTTCTTTAACCACCCCTCCCTTCCCTCCCCTCACCCTGACCATGTCCCCCTGCTTGGGTCCTGACCCAACTGTACAGCGCCTTGGGACGTCCTCCCGACGTGAAAGGCGCTCAATAAATGGAATCTTGTGTTGTTGTAGGTCATCTTTCCCCTCCCCAACGTCCTCAGCTCCCACTCCCAGCTCAGCTGCTCATCCAGCACTATGAATGTTTTTGGGACATCTTCCCAAGACGAAAAGCACTATATAAATGTAAATTGTATTGTTAAGTAATGGTACATAATGATTAATCTTTGGAGTTCTGATTCAGGGCAAAATCTATGACTTTTGCAAGCTATTTTTTTATTTGGAGAATAAGGTTTGCTACACTTTGTGTAAGCAATCTACTTTTTCACTGTTTTCTTTCTGTTCTGAGTGCGAAGGTAAGACATTTCTACAATAAGAATAGTCTGGAGGAAAGTTCAATTGCTAAAATAGCTGCCTATCGAAGAAAGGTCCTTGTGCATTTTAAAATTTTGATTTTAAGACAAAGGAAAAATTACACTAAAAGTATTAAAATCACTTACAATATATGAATTATCACTCAGATTGCAGAAATCTGTTTTAAGAGCCTACTTTTCCAAACAAATACAATTAAGATGTTAGTTGTGTTTTGGCAACCGCACAAATTTAGTTTGTGTCTATATCTGTAGACAACTAACCAATCTATTATGTCAATTTAAGAAAGAATATCATGTTTAGCTGCAATTTTTATATCATCTGTTGTCAACCATTTTATAGAACACTGAGCATGATTTTCGTGGAGCAACAAACAACAGCAACAATAACAACAATTGTTCCTTTAAGGTTTGTTATTTTGCAGCAAATCTGATTTGTCTGTCTGTGCTGCTTGCTGAGCGGCTAATTAAACTACTCACCAGCATGTACTTTGTTGCAGCAATGTCTAACATTTCATTGTGAGCTTGGGAATCTCTCTGTATGGGCTACTAGTAAAATACTATTATGGACCCTTTTGTGTCCAGGTGATATAAATATAGTTTACTTAATTTCTTTCCTGCGGGAACATTTCTTGGTAGTAGGAATTCTTAGGATATCAGCAATTGTGTTTTTTTAATGTAAACATTAATTGGAAATGCTCCTTATAATATTACATTATTTAAATGTGCAAACTTACTCAAGTCAAATCTTCCAATGTGTTTAATTCTTTGAGTGTAAGAATGCTTTGGGAGCTGTCAAAATATGATTTTTTTCTGTTCAAAACATCATTTTTTTCTTCCTCTGCTGACCATGGTTAAGTATAGCATGCCAATGGTAAATGTCTTGGATATTTGCTTGTCCCTTTAAGATATTTTTAGCTGAAACCGTGTGACTGTCCCTTTTGACTCCCTCGTGCTCCCTTATTGATATCTCAGTTCTGTTTTTTCTTGTGGCCTATATGACTCACATTATAATGCTTAAATGAAATTTGTGAGATGTCAAATTATTACCTCGTCACAAGGACCATCTTCCATCAAAAAATATTTTGCTCACATTTATCAACATTTTCTGAATGGCTTAAAAAAGGAGGATCAAAAAGCTTGAATATTTGATCTAATATTAGAATGCTTGAATAGTTCCTACCATGAATGCAAAAATAAGTTTGCCCATTTCCAATATAAACTGTGCATCAATGCATCAGATTTCTGGAGTCCTGTAGCTCAGAGGTAAGAGTAAGCGAGAGACCTGGGTTTGATTCCCGGCAGGGAGAAATGTTTGGCAAGTTTCTTTATTCCACACGCCTCTGTTTACATAGCGGTAAGTACGAACCCAGTTGTTAGTCGATTGGCGAATCGATTTTCCGGGGATAATAATCCCTCAAATAATGTTTTTTTTTAAAAACTAATAATTTGGTCACTCAATCCACAACTGTTTGTGGGACACTGCTGTGCGCAGCTGGCTGCCGCATTTTGCCCACAAATATACAGTCAATTCACTTTACAGTATATTCTGTGAAGCGCTTTGAGACGTCTAGAAGATGTGAAAAATACTATATGAAATGCAAGGATTATTATTATCAAACAAATTGCTGACAAGTCAAGATTTGTGGAAAAAAAGGAAAATATTTACAAAATGTCTTCTGGTACCATGTAGAAGGAAATGGTCTCAATCTATGTTAAAGGCCTATTTTGAATGATTTCATGGAGTAGAAGTGATTGCCACGAGGTACAAAACAATATTTGAAAGTGTAGCAATGGCAAATTTGATCTAAGATAAAGCTGCACATCTAATTGAGAAAACTACCCATTTGGCCATTCCCAATCAAATCTATGGAAGGAGTTTAAATTGAGCCAGCAAGGCTATGTTTTGAGTCTTAGTCTATAACAATGGAGCTAACATGGTTAAACAGATTTTTTCTGAACTGCAATCAGAATTAGGGATTTATGCAGAATCAACATAAATTAGCTGCCTGCAATATATGCTTTCACAGTCCAGGAACTACAGCAGAAGTTATTTTAAATGGATCTTGTTGTCTGAATGACTGCTGACAGTCTAAAATCTTATAACTTGTCAGAACTTGTATGCCTCTGCCACTTGCAATGTAAATGGAGTATTACTGTAACAACAGTCACTTACTCCATTTATTTGTACAATATTCTCTTTATTCCCTTTGATGAGCAAACAAATATATTTTCGGATTTCAAAAATGTATGTTCTGTTTCATACATGTTTTCAGAATTTAATTTAATCCGGTTCAATTGCTGAATATTCTGATGTGGTTTGGAAAATTAAATGCAAACTCAAACCCACCACCTACTCCCTCGAGCCCATCCCCACCTCTCTCCTTATCTCCCAGCTCCACCTCCTGGCCCCTCTCCTGTCCGAAGTCATCAACCTCTCCTTCCCCATCAGTTCAGTTTTCCGCCCCCCTCCCCCCCCCCCCCAAACACAACCGTCATCACCCCAATCCTGAAAAAACCTTCCCTGGACCCATCCCACCTCTCCAGCTACGGCCCCATCCCTAACCTCCCATTCCTCTCCAAGGTCCTGGAACGAGTTGTCGCGTCCCAGCTCCGCTCCTTTCGTTCTCGCCATTCCCTCTTTGAACCTCTCCAATCCGGCTTCCGCGCTGCCCACAGCACGGAAACAGCTCTGGTCAAAGTCACTAATGACATTCTGAACATCTGTGATCAGGGCTTCCTCTGCCTCCTTGTCCTCCTCGACCTCTCTGGCGCCTTCGACACTGTCGACCACTCCATCCTCATACAACGCTTCTCCGCTTTACTCAATCTTCGCGGACCTGCTCTTGCCTGGATCAATCCTATCTCTCTCACCATCTTCACTTTGTTGCCATCTAACGGTTTATCCTCCAGCCCCCGCACTGTCATGTCTGGCGTCCCCCAGGGCTCTGTCCTTGGCCCTCTCTTTAATATCTACATGCTCCCCCTTGGTGACATCATCCGCAGACATGGGGTCAACTTCCATATGTATGTGGATGACACCCAACTCTATCTTTCCGCCTCCACCCTCAACTCCAGGACCACTGCTGTCCTGACAGACTGCCTGTCGGACATCAAGTCCTGGAAGAGGGCAAATTTCCTACAAATGAATGTGAACAAGACTGAGGCCCTCCTGATTAGCTCACGGTTTGCATGGTTGCACACTACAACTCACCAAGCCAGTTAGGAACCTAGGTGTCTTGTTCGACCCTCAACTGTCCTTTCTTCCCCACATCCAAGCCGTGACCTGCTCTGTCTTCCCTCACCTCTGTAACATCGCCTGACTTCGCCACTACCTCACCCCTCAGGCTGCTGAAACTTGTTCATGTGACATCACCTTCAGGCTCGACTATGCAAACGCCCTGCTTGTCGGTCTTCCCAACTCCTCCCTCCAGATAATCGAGAACTCTGCAGCCCATGTCATCTCTCACATCAAACTCCGTGATCCCATCTCTCCCATTCTCGCCCGACTCCAATAGCTCCCTATCCATCAGAGGATCCAGTTCAAGATCCTGGTCCTACAAAACCCTCCATGGCCTCACCACCCTACCTCTGCAATCTCCTAACCCCCTACCAACCCGCCCGCTCTGCTCCGCTCAGCCGGCTCTGGCCTACTCCACGCCCCCCGACCCACCCGCCCCACCATTGGTGGGAGAGCCTTCAGCCACTCTGCCCCCAACCTCCGGAACTCCATCCCCCAATCACTCCGCCACACCCCCTCCTTAGCCTCCTTCAAGTCCCGCCTCAAAAACACTCCTCTTCGACTATGCCATCGGTCACCCTCCCTTCTCCCTCCCTGACCCCAGCTCGGGTCTGAAATGCTGTACACTGTCCAGCGCCTTGGGACGTCCTCCCGACATGAAAGGCGCTATACAAATGTAATCTTGTTGTTCTACAAGTTATAACATTTCTCAATATTCCTGCAATAATCAATTATAATTTGTTCAATGTGCAGTGTGCTTCAGCAGCATTTAAACATTTCCTGCCTATTTTCTCAATGATTTATTTTCTGGTGTGACCTGCCATTGCAATTCGTATTTCTGCTGTTTCAAATGTCTTGCTAGAAGAGCTGCAGGTGATGGTTGTAATCTTGTTTTCTGCTGTTGTTGAAATCCTCCATTAATCAGTATTTAAACCTTTGAGAAGTAGATCTGTGTGTCTGAGAGGATGATTTGTAATGTATTTTGTTCTTGCAATAGTTTTATCACAGTAAAAAGCAAATGTAAACAATTTCCATTTGTTAAATAGCTCAAAGACATTCTTCTTTTTGGATGTTAAATCTCCCCACCCATTCCCTCCATTTTTTAACTAGCCTGGTTCATGGCCCCCACGCCCCCTTCCCCCTTCCAGAGAGGACAAACTTTCAGAAACTTTGCCCCTACTCTCTTGAACTCTCTAAATCTCAGCACTTTGCTTCCCTCTGCTTCTGTACCTTTCATTGATGAGCAGAAAATTTGAAAGCATCGGGTGATGTAGCGGCACAGGATATAGTTTGAGATGAGATTTTTTCACCCCTCAGCAATAAAGCCCAAATTCCTCCCCAAACAACCTTTCCAATTCCAACAACACAATTCCACATTGCATTCCTGATCCATATTCATTATTTGAGCATTAGAGATTAATTAAATTTGATCGATGCATTTAATTCATGGGGCACATTGTGCCATAGTTAGATACACGTATGCAGACATTGCTGCGAGCAGAACTTCAGAGAACGTACCTCTATAACTCCAGTCTGTTCTAGAGTATGTTCCAGAACCAGTTTGTAAACTACTCTTTTAGTTATTAAGACGATTGTGGATAATACTATTTTTAATTTGTCACAGGTGGGTAAGCATCTGCTTTACAAAACCATTTGCAGCTATAGTAATGCATACAGATTGAAGAGTAAATCGACGCAATGATTTCTGTATTTGAATAGTTGAGATAAGAGGATGGAGAATAACCTGGAGTCATTACTTAACTGCATTTGGGATTCAGAGAGAGTTCTATGTAAAGTAGATAATGGACGATCCATCATTTTGCATGATCCTTGGAGGGAGTAGGTGTGATGAACAAAATAGGCCATGGATTCTCCTGGAGGGGTGTGCGGGGGAAGGGGAGATAAATGGGATCTCCTTCGAGCTGAATTGGTTCCAAGGTGACATTTTTGACAACGGCATATCGGAATTGAGACAACCCTCTGTGGCGGTCTTGCTTGTGCGGTTCCTAAGCCAGGTGGATCTGCAGTTCACTAGCCCACTGATGATGACAGCACAGCCAGTGCGGCTCATCAGCAGGACTTGGAACGGCAGACCAGTTACTGGAGGCAGGGAATCTTCCCGCTCGGTTCCTGTTAACCCAGCAAGCCAAATCCCTAATGGGTAGGGTGGTCCTAACTGGATAAGCAGCGGGAAAGCTTGCCAGATAGTGCTAACGATCGCAAGCAATGCAGTTTTAGCTGGTTAGACTCCAGCAGTATCCCACCGCACACTCTGGATTCCCCAAGCCTTGGCTCCTGCCAACCTGCACCTAACATATGTAAGCAGGATGTGTCCCTCCAGGGAGAGAGTGCGCATTCCATACCAACAATTTATTTCTGGAATTTCCATGTGAGGTAGGAAGCATGGAATTCTCAGTTTGGTTTGGATACTCTTAAGCATGGGGATGGGTTTCTGCATGTGTCAGTCATCTGGCTGACCCCCCACCCCCCAAAAAATGAGCCAAATAGCATTTTCACCTTTTTTATGCTATCTTCTGTTTTTGTAAAATTATTAAAAATTGAAACTGAAAAAAGGTAATTTATGCCTTACTTGTAAAATCTATCAGTAATATAGAATATTTGGCCTTACAAATCTATCCCCTTGGGTGTATTAGAGATTTGTATTTCATATTTAACAATATTCATGTAGACATTTTTTTTTAAAAAGCAAATGTCAGATCTTGAGAATCAGGCTTCGGGTAGTTGTCCTTTTATGTATTTTTTCAAAGATGTTGCTTTGCTTCTGGGTTATATGTGTGAAATAACGCATTGCTTGGAAAAAATTGCAGTCTGCATGACAAGCTTTTGTTCTGTCTTCTTGTTGCAGTATAGTGCACAGGCTATTTAGCTATTTTAGTGAAATTTGGAAGAAAGATAAATAGTTATTGAGCATTGTACTCAACAAGCATCTATCTCATTCATGTTTCAGCTACGTTTTTTGTAGTACTACTATTATTCTGCAATCATTATATTCCTTGGTACAGCACTTCAACCCCTAACATTGCGAAATTTGTTGGGGGAAGAGAGACACTGATGGAATAATGTTTGAACACAATTCCACATTATAATTACACAAGCTAGACACTATAATTATTGCATTTTCATGAATGGACATATGTGCCCTTTTATTTATTGCCATTCTGTTGTCTTAAAAACAAATTATACATGTTTAACTTAAGTATTCATTCTTGCAAAAATGTAATTTGATGTTAAGACAGGAGAATATGCCACTGATGAGGAAGAAGAAGAAATTGGTCCAGTTCTCACAGGTGGTGAAATGGCGATTGAAGTGTTTGACCTGCCTGAAACCGATGACATGTTTTCTCCTACAGAGGTGGACACCAACAAGATTGCTCACAAATTCAAAGAGGTAACCAGGAATACAGTCAATAGACCAAAATATGGTCAAACATGAAGACATTGAGTGTAGACAGTAGTCTTTTTTGAAATACCAAGAGCTTGAAGTAATTCCCTGGACAAAGGCATTCTGAAAAGTATGATTATATTTTTCAAAAGGTAGTTGTTTTTAAAATTCCAAAAGAGGCTGCTTACATGCAACAGGTCAGTACAGACAAAAAGACTGCATACAGAAGAGTTGGCTATATTTTTTGATTCAAGAATTGGGTCATGGGAAACATTTATATGCAGTGAACATTAATGTAAGTTTGCGTGTGCTTGTTTGTATTTCAAAGTGTTTCTTGTATTGCATCTTTCCTTTTAAATGCTAGTTTCTGTTACTTAATACACATGATTTTTTCTGATAATTGCATGTTGCAGGATTTATGAAAAGAATGCAGGAGGTCTGCCTGGAAATGCTTGCTTGGCATCTCAATAACTCAAGCATATTTGCGAGATTTGGAGTTCTACATTAAACCTCATTTCAAAAATGGGCATGCATTTCTTTTGGGGCTGATCTATAAGCCCCCAGCTTGCTATGACCTTAAATGTTTTACCAGTGAATCATGGGATCAAGCATGTATGCTACATGTTTCTTATCTAGGAATACAATTTGGAATCGGCTGAATATACTTGCTTTTGGCACAAGATCATATTTTACTTCTCCCGGGCAGCTTACTTGGGTTCTTGGTTTATTTCCTACTGGGTTCACTCAGCTCTTTCGCCATTTGGGGTCGAAAAATTATACCATATCTAAAAATATCTGGGAGGGGGGAAACAAAGATAAATGGATTCTCCCTATAGGTGAATTGGTCTGCATTAATCCACAACATTATTGATGCTTGACTAGCTTGTCTGGTTCAGTAATGAGACTTATCACCTCCTCAAACCTCCAAGTAGAGCAGTTCCACCTGGAAAAATACTGCTTTGAGTCTGTAGAGTTTCTTGTGTGTCAGCCGGGCTCGGTCGGTAGCACTCTCGCCTGAGTCAGAAAGTTGCTGATTCAAGACCTATGTCTGGACTTGGACCTCTTACAGTCTATGCTGACACTCAACGCAGTGTTGGGGCATGCTTCATCTATCCTTTGGGAGTTTCTTTAATCCCCGAAGGAAATTTGATTATTCACTGCATGTTTGTGGGACATTACTGTGTTTGCCTACAAAACACACAGTTGCTATACTTTACAGTGTGTCCTGTAAAGCACTTTGAGACATCCTTCCACTGTGAAAACTACTACAGCAAAAGTAAGAATTATTTGTTAATGTTATATTTAGTGCCCATAACAAAAACAACCTCCATGACCAAGCTGTTTAAAACTTTAGAATCAAATCCCACTGCTTCCTGGTGCTTTTGCTCACAGACAGTGTGTTCAAATTGCTATCCACATTAATCTGTTTTAGTGCTCGCTCCCTACCCCTTCAATCTAGCTTTTAGCTGCCAGTGTGTCTGTCCTCTGGAACTTTTTTTCAAAACCTCTTGCCTTGCTATCTTTCTCCCTGCTGTTGAAAACTTCCTAAAAGCATCTCTTTGACCATGCCTTTGGTCAGCATCTTTAATTCACCAGCTCACTGTGCACGATTAATGCTAAATGCAAGTTGTATTAAATATTATAGCTCCGTAGTAATATGGATATACACTTTTGACTCATGCTTTCAGAACAAATAATGCTACATCCACTGCTCATTTTGCATTATTATCTTTTTGTAGAAACATTTATATGAATACAAGCAATTCAGAAGTAATTTAATTTTTTTTTTGCCAAATTATGATTATTTTATATTCCACATACCACACAGATGGTAAGTTGTTCAACTGAAGAAATAGAGGGATGAGTGCCCCTCTAAGAGACTTTTCAGTTGGAACCCATGTGACCTTATTTTACCATTCCTTTAAGAATGTTCAGGTGGTTATCTTTAGTTCTTTAGTCCTAAAAGTTAACAGTAATCACATTGCATGCTCTTTAATCACAAGAAAAAGTAAGCTTTGCAGTCAGGGCAAGTCTTAATTAATCTTGTTTATTTAAGTCTGGAGATTGTGGTCTCTTTATGCCAGCTTCAAATTTTAAATTTGGCATAAAGTTGCATGAAGTGTTTGCCTCTTGCTAAATCAGATCTTCTTTGCCTTCAGATCATTTTTCTATTAAATGTTTTTGACGCATTTTATAATTTTAAATAAAAGAAGCAACACTGAAGACTGCAAATTCTATCAGCATTTCTGGGGCGGGGTGGGTGGGGGCGGGTTAAATAGTTGTAGAGGCTCAATGACATTCAAGGTGATGGAATTCAGATATACAGATTGAGTCAAAGTATCAAGGAGAACTATTTAGGCTTCAGGTTTTCAATGTCAATTTTTTATGTTTAATATCCACAATCCACATTGTCGTTTATTGTTAAATTTGGCCGTTTCTTTTTCATAATAAATTATTCAATGGAATAAAAACACTGCAAAAATGACATCCTCAGAAAACTGTCATGGTCATATGGTCAAATTGTCAACCTTTTCCCTTTCATATTCTAGGTAAATCCAACCACATCTATGGAACTCTGTCCCACTGTAATACTCTGATGTGGTTGTCTTTGAAACTATAGTAATATGGTGAAAATCTATTTTTTAAGATGTTTATACATGAAAACCAATTTGCCTGAACCACTGATGAATAATTAATTTTAAATGCCAAGTAATTAAAGCAACTATGGAGTTCAATACTTGCCCATCTAGGATTGCTTCTATCCTCTGGCTTTGGCTTACAGGATAGAGAGTACAGGGCGAAACGTTGGGCAAATTTCCTTACTCCACACGCCTCTGTTTATCTAGCAGTAAGTAGGAACCTGGTTGTTAGTCGATTGCTGAATTATTTTTCCTGGGTAATAATCCCTTCAAAAATAAAATAAAAAATATAATAATTTGGTCACTCGTGCGCATTTGGCTGCCACATTTCACCTACAAAATATACAGTCCATTCACTTCGCAGTATATTCTGTGAAGTGCTTTGAGACGTCTCAAAGACATGATAAGATGCTATATCCCCAATGCTATATCAAATACAAAGATTATTATTAATGTGCCATACCTGATTTTGCCAAATGCCACCTTGAGTTCTTTCAGCCCACGTATCTTCTCTTTCCTCTGTTCCCCTCCTCAAGATATTTTCCACACACAGTATCCTTATTATCGACCTTAGGGCAAGAGCTGAGTGAAACCACTAATCCTAAATCCAGTGCACAACCAACTGAGCTATCAAGTTCTTATATTGAGGCACCTGATCAGATGTGGCTTGAGGATAAAGCAGATCCTTGCCCTCTTGTAACATTTCTGCTGAATTTAATTTGATTCAGGAAGTTATGGTATCCTGCTTTTTACCATAAATCTGAAATGATCAACGGTTACCATTTATCATTTAAATTAGGAGGTTACAATCCCTCCAAATCTTTTTATACTGTGGAAATAAAGTTCTAGTCCAAAACATTTGGATTATGGGGTGGTTCATTGCATCCTTTCTTACTGTCAACAAAGTCAGAATTCCCTGACAGTGGTGTGTAATAAGCACTTTAATGTTCTAAACACTGTTTGGTCACTAACAGTTAGTTTGTTGTAAATCATGTAGTTCGCACTGAGATCTCATTAAAAAAATGTCTGTGTGAGAGATAGGGGATTCTCTAGAGAAAATGCCTTTCACAACATAGTCATTTGCCATTCACCACACAGTGGTTGCTCTCCAGTTGTCATTTTTATACCTATATCAGAGAGAATCTCTGTTTGAGTACCAGCTATTGAGGTTTAGTCAAGAGGCAGCTTGAAGATATTCTGGAAAACCTTATACACCTTTAAACAGTATTCATTGCAAAGAAATGCCAGTTCTTCCTGTAATACAGTCTACTTTACTCCATTATAAAGTACTGTGGTGGAACATAAAGCATCTAAAGAATAAAGAAGATATGGAGATTATGCACCTTTAGTCATCAACATTTTTCACATGAAGTTGTGCCTCACGTGTGTTTTTCACATTTTCAGAATCTGCAGTGATCTTAACTGGATTTTTCAGGTGTGCTTGTCTCTGTTACCAGATGATCAAACGTATACTGAAGGGGATTTGATATGTTTTCATGTCTAAATGTTCAGAATTATTGATATTCACATTCTTTAAACCTAAACCATTTGTTTTTAATGTACTGTTTAAAACAGTTTGTGCCCATCTAGGTATGCCCTACAGTTTGTTATATGCTGCTAGTTTGGGCTTTGTATTTTCATTGGTTCTTAGAAGGTTTGATTTTGCAAATTCTGTTTTTTAAAAGGAATTTTTGAATATGTACTCTATTGTACTGTAATTATTACAAACTAAGATATGGCATTTTCAGCATTTAAAGTAGCTCTAATATTTATATGACTTGGCAAGCAGTTTACAGTGAGAATGTTTTATGGTGTATTCAGTCAAGTTACTAACAATACAGAGAAGGGGTCCCAGGCTTTTGTTATGCTAATCATGTTTCAATTATATTTCTGTTCACATCTGATTGAAATCATCATTTACTGAAATGACTGCTACTTTGGACTTCATAGGATTTATTTAAGGAACAATTTGGAAAGGACTAAGCCCTATTCCTAAGTATTTATTATACGGTAAAACTGATTTTATTCTAAATGTTACATTGTTATTCCTTCTCTATTAAAAAAAGAACTGAAGTTGAGAGCACATTCTTATTCAATATGGTAAAAGCAAAGGTCACATTGGTTTTGGTGGACAAATCTTTCAAAGAGTCAGACAACAATCTAGACTTTTCTGTTGTACAATTTGATTTATCCATGGTATGTGGAGTATAGCTTTGATTTGTAGAAAGCTGACTTCTCGACCGCACTGTGAGCTTTCAATCTTCAATGTTTTTGTTAATTTGTTTAAAATTTAAAAATATGGTATAGTTTAACATATTTTATATGAGTCACAACATAATATAAACTGATTGTACAGATCAAATATGCAGTTTTCTTTAAAGGCTAGCTGGAAGAAATATTGGATTCTCCCAGGAAAAAGTTAATCTTGTCTGCATAACTAGAAATCAATCATGGAAGCCCAAAATATAAATGACTTTATGAACTTGGAACATATTAACAAAATCCTTCATTTGGATGAGACGTTCAGGTAGATGTTAAAAATCCCATCATATTATTCAAAAAGAGAAGAGAGTTTCTCCCAGTGTTTCTGAATTCTGGCCAACAAGTCCCCAGGTAAAATTGGTCACTCACTCTGTAGCTGATTGTTGTGCGCAATTGGCTGCTGCATTTCACACACAAAATACAATCAATTCACTTTACAGTACGTAATGCTTTGAGATATCTTGACGTGATAAGGAGCTATATCAAATGCAAGGATTTTTATTATTAACAAATTGCTACGCAAGGTGCAAGAATAGTTTGTATGACAAAGTTGCCGTTGTTGTGCAGTAGATGGCTTTAGATTTGGGGGCTAAGGAATGATTCACTTATTTGGAAGCCAAATCTTTACAACAAGTGCGGAAAACTGTTTTCCAAGTCTAGACCAAATTTTAGAATTTTTCACAATTCTGTGTGACCTTAAATATGGTGTTACAGACTAAAACGAGGTAGAATTTAATTTTGATGTGACAACAACTTGCATTAATATAGAGCCTGTTTCACGGGATAGTGTCTTGAAGCACTGAACTACAGTCAGAGAAAAGTGGTGAAGTTGGCCTTATTCTCCTTCTAGCTGTGTTACACACATCAAAAGAGTTTGATCTTAATCGTAGGTATTTAAGATAGAAACTTTACATTCCTCACCACTAAAGTGCCTCTTCCCTTTTCAAACCACAGAAAGATTACTTACAAATTGTGCCTGCCTAATTTATGTCTCTTCATTTTACATTGAATTCTTTTTAAACAAAACTCCCTTAAAAATAAAACATATTTTTCTTTCAGATTCAATTTAAAACATGAGGAACTATTATTACTCGGTTTTTGATTGACTCAATTTTTTCAAAGCTAATAAAGTGACCTTACTAATAGAACTATATACAAAATATGAATGGCTGACAGTTGCAACTATTCAAAAACATGTTGAAGTAGCTCGTAATAGGAAATCATCCAGTCCCAGCATACTGCAGAATTTATTTTGACTACTTTGCCACAGTAACTCAGTCCCAGTTTTTTTGAATGTAGACCAGTTTAAATTTGTGAAGGGTAAGCAATATTAGATACAGTATGGCTTTAATCAGACTCTATATGAGTCATCACACAAGCTACCATTTAATTTACAGTGCACTGCACTGCAGTAGTATGAGAATGGCTTTAACTGGTGAATAAGGTTTTTTTTTCCGGGTGCTGTTGGGGCTTTGTAGAATACCACCTGACAGCATTATTATTTTGTGTCCATCCAGCTACAGATCAAACATGCTGTCACTGAAGCAGAAATTCAAAAATTGAAAACTAAGGTAGGAAACTATAAAATAAATTTGAACAATAACTTGTTTACATCCTCTTTAGCTGTGAGTATAAAAAACAACCGTAATTTCTGTATCTGAATCTTTTTTGTATCTTTTAATTTCACAATGTAATATTTGCATTTTAATAATATAAAGTAGACTGAAAAGCAGAATGCAAGCTAATTTTGTTCAAGACTGTAAATGAATAATCTGCAATATTTAGCATTATTTTGTGAAATTTTATGGTTTTGAATTTAAAACTGTTTTTGTATGAATTGGCTTCAACAATTATTTATCTGTGTTTTTGTGTGATTGACAATGATGTACCAGGAATTATTTAGTTAATGAAATGATTAGAATTAAAAAATAATGTGCATAATTAGAGTGGAGGTTTTGTATTATGTTAACTGTGTTGAGACTTATTCCAGGGTGTAAAGTTAAATGTTAAACAGTTTGATCTTGTACAGAGATTCTAAAATATATAACACCAGGGTCTCCTCCAACCATGCTTCTAAAATTATCATAAATCAATACAAAATGTATGTATTGTTTTTAAAAATTACTGTGTAATGATTTGTTTTGAGAGTGCTCAGCAGTAATTTGGGGCTAGTTTGTATTTGTCATTTCGTCCATAAACTGCAGTACTTTATTTCAGTTATAACAAATAAGACTTCAACAGCTCAAACAACAGTTTTGATCATTTTATTAGTATCTGGGTATGACATAACTGATGTATATTCAGAAATGCAATCAAACAGTTTAACCAAGAAAATTGATAAACAAATTGTGTATCAATTAGATAGGAACAGCAAGCATGAGGTTGGGGGGAATTGATTTTTTTAATTTTCTTGACTTAATCATCATAAATGATGCATATTACTACATCCAAAAGCAACTGACTTTGCTACTAATAATGTAACGAGTATTAAAAACAGGCATGATCACTATTTGTCCTTCAATCACTATCTCAGACTCCATCAAGCTCCCTGGCGACTTGCTCAGACTCAAGCAGCTGGTGTGCAACCTTACTGTTCTGATCCCTCAGCTGTGTGTCATCTGACACTTTATCAAAATAAAGACCATTCATTGATCTTCAAAATTTTGCCACTTATGGAATTGCCTCTACTTAACTGCTGCCAAAATCCTTATCCATATCTGTGTCATTTTAATTTTTCCAATGCCCTCCTATTTTTTCATTAGGCGGGTAACTGACACATGTGGAAACCCATCGCCATGCTTAAGAGTATCCAGACCAAACTAAGAGTTCCATGCATCCCACCTCCATGGAAATTCCTATGTATTTGAATTTACTGTGCATTTTCTACTTGGAGGGTTGCAGCTGCTTGTTTAATTCCAGAGAGATTCAGACTTGGGCTGGCAGGAACCAAGGTTTAGGGACCCTGTAGTATCCATTGGGGTACTGCTGGAGTTTAGCCAGCTGTACCACAAAGCTTACCATTGAAAGCACTGTCTGGCAAGCGTTCCCTCTGTTTGCCCACCTAAGACCTCCCTACCTGTTAGGGTCATGGCTTGCAGGGTTAACAGGAGCTGAGTTAACAAGAATCCCTGACCCAGTAACTGGTCTGCCCTTCCAAGTCCTACTGATGAGCCTGGCTGGCTGGGTTGTCATCAATAATGCCCTGGAGTTCTGCAGACCTGCCTGGCTAACAGGATTTCCACAGAGGGTTCACTCGATTCTGAGTCTTTTCCAGCCCTATTCTCTGGCTTGTACCCTTCACAATTGATCTATTATTTGCTCTACCTTCTCTGACCCATTATTAGTGATTATGCCTTCAGCTAATGTGCCGTATCCTCAAATTTGTTTCCAAAACCACTTTGCTTTGATGCGTCTTTGCCTCCCTTTAAAACCCTTTCAGAATGTATCTCTTGAGCGTTTGCTCAAAACCTTTAAATCTCCATCTCCTGTTTGGTGCTTGCCATCATATCTTTCTAAGCTTCAAGATAATTGTGTGATAAATGCTGTGCAAGTGCAAGTTATTGCAGGTATCAAAACATATTGTTTCCAAATTCTCAAACTGTTGCTATTTCTTCACCCCTTGAAATTAAAAGTCAAGAGAATTTCATTTCAACAAAATGTTTGACTTATCCTTGAGTTCCTAATTATATTTTTGAAATATGATGTTTTTAACATCTACTTTATACTGTTCACATTGATTCAGTTTAATTTGGTTTTGAGTTGTGAAGCCATTTGCACTGGAGCCTACTTGCCAAGGCCACATAGAAGAAGGTGATTTCACCCAAAATTAGTATAAATGCAGGTAGTGCAAATTAACTTATCCTCTGCTGATCATGGATCTTGACAGGTTTTGGCTGAACTGTTACGGGTATTAGTTATTAAATATTTTGTTTATTATTCATACAAAGATATACGCTGGAATATAGATAATTCCACTAACTCTTTCAGAATTTGTACCTAATAACTTGAATTTAAAATACATAATTAAGGGGATTGGTTAGCATGTGATCATTTCATCTTTGAGATCCGGATTTGAAGGTTGGAATCCCACTCAGAACTGGTGGAACAAAGGACTTTCTTTGTTTGCTGTGAGGATACCGCTTAAAATGAAATTGGACAATCTAAATCTAATTACTATAACACAAAGCTTCCCTGAATTCAGAAACAGTTACATTTATTTAGAGAAAGTAGAAATATTATATTGTTATTAGAGGAGTGGGGAGAGAATGTGGTGAGATTAATGGTTATGATACATTTTTGGAGCAAAGTAGTTTATCTTCCAGTTGGCCTTGTTACACATTGACAGAGTGCCTGAAATGGCAATGAGCTCCATTCCCCAGTGCCAATATCACGGTTTGATTTTTGTAAAACATTAAATATTATTCTTTAATGTTACCATCCCTCTTGTCTTCCCATAAGAAATTTCCATTCACATGCAGACTGCAATCAATATTGTGTCAAACAGCCATTTCCACAATTTTCTCCTACGTTGCTTTTGTGCAGACTACTTGCTGTGAAATATCTTGTGTTTATTTACCTTTTGACATGTAACAAATGTCTTTAAAATTGAAGATGGAAATAAAATGTAGCAATGGATTTGACAAGTTGAATTGTATTTGACTTAAATTATTTATTTGCCTGTGTTTATCAGCTCCAATTAACAGAGAATGAGAGGAGTCAGTGGGAACTGGAAAAGACGCAACTCCAACAGAACATTGAAGAAAACAAAGAAAGAATGCTAAAATTGGAAAGCTATTGGATTGAGGCGCAGACACTATGTCACACTGTCAATGAACATCTGAAAGAGACACAGAGTCAGTACCAAACCTTGGAGAAGAAATACAACAAAGCCAAGAAATTGATTAAAGATTATCAGCAGAAGTATGTCATCTTTTTAAAAAATAATGAACAGAAAACTGAGAATGACCACCTTAACCTGAAAAGCTTTATTGTTTTTTTCCAGGGAAATTGAATTTGTCAAGCGCCAGGATACTGACAGAAAGAAATTTGAAGAAATTGAAAATGTTCATGCAGCAGAAGTTAAGAAACTTCAAAGCAGGGTAATAAACTCATTTTAGCAGTTATTTCTTCATATGATTTGTTGGAAAATAGCTCCCTAATGGTTGTATGAAATTAAAATTAGCTGGTGGACATTGGTAAATGCTCCTAATTTGAAATGATGTTTGTTTGTTCAACAATAATGTTATATTCTGATTTACCAAACTTCTACATTTTGTTCAAGATCTTATTTTTATTACCTGATGAATATAATTGTTATTGTTTGGTCAGCTGGTTGTCTGACACATGTGGAAACTCCTCACCCTGCTTAAGAGTACCAAACTAAACTACTGGGAGTTCCACATATATATGGAAATTTACGTGGAATTATATAAAACGATAAGGCACAGAAACAGGCCATTCATCCCAGCTAGTCTATTTTGTTGTTTATACTCCATACAAACCTGCACCCTTTCTATAATCCTCTATTCCTTTCTCCCTCATGTATGCATCATTTTCTCTTTAATACGTTGATGATTTTTGCTTCAACATTCTCACCATCCTCTGCGTAAAGAAGTTCCTTCTAAACTGCCTCTTAGGTGTATACTAGCTATCTTATATTTATTCCCTCTCATTTCAGAGTTAACAACAAGTAGAAACTGCCCACATTACTGAATCCTTTTATAATCTTAAGCACCTCTATCAAATCTGTTTCTGGATGTCTGGTATGGAGTGCATACTCTCTGATGGACGTAGCTTGCTTAACTAATCCCAGAGAGTTTAGGTGCAGGTTGGCAAGAGCTAAGGTTTAGGGACACCACTGTGAACAGTTAAGGCACTGTTGGAGTTTAGCCAGATAAAACTTGTCATTGTGAACATTGACTTGTGAGCTTCCTGCTTGTCCAGCTCAGACCACCGTAGAGCCGAGTGGAAAGAATCTCTTTCCCCAGTTACTGGTCTGCTCTTCCTCCAGTTCGCTAGGCTGGCAAGTCCATCTTTGGCAGTGTTTAAACCAGTTGAATTGTGGATTTGCTTGGCTAAGGAACTGGACTAATGACACTGCCACAGAGGATTGGCTGGATTCCAATATTCCATTGTCAAACATGTCACCGTGGAGCCAGTGCAATCCCAGGCATACACTTTGTTATCCCTAAAATAAAATACAGTGGAAGTCACTTAAGATGTCCTTTCTAAAAACAATAGAATTAATTGGGACTAAGCAGTGCAGGAACTCTAATAATATAATTTCATCTCTTGGATAGCACTATAGGTCCATATAACAATAAAACTGCATTGATATACAGTGCAACCCTATTCTAATGCTTCATTTTAATGTAAATTCACTTTTACGTGGGTTGCACTGTGAACTCATTTATTGTGCAAGCATTTGCTTCTGGCTTTTCTTGCTCAAATCACCAACTTCTGGGTTCATTAGGTTGCCATTAACATCACTTCCTGCTTTGTAAAATAAATGCCTCAAAGTGCTTTACAAAGTATAGTTGATTAGAAATGAAAAGAATCTTATATAGGAAAACACAGAAGCAAATCTGCATTGGCAATCCCATAAACAATAAGCTGAGCAACCAATTAATATGAAAAAAATAATTTGAAGGTAAATTTGGCTTAAGACTGGATTTACGTCACATTGGGGCATTGCAGAAGGAATTGTGTTGGTTCAAAATTGTTGGCTGGGTTATTGGATGGGGTCAAGACAATATCTGACATTATAATTGCCAGTCCAAAGCATTACAATTACTCAGTCTACTGTGTTCTGGAGTCTTTTCGAACTCATACATGAGCGGCAATTGATTTCATTTCTTCTCTCTCAATTCCCCCTTCCCCTGCCAATGGATTATCAACACCTTGCATCTTCCATTACTGTTTTCAAAATCTTCTAAAGACCTATCGTTTTCACTATTTCTTCAGTCACCTTACTCCCAACACCGCTCCATCCCTTTTCCCCATCACACTCATAGTCCCACTCCAGCTCTATTGGGCATTTTTTGACACATTATCCTAGGTGAAACGGTATATTTTTATCGTACCACATTTTGCCCCCACCAAGAATTCATAAAATTAATTTCCTACAGTGCTAAGTAGACTTGTGAATCAATTAAGCAAAGGCTAGTTTGGAGAATACCAACAAACTGGGTTGTACATTCCAAATGGATGTTTACTTTGAAAGTTAATGGAATACCTTAATTTAGATCATTTTGCCTTTAGTAATATGACTCTTCTTTTTCTAGGTTGCAGAACTGGAAATTGAACTCCAAAAACTAACTAGGACTAATGGGACTCAGATGAATAACAACAACAACATCTTTGGAGGGGAGCAGGACAGGAGATCATCCTTCGTGGATACAAAGAGAGGAGCCCCGTCTGAAGCAATCGATGGCTTGCCGAGAATGCAGCAGACTTACCTAGATGGTTCGGTTCAAGGTGGGGGGAGGGGTCTGATATAAATTGATTGTTTTTCACTTATTTATTCCTTTCCTAAGCTGATTGAAGTTGGTCAGATTGCCCATTACTTTTCAGGGTCCACTTAAGATTATTAGTAGCAACAGAGCTAGAATATAAAGTGAGGATAATTTTCCAGTTGTACAATTATATTCCTGCATTAGACATGAAATTACCTCTAAAATAGGGACTTTTCAGTCTCTACATTGAAAGCTTAAAGCTAAGGGCAAGAAATTCCTCAAATTTGTAAAGTTAACAATTTTGGCTGCTATAAAACTGAATCCCCTGTTAGTGTATATCATCCATGTCATACAAATTTCTCACCCTGAATGTTCTCTTTAATCTTTGCTGCTTTCAAATTATGCATTTATCTATGATTTAGATCAGATATCATAAACCATGTGAACTGTACCTGGTTAAACTCACCAATAAAATAGATAAACCGTATAAGTTTGTTTGTGTGTTAAAAACAATTACAGTTGATTATATGGAATATGGCATGTTGATATTAACTAAAGAGAGTGAGTTGAAAAGGTGTAAAATGATAAATACTTTGTTTATATATAGGAGGCAAGAGAGAAATTAAGAGATGTCAACTTGGCTTAGTTGGCACTGGTCAAAAGGCTGTGGGTTCAAGCTGAACTTTGAGCTCATAGTTTAGGCTGACATTCCAGTGCAGTGCTGATGTTATGTCCATTGTCAATTAGCTGTCCTTCAGATGAAATGTTAAATTGTCTGTTCAGTTAAATGTTAAAAATCCCATCAAACAATTTTGGGGGAAAAAATTAGTTTTTCCCTACTTCCTGACTGGCAATGCACCAGATAAATTGGTTATTCAGTTCATGGCTGTTCGCAAATTGACTGCAATGTTTTCCAATGAAAAACAGGCTCTACAGCACTACTCCCTGTAAAGTGTTTCAAGATATTTCACTCTACAGGCACTATATCAAAATCAAGGATTATTATTCGATGTGGAGAAATTCTCACATATTGGATAGAAGGACAGTTGAAAATTGCTGATGGAAAAAATAAGATTTTTTTAAAGAAAGAGGGAGTTTCTTGGAAACAGGTTTAGCAATGGAAATATGCATTGTATTTGAGGTTACAGGAAAAAGTGATGCCAAGAATGTTGATAGATATGAAAGGCTTGAAATTGGGGCAGTCATATGTAAGGCGGAAGCTATTGTATAGACGTGTATATATTAAAACAAATCGAAGAAACTTTTTTTTACACTTGAAAATAAGATTCTACTATCTCACTGAAAGAGATTAAAGTTTAATGGTAAAGCCACTGGAATATAAGAGGAACAAAGGTTGTGTCCACTGAGAGTGTGTGATCTAAAGGAAGTTAAGCAAGTGAAATAACCATGAAGTTGCATAATGAGTGGAGAAAAGGTAGTAGAGAAAACATTGCCTGGTTAATTCTTGAGCTGATATAAAAAGAGTTTTGAGAGTTTTAATTAACAGTATGAGAAAATTAGAGAGAAATCTAGATAACCATCAATTAATGATGGAAAAACATAAGATGGGAACTTCTCCAGAAATAAGTGGTGCGAAATCCTGTTAAACACTTCGTAAATGTGCAGAAACATGATCGATATTTGCACACAGCAAGGTCCCATGAACAACCATGGCAATTTTATTAGGAGTGCTGTTGGCCTTCTGTTTTTCAATAGTATCAAGGAAACTCTAGAATCCCCCCCGAGGACAGATAGACGATGCCTCGGTTTAACGTTTCATCTGAAGGACGGCACCTCTGACAATACAAACCTTCTCCAGTACTGTTCCTTAGTGTCCAACCAGGAGCTTGAATGATGGGGCTAGTATTTAAGCCAAGCTAATATCCTTAACACAAAATTTTCTTTTCCTAAGTCAACCCTGATTTTGTTTTGTATTTTTTATAGTTTCGTGATTATTAAATTGTTGTTCACTGACTTTATTTTGATTGTATAGCTAATGTTATTTTTGTTTGAAAAGTGTGGAACTACAGCATTCCAATGATACTGCACGCACATTGTTTTCCTAGGTGTTTCTGGCCATGTTATTTATAATCCAGAATTATGTGTTGAGCTTGGTAACTATCCTCTATGGAACAAAAAAGCACAGTGCTACAATATTAAATTATACATTTCATTGAATGGTTAAAGATTAAAAAAGGCTACTTTCAGTCCTTTCTAAAACTGGCAACAACCTAAGAAATTAGCAGGACAGAAATAAACCACAATAGCTCCACACTATTTCTGCTTTATAAAGAAATGGAAAACAATATGTTGTTGTTCAAAGGATACCAGGAGCTTCCGAATGTTCTTTGTATTCCTTCAAATTCATAGTGTGATAATCAGCATTGCCGTTAAGAAATAAGCCCTATAATTTTTTTTAGGATTTAATAAAACGATTGTTATAGGCAGGTACAATTTCATATGGTTTGTAGGATCTGAACTGTACTGTAAAAAAGCTTATTTGTGTGTCTGTCTATCTCCGTGTGTAGATATGTTAACACAAAGAACACCAGGAATTAGCTTCAGAATACATAAATACTGTAAGAAACTTCAGTGCAATGTAAAGAGAAACAAAAGAAAACAATTGTTAATCTAAAGATTTAAAAGGAAGGGAAGCATGGAACACCCAAAGATTGAAGAGCTGACAACTTCATGCACCAAAGAAGACTTTAAAAATAGGCCTACTGATATTTATCCCCTATGGTAATTCAATATTTGGGTTAACATCACTGATACCTGTAAAACAAATCCAGCAGAATGAATTGTGCTATGAGATTAAGATTTACCCATCTCACAAGATAACTGCAAAATGTGCAGTGGTGGTTGCTGCACACATCTCCCTTCCCTTTGCTAATTTTATTATTCAGTTTCATTGTAAGACTCATGTAATGTGAATTTATGTGACTTTAATTAGTTTGTGGCTCAGTTGCAACTTTCTTTACTTTTTGCCAAATTGCAATAAATGCATTAGATTTATGATCGATGGAGATTACCTGGAGCTAATCTGAGTGGGCAACTGGGTGTTATGGTCCTGACGCATACCTGTCATGGAAATTTTAACATTCTGCTGAATTAAATACAAACCTTCTGAAACATAGTTCCTGAAAAATATCAGTTGTAGATGCAAAAGAAAAGGTTCTGTTACCCGACCTCTGAAACCAAGAGTTAAACAGGGAACAGGTTCTGGCAAGCAGTGATTTAAAAAAAGTTAAATATGATTGAGTGATAATGATGTGGCAACCAGTACAGGCTTGAGTGACCTTTTTGCTCTTCTATTACATTGCTTCCACCACTGGGGATGTCTGCATATTAGATATGTCAACCCAACGTTTTGTTCCCATTTTTCTTTTCAGTCACAGAAAGCCACAAAAATTGAGCTAAAAATGAAAGAACAGAATAAAGCACCAAATAAATGATAAAAAGATGAATGTAATAACCTGTCTTAATCTTAAAATATATACACAGAATAGATTTTAAAAAATGGAGTTTGATTATTAAAACAAGGGAACTTGTCTCTTTGTTTTTGAGTACCCAACATGCTCGTTGGTCTATTAAAGATTTGGGTTGTACTGCGCTCACTATCCACACCTTTGCTCATCACCAGGCCAGGTTTTACAAGCAAAACCTGTTTTCTGTTTACAAACACTATTTTAAAAATTAAATCTGGAAAAAGCCAAAAGTTGTTGGCCAACAGTTTATTTTTACCTGAAGTTCACAAAGCCTTTTCATAAAGAGCGCTGATGGCTATATGAGCACAACAATGAAATCAAACATCAAGGTTTTTAATATTACAAAAATAATAATAATAATTCTTGCATTTGATATAGTCTTTGAGACATCTCAAAGCGCTTTACAGTATATACTGTAAAGGGATTTGACTGTATATTTTGTGGGCGAAACGTGGCAGCCAATTGCACATAGCAGTGTCCCACAAACAGTCGTGGATTGAAGTGACCAATTTTTTTTAAGGAATTAATACCCGCAGAAAAGCGATCCGCCAATCGACTAACAGCCGGGTTCCTACTTATTGCTAGGTAAACAGGCATGTGGAGTAAGGAAACTTGCCCAACATTACACCCTGCCAGGAATCGAATCCAGGTTTCTCGCTTGCGAGGCGAGTGCTCTAACCACTGACCTACATGACTCCACAAATACTTAGGTTCATAGAGAGAAAGAGACTTCTGGATATCATTAACATCCAGAATCTTTGCAATTTCTGATGGCACAGAGGTCATATTTCAGAACAAATTCAATCTTTTTGGGTCAATAAAATTGGACACTTGTAGCTCAGTGGTTAGAGCATTTGCCTCGCAAGCAAGAGACCTGAGTTTGATTCCCGGCAGGGCGAAACATTGGGAAAGTTTCCTTACCCCTCACATCTCTGTTTACCTAGTAGGAACCTGGTTGTTAGTCAATTAGCGGATAGCTTTTCTGGGGATAATTCCTTAAAATAAATAAAATTGGTCATTTCAATCCACGACTGTTTGTGGGACACTGCTGTGCGCAATTGGCTACCACGTTTCGCCCACAAAATATAGTCAATTCCCTTTACAGTATATACTGTGAAGCGTTTTGAGATGTCTCGAAGACATGATAAGGCATTATATCAAATGCAAGGATTATTATAATGAATAAATATGACTATTTTTAAAGTTTGTGACCAGTCTGGAACAGATCATGCCAGGCAGTATTTGTTGCAGATTCAGTAATACCTGTTGGTATAATCTATAGAAACACTGGAAAGGCACAATAAAATTAAGTGAGGGAAAATAACCATAAATAGAGCTGCAACAAATTTAAATCTGGATTCTAACAATCATGACAGTAAAAGTTTTTTTTAAAAAAATGTTATTTTGTACTGTATTTGAGTACATTATCTTTTGAAAATTTACTGAGGGAAATATTCTTCCTATGAGTGTTGACATCTCACCATTTTTAAGTCAGGAGCAGAAAGAATATGTGTTTATCATTCATCACAATGTCCATTCCAACAGTACCTTTGAGGCTAAACACTAATACGTTGCCTTTCCTGGAAAGATAACGTGACAAATGCTAAGCAGGAAGCGGCCAACATGGGAGGCTTGTATTTTGGAACAAATTCAATCTTTTTGATTCAATAAAATTGGAGTCCTGTAGCTCAGTGGTTAGAGCACTCGCCTCGCAAGTAAGAGACCTGGGTTTGATTCCTGGCAGGGCGAAACGTTGGGCAAGTTTCGTTACTCCACACACCTCTGTTCACCTAGCAGTAAGTAATCGTGTGAGATTTTTATTTTTAAAATTAAATTTGAGATGAGTGCCTCAAATTGTAGGTTCTTATCTTAAATTATTACTTCTATTCAACTGGCAACAGGATTGAAACTCAAAGGAAGAAATAAGATGAAATCAAACAACATTGAAGAATTGTTTGACAGGAGTAAAGTACTGGACAGGAAAATCCAACGTATTATGGATAATACTAAATGTTCTGAGAAACTGATATAAAATGTATATTATCACTGAATATAGCAGTGTTCAGTGTGAACTAACATTTCTAGTTTCACATAACACTTCTTAATATACTGAATGGTGACTTGGTGACAACAGCCCACATACCTTCTCTTCTGACATTGATTATGAAATATAATTTTCTGAGAACTCTTAAGATTTAAACCAGAAAATAATTATTAAAGGAAAAATATGTACTTACCAAACTGCCTAAGGACCAAAGAAACCACTTGCTTACTGCTTCATATATGAAAATTCAACATGGCAGCAGATTGTATCTGAAGTTCAGAGCAAGCACTTGGGAAAGGGTTTGGGGATGGGTAAAAGAGAGAGAGAGAGAGACACCCTGTCAATTATTCTTGTGGCTAGTCATTGTATCATCAGGTTTCATATGAAGTTAGGATTGTTAATTTGCCACTAATGGTGATTATTATTGCAGGCTTTAACATTAAATTATCTCACACAATAAATTTCACTCTATGTCTTATTTGTAAGCAGATTTTTTGAATGATTTCTGTTCTGGGAATATTGATGGTTAGGTTGTATTTCAAATGCAAATATGCAGAATAAGTGAATTTCTCCTAAATTGGTGGAAGGCGCCTTATTACAATTGAATTAGTAAAAGTGGAAATAAATCACAGCATTTCCATCTGGTGTAGGAAATTTCAGTAACTTAGTTTAGTGCCAATTCCAATTTATACTTAAAAATATTTTATGAACAGAGCTTGAGAAATGCTCACGTAAAATGTATCATACACCTGCACTCGGTAATCAAGGGATTAACTTCTCAGCAATGTAATTAAGTATAAATAGGTACTATAGTGTTAAGTGATTGAACTTTGCTCGAGTGGATAAAAGTCAAAGATATATAATAAAAGCATAAATATTTGAGCCATCAAGGTCCATAAAATGCTAAAGGGTAGGTGATAGCAGATTTATAAATGGTTTCTTAATATATTATCAGTGATTAATTCTCAATGTTGCTATGGATTGTTAGTAAAACTGAAGGGGGAAGTGATGTTTTACATGGTAGTACAGTATTTTTTAGTGCACTTTGGCAATGATTGTGCATAATGGGGTGTGAAATTCTAGTTGTAGGATAGTGGAGCCTTGCTATCCACATATCAGATTATCTACCACAATTTCTAACTGCAGGGAGGCAGCACAGGGTGAGCACAGGAAGCTCGGAGTGGATGTGGTGGGGCTGCAACATGAACGGGCCAAGCTGGAGATCATGCAAGAGGTGGTGTTGAGACTTGCTCCCAAGCTTAGATTCATGTGAGTGCAGCCTGGGGGCTACAGTCGCTCTGTTTGATAGATCCTCAAAATTGCTCCATAGTCAATTAAACTAGGAATTCAGATCTGTTAAACTTACAAAATGCACTTTTTCTAACAAAATATTGTCAAATATATTCGAAAATGAGTTCACAATGATTGATTCACAAAAGTGCAGGCAAAGCATAATATATTTCTTGGATATCATAAGTCTTTCAGTAGATCCTAAGGAATAAATGGCAGGATTGTAAATGGCATGGTTAAATAGTGAGGAGACGTTTCCTGTGTTCTTAGAAAGACGATCAACTACAGAAATATGTGCTCTTCAGATGCACTAAGATTACACTGGCAACTTCTCTATAGTGTAAAATCTCAATATTTACAATAAGTAGATTATTTCAGCTTGCCATCTCCTTTTCTGATAGCTATTACAAGGATCCATATTGTACTTCAACAACAACAACTTGCATTTATATAGCACCCCTCATGCAGGATAGGGTCAGACACTCAATAAGCAGCAATTGTAGGTCTATGTAACCTAAGTTTAGATTAAATTGAATCAATTGTAGAATTCAACATTACAGTAGTTATTCATCCAGGAAGTTTCACTTTGTTTTCACAAAGATAAAATGTTTATATGTTGCCAGGAAAGTAGTTTGTTGATAACGACTATCTTTTAATTATCTACAGAAGGTGTTGAAACATCAGCCATGAAGACAGGCGACGCAGATGAGGTTTTTGGTAAGTTTCTTGTTCTTCCAGTAGACATATCCAAGCAGCTCTCAACAGGAACACCTGCCCCCTTTCCATACTCTGCGTCTTTTTATAAAATGCATAATTTCTTGCATTTGCAAGATTAATCTGCAGAATGTTGAAACCTACATTCCTATAGTAAACGTCCTTCAAAACTAATGAAAACAAATGACAACCTCCTCCTATGGCTTAGTGCCACCGAAAACCTCATTCACACCTATGTTAGCTTCTCTCTAAACACCCTCCTCGCTAGTCTCCCTAGTTCCACATCCATAAGCCCCAGCTAATCCAATATTCCTCCAACCTACATCCCCACCCACACCAAACTCTGCATGCCCAAAGCCCCAGTCCTTGCGAGGCTGCACTGCCGCTCTTCCGCCCAACAGATCGACTTCATAGTCTTCACCCTCACTTATAAATCCCTTCATGCCCTTCAACTCCCTATCTCTTATCCCACTCAGCCTACTCCACTCAGCTAATTCAGGCCTCGCACGAATACCTCTTAGCTGCATTGTGCCACCTACAGAGGCCGAGCCTTGAACTACTACATCCCTAATCTCTGGAACTCCTTCCCTTTATCCCTCTCTTGCCTTTTCCATCTATCTTTAAATCCCATCTAAAAAACTACCTCACAGCCTAATAAAATGGATGGGGGTTAGGGACCAAAACTGAGTTTCTTTGAGTTTGGAGCAGCTAGGAGACTGACCTCTCTGAAATTTGTTATTGCTGCATGTGTTAATTATTTATTAAATTATTGTTAATCTTTTACAATGACTGGTTATTGATGCCATACCAAATCCCATGACAATATTTGATTTATCTTGCAATGAGACATAGATTTACAGTTCTATATTTTCAATTACCTTTGTTTTATATTGAACAGGAACATTGAACATTCATTTACATTAAAAACGTATCAATTTTATTTTCAGATTTTAATGAGGCAGTGCCTGAGACAGAAAGACTGGACAGCAAAGTGCTGAAGGCTCGAGTTCAGCTCTCAGGCAAATCGAAGAGACATCGGCCCTCCAGGTCAAGGCTGCACGACAGTGTTAGTTCAACGGATGGGGATGACAGTCTTGAGCGCAAGGTAAAAGACCATAACTTTTAAGAAGTATTTATATTGTGTATGAAGTTTTGAACTGTACTTAAGGAAAAGGAAACTTGTGTCCACACGTTTACAACATGTTAGATTTTTCAATCCACATTTTAAAACTTTATTAATATTATGTTTGAAAGAACCCTGTAGCTGTCCTGTAGCTCAGTGGTTAGAGCACTCGCCTCACAAGCGAGATACCTGGGTTTGATTCCCGGCAGGGCAAAACCTTGGGCAAGTTTCTTTACTCCCTCAAGAAAATAATAATAATAATTTGGTCACTCAATCAATGACTGTTTGTGGAACATTGCTGTGCGCAATTGGCTGCTGCGTTTCGCCCACAAATATACAGTCAATTCACTTTACAGTATATTCTGTTAGGCACTTTGAGACATCTAGAAGATGTGAAAAGCGTTATATAAAATGCAAGGATTATTATTATTACTGTTATAACCCTGATATCATAGTTGCTGATCCTGATCACGTGCCTGTAAGGTACCAAACAATAAATTTAGATAGGTCAAGGCATCAGGGCGAGACTGGAACAGCTTACCAGACAGCATCTCTGAGGGCTTTGATATTGTACTGATTTCAGAAACCGCTAGATGCTATAATAGAAAAACTGTAGGATTGGTGTTATGGAAGCATGAGATAATATGGTACTAAATGTCTTTATGTGAACATTGAGACGTCTCGAAGATGTGATAAGGCGCTATATCAATGCAAGGATTATTATTATTATCTTTTAGATGCCACTCAGTGGCCAATTTTAGTAAATACAACTTCAGGTGCAAATTGCTTTGTGGGTTTCTTACCTCCCTTCCCACTCCCAATGTGTAAGTTCAAATCGCCTGAAGTTGCACTGAAGAAAGATTATAGGAAAAATCTGTGCTTAAAATCTAAATTTGTTTATCAATGCTTATTTGACACCTCAACTGAAAATGAAGGCATTATGGAGTGGCACTATCTATACAAAGAAGTTAACTCCCTTTTTGTCCATACATGCAGAAATACAGAAAAGTTCCATGCCCCTGGTGGGATAGCTTTAATACAGAGAAAATGTAATTTTACTTAAATGTGTGTGATTTTAAGAAATTAGATACAAAGTGTCATATTGTGTCCAATATTTCTGTACTATGATGAACATTAGTTCTCTGAGGAAATTGGAGCAGTTCAGGAAGGTTGATTTAAATTCTAGAATTGCTTTGCCAACCAAATATTACCAGATACAAAAGAATTTTAATCATAATTATTTTTTGAAAAGCGGTAAATTTAAGTTGGTTTTAAAAACGGTGGACCAATAAATACCATTGCCTTTTCCAGGAATATTGTATTTTACAGGATTTTACCGGCCCCTCTCAAACCTCCCTTACCTATCCAAGGTCCTTGAGAGAGCTGTTGCCTCCCAGCTTCACTCTTTCCTCTTCTCCCACTCCCTCCATGAATCCCTCCAATCAGGTTCTGGTCAAGGTCACAAACGACATTCTGACCATGTGTGACCAGGGCTCCCTCCTCCTCCTCGTCCTTCTCAACCTCTTTGCCGCCTTTGACACTGTGGACCATTCAATCCTCCTCCACCGCCTCTCCTCCCACCTCAACCTTCAAGGTTCTGTCCTTGACTGGTTCAGGTCCAACCTTTCACACCACCTCCACTTCGTCGCAGCAAACGGTTTCTCCTCCAGCCCCCACACCATCTCGTGCAGTGTCCCTCAGGGCTCTGTCCTCGGTCCCCTCCTCTTCACCCTCTACACGCTCCCCCTTGGTGACATCATCTGCAGAAATGGGGTAAATTTCCACATGTATGTGGATGACACCCAACTCTACCTCTCTGCCTCCACCCTCAACTCCAGGACTACTGGTGTCCTGACCGACTGCCTGTCTGACATCAAGTCCTGGATGAGGGACAACTTTCTGCAGCTGAACCAAAGCTTTCCTGATTGGCTCGCACCAGCGCCTCCGCACCTCGGGCGTTGGCAGCATCAGCCTCCACGGCTGCACACTCAATCTAAGCCAGTCAGGAACCTGAATGTCTTGTTTGACCCTGAATTGTTCTTTCTCCCCCACATCCGCGCCATGACTGGCACTGCCTACCACCACCTCCGCAACATTGCCAGACTCCGCCACTGCCTCACCCCTCAGGCTGCCGAAACCCTCACCCACGCACTCGACACATCAAGGCTCGATTATAGGAACTCCCTCCTCATCGGCCTTCCCAGCTCTTCCCTTCACAAGCTGCAGATCATCCAAAACTCTGCAGCTCGTGTACTCTCACGCACCAGGCTCCATGACCCCATCACTCCCACCCTCGCCCGACTCTACTGGCTCCCCATCCCTCAGAGGATCGAATTCAAGATCCTCGTCCTCACTTTTAAGGCCATGCATTGGCCTTGTCCCCTCCTACCTCTCTGACCTGCTGACTCCCTCCCTCCGTTCAACGGGCTCCGGTCTGCTCAATGTCTCCCGCCCGACCCGCCCTACCATCGGTGGCCGGGCTTTCAGCCTCTCTGCCCCCACACTCTGGAACTCCATCCCTCGGTCCCCTCGCCTCGCTTCCTCCCTTGCCTCTTTCAGGGTGGTCTCAAGACCCTTCTCTTCGATTGTGCCTTTGGTCTCCCTCCCACCTCTCTGCCTTCCCTCACCACCCTCCCCCATGCTCGGGCCCCAACACCTGACTGTTCAGCGCTTTGGGACGTCCTCCCAACGTGAAAGGCGCTCTGTAAATGTAATTTTGTTGTTTTTTCTGTAAATTGCCTGCTGTGGCCAGTAATATTTCTCATCTAAGCTCAAAGCATTATCACTGACATTCATATCAATATTTGATATTCTTTATTATTCAGGAACTCACCTGACTTTTTTCATTATTTCTCCACTGCTTAAAGGCTTCAGACAGTTATGGAAGTCCCGTGCAAATTGCCAGATCTCCCCTCCCATTGTCACTGAGAACATGCTCACCAGCGTCCGATTCTGGGGCCTCTTCATTATCTCCAGTTGCTAGCAATACAGTCTTCACGTTTGATAATGCCGTGGGAAGCCGGGAAGAAGCTGCCCAGCATGTCTTGAGAGGAAAAGAGCAGTCTTCTCAAACCCCAACCTCATCACCTTCAAAATCTTGCAAGGATGCTGAAATCTCTCCACTGCATCAAGTAGACAAACAATTTAAAGCAAAAAGTCCTCAAGGTAAAAGTCATGGGTTCTTCCTACATGTTATTTTATTAGTTATTGTAATAGTAGTTAACAGTTACATTAATTGTTCATGAATATCTCAATGTCTGTTTTGCAGCAGAGTTTAAAATGAAGTAGATCTTTCTTTCACATCTGCTTGGTATGAACTCGTAATTTTTATTACCGTTGTCTGATAACCATGACTTAATAGAATGGTTAGATTTGTTTTTTTATTTTAAAATTAACTAATTGTCAGACCAAAAAAAACAATCTTTGAACCTAGAGTAGTGCCAAAGAGGTAGAGTTAGAGTAGAGGTACAGCATACATACGGAAACTAATCCCCCATTTGCAGATGACTTTACCAAGTAGCAGCATGTAGTTGGTGAATAGGAGAGAACCAAGCAGAAATAGGAGAAGATAGAGCCCTGGGCTACACCTGAGATGTCTGTACCATAATAGGTTTGTTTAACGAATGTAACAAGAATACAACTAATTATAATATGATAAATGATCAGTTTGGGAAGTTTAGAAAACAATGTTCTCAATGCACTACATTCATAATGACGTTTGCTTCTATTGAGTCACAGCAGTTGTATTTAGTCTATTGCTATTGCAATATCTGTGAAGAGCAGCATGGCAACATAATACTGGTAGGAACTTTTGTTCCACCCCCCATATTATTACCCTAAGTTCTGTGGGAGGAAATTAAATATGAAAGATGATGAATTCAAGTGCTACAAATGTCAGATCATGTACTTGAAATGCAAGAATGAATGATTGCAGATAATATTGTTGTGTTGGTAAATTACCAAAGAATTACTATTCTGAAATATAAACCACTTCTACATTGCATAATTTTTGTTGTTGTTTCCAGAAGATAGCAAAAGTGTCAATTCTCCAAAGGAAACCAGTCCTCCTCTCCAGAAAGAAAACATAAAGCGAAAATTTGATGATTTGGGGTAAGCTGCTCTTTATAACTCCCTTAGTTCATGAAAATATAGAATTGCATAATCTATTGGGTATTATGTGTCAAACTATGTCTATATCTTGTGTAATTTTTTTAAAGCATCATTTGGCTACTAAGCCACAGTAACTAAACAATTTCACTAGATTATGTTTTCAGAGAGTAAAAACCTTGTTTTTGATGGGAGAATATTATTTGTAAGCTATTTTTGTATCTCTATACAGATGGTTCTGTGAAGTTAATATTTTAAGTTTTCAAGGAATTCATATGGGAATTGGATAACCCTAAACCAATTTCTGTTTGGTAAATTGACTGAACATTTATGGAGTCCTGTAGCTCAGTGGTTAGAGCGCTTGCTTTGCAAGCAAGAGACCTGAGTTCAATTCCAGGCAGGGCGAAACCTTGGGTAAGTTTCCTTACTCCACACGCCTAATAATAATCCCTCCAAAACCAAAAACAATAATAAAATGGTTATTTTCAATCTACCACTGTTTGTGGGACATTGCTGTGCGCAATAGGCTGCCGCATTCGCCCACAAATATATAGTCAATTCACTTTACAGTGTGTTCTGTGAAGCGCTTTGGGACGTCCTCCTGACGTGAAAAGCGCTATATCAAATGCAAGGATTATTATTATTATTATTATTTAAAATATCATGAAATGTAATGTGAAATAAAAATTTACACTAGAGATTGGGCCATTCAACCCATTGTACAAGTAAATTATTGCACAAAGAAATCACTGTTCCATATCCGTTAGGTAAATCTTTACAGATAGCTATTTTGATCATTGGACATTGTGCCATAAATTTATTGCTACCTGACATGGGGCAAAGAAATGAAAAAATAGTTCCTGTATATTGTTTACATCTAGCAAGCACATAACGTGTGCCCAAATCAATTTATAGTCAAGATAAAAATGCAGGAGAAAGAAGGTTGGAATAACTTGATACATTATGCCTACACAATTTACACTGTAAGACCTCTTTACCATCATGAAATTCCAGGAATATCGTCTTGACGTATTTCCTTCGATCAATATATGAAAAATTCAAAAAGATCAAATACTGTATTCATCTGAATTTGGCATTTATGGACAAATACTGAAATAGTAGTGGAAAAACATGAATTTACATAGATTTATGAAGCTAGCATTAATGCAGATTACTTGCTTGTAATTCATCATAGAGTTACCCCACGAAGAACATCCAGTAAAGGAAAAAAAGAAAAGGAGAAAGAAAAAGAAACAAATAGGCTCTCCTCAGGAAGCAGGTATACTGAAGTGCTACAGGAAGGCAATACAATTCACCAAAGTTTGGCTTACAGATTTAATAAAATGTGGGGACAAAAATAGAAAAGTGTGCATTATCAATAAATTATTTTATATGTTTTACATTTTTACGTTCTATGATGTGATAGCTGTCTATATACTAAGTATTGCTGTCACATCATAGAAAATTCTGCCTTTGTTTGTCACGATGACTGAGCTCAAAAGTAGGCCCACCCGGTGCCATTTTTCTCCCCAACCTACGAATTGTGATATAGAATTGCTATTTTACAGGATACCAGCTTAATTATTTTTTCATCTGGTGAATTAACTTTGTATCCTGCTAACCTGAAGGCCACAAGTCAGAAAGTCTAACGTATTATATTGATAAATTATGGGCTTGCTTCAAACTTGGCCATTGTGATGAGAGATAAGAGGCACTCATGAACAATCAATACATTTTCTATGATGTGCTGATTATCACAAGCAAAGTTAGCAAATCACATGTTGCATTTTTTACTTCTATATTTTTAAAATAAGATCTTGGTCGACGAGCGACATCATTTTTAAAGGTATTTTTTGTGCCCCTCAATTTGATGGACAGGGTAGATTGATGAAGTGGAGGACTTGCAAAACAATTTGGAAGGATTCAAAAAGAATCAAAGATATATTTCTACTAGCTATCACTTTTTGTGTTATAAACATTCCAAGAAGCACAAATATCACTGAAGCCTACAGTTAGAATCACTCTTGAGTGTGTTTGTCCTTATTGGTTAAAATATCCAGGACATGCAAAACATCAGCAAAATATATAAACAAGAATAATAATAATAATCCTAGCATTTGATACAGTGTCTTATCACGTCTTTGAGCATCTCAAAGCACTTCACAGAACATACTGTAAAGTGAATTGAATGTATATTTTCAGAAAGGAAGAACTTGCATTTTTAACATGTTACAGGAATATTGAATTTGAGAAAGGCGTGTGAAGGCTTGCAAACTAATAATTGCAATACAAATTTACATTTATACAATGCCTTTCATGCTGGGAGGACGTCCCAAGGTACTGGGCAGTCCAGGGTTTGCACGCAAGCTAGTGGTAGGGGCCGAGGTGGTGGGAGCCCAGGGTCGGGGAGAATGATGGCCAAAAGAGGAAGGTCTTGAGGCAGACCTTAAAGGAGGTGAGGGAAGGAGTAAATCTAAGGGATTCTGGGATGGAATTCCAAAGAGTACCACCATCAGCAGTTTGGCTTTCAAAAGCTTTGAAATTGCTAATGGTGAGGCGGGTATGGTGGAGGACAAGAAGCAGGCCAGTGCCTGCTCAGCGGAGGGAATGGCCAGATTGGTAGGATTTGAGGAGGTCGAGAGGTATTGTGGGGCAAGATCATGGAGGTTGGACAGGGATCTTGAACATGATCCGCTGGGGGAGTGAAGCCAGGCGAAAATGGGGATGATAGACTTGTTGAGTCAATCTAAAATTGTTATATTTTTAAAAGTCAGAACCATTTTAACCAAGGTGTCAGCCAAGCTCATTTGATAACACGCTTGCCTCTGGGTCTGAAGGCTGTGGGATCAACTACCTGGGCACTCTAAAACAATGCTGGGGAAGTGTTGCATTGTTAGAAGTGCCACCCTTCAGCTAAGACATCCTCCTGAGGTGAAACGCGCTATATGAATGTAAACTTGTATTGTAAAACCAAGGTCCTAATTGCCTATTCCAGAGGATGTTAAAGATCACATGGCACCATGTCAACAACATGCACTTATATAGCGCCCTCCCCGCAGAGCACTTAACAATGACGAAGCCTGATTCCGAGCCGAGGGGTGGAGGGAGGTGGCCGTAAGCACGGTCGAAGAGGAAGGTGTTCAGGCAGGACTTGAAAAAGGGGAGAGTGGGGACAAGTTGGAGGGATTGAGGGATAGTGTTTTGGGGCATATTGGCTGAAAACGTGACCTCTGATGGTGGGGAGAAGGGTGCAAGGGACGAGCAGGAGGCCGGTGCCAGTCGAACAGAGGCGCCGGGTAGTGGATTGGGGAGTGAGGGGGTCGGAGAGGAAGGGAGGTACCAGAGCGTGAAGGATTTGAACACAAGTGTGAGGATCTTGAAGTCAATCCGTTTGGTGATGGGAAGCCAGTGGAGCCTGGCCAGAACAACAACAAAATTACATTTGTATAGCACCTTTCATGTCGGGAGGATGTCCCAAGACACTGACTGGTGAGATGTGGGGACGCGTTGGGTCCAGGTAAGTATTACAGGCGACAGAGTTCTGAATGAGCTGGATTTTTTGAATAGTGGAGCTAGGGAGACCGGCGAGGAGTGCGTTTTGATTTATCCAGGCGGGAGGTGACAAACGCATGCACGAGGGTTTTGGCTGCATTTTGGGGTAAGGTACGGTCAGAAGCGGGCAATGTGGCGGAGGTGGAAGAAGGTGATCCTGATGTGGGGGAGGAAGCACAGCTGGGGGTTGAACTGGATGCCTAGATTGCGCACTGGTTTGGTGAGTGTGATGGAGAGTCCAAGGAGGTTGAGGAGTTCAGATCCACAGGAGTGAAGACGTTGACGGGAGCCAAGGAGTATGGCTTCCACTTGTCCACATTCAGCTGCAGGAAGTTTGCACTCATCCAGGCCTTGATGTCTGCCAGACAAGCTGATAGGACATCAGTGGACCTGGACTTGGTACTGGAGGAGGCAAAGTAGATTTGTGTGTCATCCACATACATGTGGAAGTTTACCCCGTGTCTGTGGATGACATCGCCCAATGGGAGTATATAGATAAGGAAAAGAAGAGGGCCAAGGATGGAGCCCTGGGGTACCCTACAAGTGACTGGGCGGGGGCAAGAGGAGAAATCATTGGCCGAGATAAGTATTCAAAAAGAGAACCGAGTTTCTCCCAGTTTCCTTCCCAACAAATCTGAAAGACACAAAAACTTTGGTTCTTCTATTCATGACTGGTGCATGACATTGCTGTGTGCAAATTGGCCTCTACATTTTCCTACAAATACAGTCACTACACTTCACAGTTAAAATCCTGTGAAGTGCTTTGAAACATTTTCAATGACATCAAAAGCAAAGTTTATTATTATTTCAATTAAAATTTAAATTAAAATTGAAATATGGTTGACTTTCTTGTAAAACTAAAACCGATATTTTATATTCGCTGGATTCTTTCAAAGGTTTCCTGATTGGAATTCTATTTTCAGTAGTACACTGCCTGTTTTTGCCAGATTTGTATTCTATTGCACCACTGGAAGATGCTGCTTCATACCTCCTTCCAAGGAGGCTATCTTTTAGACACTGTGCTGCACTATTTATTGACCTCACAAAGATGAAAAGATTTGAACTTCTAAACTTTTGACCAAAGCTCATTTAACCGAGTGACCTGGAATATTGAGAAAAGTGAAGCATGTTTTATTGATCCTTCGAAGGGCACTGTTTTCATAAACATTTTACTTGTATATTAAGCAGGATCTCCAAGGAAACACTGGAAAGCTCAGCCAGCAACACCTCCATAGAAGCATCTTCATCCATCCCACCCTGTGTACCTTTTTCCTGGTTTGGAGAAAGCACTAAAGGATCCAACTCTTCTAGTAATCTGCCATCTCCCTGTAGCTCAACTGAACCTTCTTCGGAGAGCCTAAGTCCAGACAAACTAAGGTCGAAGGTAAATTGCATCATCTTGTATGAGTGTGAAGCATCTTTGTTATGACAGTTATCATTGGCAGTTTTCCAGCACACTAGAACATACCAGAGTTTAAATTGTAAAATATACAGGTACATTTGATGTGTAACTTAGAATGCATAGTTTCTTCAGACAAAATGGTGTATGTAAAATATAATATTTAATCAGTTTTGATCTTCTCAATCGGTTTAATTTTCAAAGGGGGTAAATTTTCACTGGTGGGCCATTCTATTGATGAATAGTGTATAAATTTTGCATATGACTGCACTAGAATCCAAATATTTTCTTGCATCCCTGTTAGAAAACTGCAAAACATACTTCATAAAGCTCTGAATTTGAATCTGTGAATTGATATCTAAACTAAACTGATATATTCCAGTGTGCTGTAAAACTGACAATGATATTTATCATAATTGGCCCAACAAATAAAAAACATTGAATTCTTAAGGCCACAGTTTCCCCATGTTTTTTCTAGACATGCACCTATGGTTATATATGCTTACTGTGGTTTTTCTTAACTCTTGTTCAAGTTTCTGGAGCAGAAGTACATATGAGGGAAAAGGAGTAGAGTGCTATAGCGGGAAACTAGGGAGGGGGATTAAGAATGGTATGGAAATATCGGCACAGACAAGTTGAGCTGAATGTCCTGTTTTAATGTTTTCGAATCTGTGTGTGGTCTTAGCACATTACCATTTCCTTTTTTATTGTGACTGGATTCCGTCTCTTTTACTTGGAAAAGCATTGAGTTGAAGAACCAGATGAGATCTGTGCCGGTTATTTTCCACTTGTTGATAAAATACCCAATTTTGTCCACAAGAGTCAGTGAAATTCTCCACTTGTCGATAATTTTACCAGCCTCAGGCAATGTGGCTTTATAATGGGATAAGTTCAAGACAGATGTTGAATCATGGGCTTTATTATTGCTCCTTTTCTCTGATGGAAAATTTGATTCTAAATATAAACTGGTAAAGGTCAGTAAATGTACAAATGGGAAGAATAATATACAGTATTTGATTGTGTATGTTTTTGCCATTTATGCCTTCCCTAAAAGCTTAAAACTGGATAACAGATATATGTTTATTGAACAGGTCATTTTTATCTAGCTTCTACCATGGACAACTGTAATTACAGGTTCATTTTACAGTCTTTGGACTGGAAAGGACAATGGAATACAACAGTGACCTTTGTTATTCTGTTTAGATTCAAATCCAAACTAAAGGAGAAAAACATCATCGTCTCTAATTGTTATTTGTCCTAATTTCAGTTGCCTGCATTCACTAGTTCACAACACAAAAATGTGCTACCTGGTGTAGAATTAGTAGAAACATTCAAAACATGTTGAAAGTCACCGGAGCATGAGCTTTATTATGGTTTCTTTTGTCTGATTTTTTTTAATCAAAGAAGGAAAAAAAATAGAATCACATAAATGAGTTTTTAAATATTATTTAAAATTGACTGTAATCAGCATTCAAGGTAATATGGCTGCGCTGTTGAGTAGTATATTCTGTCAGCAATATTTTCCATCCAGTGATGAAGGGCACTATTACCCATTTGGAACATTCCTTCCATCTTAGCAGGAATAGTGCTACCAGTGCTGGGAGGAGCAGGTGAATCTATGCAGAAAGGATTACGTCTCCAGTCGAAGCTGCTTTTTCCTTATTTATCTGGCTCCAGACCAGTTGCAGAAATTTAATACAGTATATGGAGAATCTTGAGTATGAACCCATGCCAAACAATGTTTTATACAGTCCATTGATTATTGATTTTGCATTCCCATCGGCCTGACTTGGGAAGTGTGCTTTTTTAAAATGTATGTACTGTCGTGAGCTATTGTTGATGGGAAATACAGTAAAATAGCAATACTAGTTGAAGTAAAATCACATACAGTATCAGATTATACTGCATGAGGGATGTTCGCTACTAATAATGTTTTCTGCCCCCCCCCAACGCCATGTTTTGTTTGTGCTATTAACATATGTCCCCTGTTTTTGTTTCATTGCTTGTGTTTTTAATAAACCTTATTGTACAAGTGCATGTAGTAATACTTATGGCTGAACTCATTCCATCCTTCTGCTGTTTCTTTTTAACAGACCCATTTGTCCTGGCCATCATTCTTCCATTATTCTTATAATGTGGTATGATATTTAGTTTATGTTCAACTGTATTGTATTGATTGTCAATCATTACTAATACTAAAACTTGTGGTGGGATACTCTTTGATCTGCTTTAATTAGTTGATTTGAATTCTAGAAGCTGTTACTATTAAAAATATGTTTTTGGCTTTATAACCTCTTCGGCTTTATAACCGCTTCCATAAATAATTTCTGTAACTGTTTGAGGTTTGGAATCATACTAGAATAGTTATGTAATCATGTTGTTTAGTGTTTGTATTGTGGCAAAAATGATTTGTTTTTCAAGAAGCGTTATTGAACTGCGGCTTCCAACAATTATAAACTGAACCACACTCACGGAAACAGACAACTGGATAAAAGTCTTACTATTTTCAAATTATCAAAACCTGCAAAACACGTCACAGAGCTGACAGGTTACCATTGACCAATTTAGTAGAAGAAAGGGAGGCCTGTCCCTGGAAGAAAAACAAAGCTAATGTTTTTGTATATATTTAAATTTGAGTTTGAAGTACGAGAATGTACAGTTGTGCTGTTTAGATGTTGGATTGGAAGACAGAACTGGTTGATCACAGAAACAGCTTGACACAGTTTAGAACATTAGCAGATAGCCTGAACCTACTATGTTGAGATTTTAAAAAATGTAGTTAGTAAGCTATCCTTCACAAGTATTGTTTTCCAATTTCTTAATGAGTAAACATGAATGATTTTATTTATATTCAAAGCTAATGTAGTTGTAGTCTCTGACTTTTTTTCATTGATTGACAACATTACACACAAGTGGCTTATTCCCAAGCAATTACTAAAAATAGCTGTTTGTAGTAAAAACTATAGGATGTATGACTAATAATTTCTAAATGACCTAAATGTTTCTCGCAAACAATCTAAATAGTCTCTCGCAAACAATCTAGTTACCACTAGATATGCATGATATAGCGAATCATGAATTCAAGGCTACATACTATGGATTGATCTGCTGCACCACCAATCTATGATCAAAATATTAGACTGCTAGGTATTTCTGAAGATTGATAGTGAACCTGTTATGAGTATTTATAAACTGTGGATATAAAGAATGTTTATGTAATCAAATTTCACCCACAACATATACAGTCAATTCACTTTACAGTATCTTCTGAGAAGCGCTTTGATACGTCCCAAAGACGTGATAAGACGCTATATCAAATGCAGGGATTATTATTATTTATTAGAATCATATTCCTGTAGGTAGTCTCTAATAACACAATTGTACCCAATGATATAATAATAAACTTGGTATTTCATGGAGTGCCTTATCATGTTGTCAAAAATCTCAACCTGTTGAATTACTGCATAGTGTAGAGATTGTATATTGGTAGGCCAACAAGGCAATCTTTTGCATCTAAAAATGGCCCACAAACAGCCATGAAGAAAATGACCCTCTTTTTAAATATATGGGGACTTGCTGGTCAGCTCACTGGAAGAAACTGCCTTCTCTTTTTAAACAAATCTAAGGGTTCTCTCATGTCCACCTAAATAGACAGGTGGAACCTTGATTTTAACATCTGAATGATGGCACTTCAAATATGTGTTAATGTTTAATTCATATATGACTCTTGAGATACTCAAATTAAAATCATTAATAATTTGTGGGCTATTTTACTAAACTCTGCAATAATCTAATAAAGTAAATCTAAGCATAGCATGTTATCAGTCTACGTTTCCTTTAAAACCATATAAAGGTTTTAACACAGTGTTTTGGGTCGATAAAATTAGACACTGTTATGATGGGTCCATTAGAAAAAAAGGCTGCCTGTCCCTCTTCTGGGTTGTCAGGTTACCACTGACGTCACTTCAGGGTGGACAGGGCGACTTCCTGCTTACATTCGCAGGACAGCCATGTTATAAACAGACACAAAGTGAAGTTATCTTGCCCACAGCAGATGAATCTAAATCAAGAATTCTGATTCAGGTATCCATTTTCATTCAATTTCAGGCTTTAAGTTGTTAGGCCTGTTCTTAAAACAAACGTCATGTGAAGGTTTCATTCAAAATGGGAGGGAAAAATACCAGAATGGATTTCAAGTCATTTGAATTCTGAACTCACTTGACCCAGTTAGAGATAGTATACGATTTTTGAAATTAAAGCTGCACCAGATGGTACTGAGGATTATATCCACACTGGTAAGGAAAGTGTGAATTCATTAATGTTGCATCAGTTCTCCCATTTACTCTGTTAGGATGGGTTTTCCAGAAGATTGAGATCAAATGGGCTGAAGGGCCTTCTTCATCCGATCGAATCTTGTGAGCCTGCAAAGTAATCAGTCTAAACAGCTCAAAGAGACTATCAGCATGAAGATTTCAGTTTACTGAAAATATACTGGGACTGACTATATCAGGAGAAGTTGCACATCTGTTTTGCTTATCTATTTTATAGATTATTACTAGCGGGCATGAGCTGATATCACAAAACTGATTACACTATATCATAGAATCAAATTATACAGCACAGAAGGAGGCCATTCGGCCCATTGTGTCTGTGCCAGCTCTTTGAAAAGAGCTGTCCAGTTCAATCCCACTCCCCCAGTCTCTCCCCACAGCCCTGCAAACATGTCCTCCTCAAATAATTATCTACTTCTCTCTTAAAAGTTGTTATCGAATCGGCTTCCACCACCCTTTCAGGCAATGCATTCCAGGTTCCAACAACTCGCTGTGTGAACAAATTTCTCCTCACCTCCCCTTTGTTTCTTCTAACAACTATTTTAAATCAGTGTCCTCGGGTTACCGACCCACCCGCCAGTGAAAATAATTTCTACTTGTTCACCCTATCAAATCCCCTCATAATTTTGAAAACTCCTCTTAACCTTTTCTACAAGTTAGTATTTACCAAATCTGCTATTTGCCTAGTTAAATATTTTTAAAATACTATCAAATAGTTATAATTAAAGGATATTTCTCGAACCTTTGACACATATTTTAGAAATAAAGGTATCTCTAAAAAAAAATTGTTAATTGTAAGAGAATCAAAACTACAGAAACATATATTGCCCTTCGTGCAGGATAGCAAAGATTGAGGTTATGGCCATGCTGTGAAAACACCTATTTTCCAGGGGATTGGTATAATCTCCCATGTTTCACAAGAGGTTTAGATGAAGAAGGCTCCTCAAACCATTTGATATCATCCTTCCTGAACCAGGAAATTGTCAAATAAATTGCTAGACCCAAATCCACTGATAAGTAGAGGATTAATTTACAAAGAAGCAAGGTTATATAATATAGATCTCTAAACTTAATGTGAATCTGGTTATTTAACATTTTTATCATAACATGTAGCCTATTTGCACTGACTTGACTTAATAAGCTGTAGTCTGCTTGTCATTCGAAAGTACATTCTGAGCACTGAACATTTATTTAACCCCACAGTTCCAGCTTTCCTTGTTGTTGAAGAGTTGCTTTAAAATTTGCAGCCTACGCATAATAACACTGTCAGGAATGGCTGAAATTTCTTTTACTCAGCATACCTTTCCACTGTATACATATCTCTTTCCCCTCTCCCAATGTTTTTTTTCCTGCAAGAGAAATTTCATACTCAAATCAATGTTACAAAGTGGAGCAGATTTGTCGTTTTGAAATCCAGATGACACATTCAGGAACTAATTGGCATTATAGTTTGCTCATTTGAAGGTGAACTATGCTATGTGTCAGCCTAAGCATGTGAAACAAAAATGGTGGAATTACTGTCAAATTGAAAGCAACATTAATGATATATAAAGATGTTACTCCCTATTAGGCTATCCCTAAAGAAATCAGCTAGATATTCTGCGAATTCTTCAAAATATACTAATCAGATTTATTAATTAACTTAAACTTCAAGCTGCTGTAGTAAAATCTGGTTGGAATCTTGCGAGTGTTGGTGCAGCTAATCTGCAAATTTGTGCTGTTCTAGAACAGAAGGCCAAGGGGTTAATTGGATTAATCTCCGATTATAGAACACCATTAACATCAACCATAGACATGCCTTCCTCTACTGTTACCTCATTTGAGATCAGGTGACTCAGGACAAACCAGAGATTGCAAATATCACCTTCTGGATTTCTAACGCTCAGTTCTGCAATAGGCAGTGACTTGACCAGCTGAACTGGGCTGACAATTTAGTCTTTTTTAAAAAAAAACAGGCTTGCATTTTATCAAATTGGGTAGTCGTAATATGTAGTTCTACAGTGTAGGAGGAGGTGTATTTGAATTCCAGTTTGCTGACACAGTCCCCCACCTGATATCATGGTGATAGAAGCCAAATAAATGATAAGTGAACTGCTCACTGTCTTGAACAAAAGATGAACAGGGGGAAATTAAAATGACAGTCCATCATGAATTCTGCTCCAGTGACCTCACCAACAAGGACAGAGACAGCACTTTCCTAGAGCACTAAGATGTCATTAAAGAGGGGATCCTACACAAATATTCCTTTTTGAGATTATTTTAACCTATAAAACCTCACATTACAATAAGAAAGGCACTCCAATTACATAAATATCTAATTTTATAGTCATAGGAATATACATCCATAAGATGATTTTTCCTTTATGAAAATACCCAAATAAAGCACTACAATGGAATTTCCTTTTAGAAAATAAATTAAGCGAAATACAGACTAGTAACTAGTCTTGACAAAGAAATATCCTCACCTCCAGACGAGGCTATGCTTCTGAAGCTCATTCCTGAAACATAATTGCTTGTTTCAGGTCCACACCCCTCCTACTGCTTTAAGCAAGTTTTAAAGGAGGGGAAATTGGGAGACAAATAATATGCTTGAGTTTAAATTTAAATCAAATGCAAGGCTCCTCCAATAAAGATCATGTTACCATCCAGAATCTTTGATTTGCAGAACTTCACCAACATTGATGACTTTAGCCCCAGTAGCACAAGTTCTGCTGACCTGAGTGGATTGGTTGTAGAACCAAAATCTACAGGGCGCTCCCACATGTTGGTACTCTCCTCTGACGAGGTAAGTAAATATGTCTACCAAAAAATTTTGTTTTATTTTACTGGCAAACTCTTTCAACTTCATTCTTAATTGAAGAGCGTGAGAGTTCCTATTTTTCAGAAGGGTATTTCTCCCTTCTACATCCTGGCTTCCACGATTATCCCATTGCTGTACTGAAATCATGGGCAGTTTGGTTTGCCTCTCAGGGATTTTCCTTCCCTCTCAGTCAGAAGTGTCTGGCCTCTTCAATAACTGCCCACAAAAAATGTGTCTGAAATCAGTATCTCCCTACATACACAACTCACTGGAGCTTCAACATCCTTTGCACCCATGCTGCCTAGGGTCAGCTTTAGTCTTGAAAACTGTATGAATGTTTTTCAGGCCTTTTTTCAATGCAGTTAAATATTACTGAGCCGATTGAACAGATTCCCAGCATACTTCCACACCAGAACAAGGAATTGCAAAGGGTCCTCAAGGTGGAAATGTTTAATGGAAATGGATGTTGTGGCATTTAGCTTTCTACAGACCAAAATAGTGTTTGTCTTAAAAAACTAAAAGGACATTTGACTCTTTGAGGCCAAATTTAACTGCAGTATTGGATGATCCAGTCTACGAGAACACTATCCCATCATCTATGGATCTGAGTCTGAGTTGGAAAAAGCTGCTAAGGTTGACTGATGTGATAAATAGGAACATCGGTCCAACAGGAGGTGCTTTCAAGGCAGTTTGTTAGGAAATGCAGCTTTTCTCCATATTTGACTTGTTCTATAATAGATCTTGAGGCTGATTGATGGTGGTACTGCCTTTAAAAGGTGGAAAAGGGTTCCATTCCAGTAATGAAAATTGTCATCTAGGCTATTCATAAACGTTGTATTAACCTAGTTTTTATAATTCTCATTGTGGAAATAGGAGGGTATGAATAAGTAAAATTACTTCATGAGGTGCAACGTGATCAGAATTTTGATATAAAAATATAGTCAGTTTTGTTTTCCATTTTCCAGAAGGTGTTTGATTTTTTAAAAAACTTTTACTAACAGTAGGATATGTTTTCATGAGTGTCAAGTATCCTCTTTGCCATTATTCAAATGGGAGCCTTTGCATGGTTTGTTGTGGTCAGACTTATCCAAACCGGATTGAGTTCCACATATGTTTGTCACCTTTACATAGAAATTTCCTTGTGTCTGGAATGGAGTGCATACTCTCGGCTTGGAGGAACACCTCCCCTGCTTACCTAATTCCAGAGAGTTTTCGGCATAGGTTGGCAAGAGCCAAGACTTGGCAATCCTTAGACTGTGCCCTAGGGTACAGCTAAAGCCAGATAGCTTGCTATTGAAAGTAATGTCTGGCAACTTTCTGCTGCTAGTCCAATTTGGATCGCATTAAAGTTTTGACTTACATGGTTAATATGAATTGAGTGGGAAGATACCTGCTCCAGGAAGCTTTGCAAGGAGGGAGTGGGAGCCTTTGCAGTTACTGTTAGCAGCTATTTGACAATTTGAGCATGAAAGCTGAGTCTAATCTTGTCCTTCCCTAACATTCATGAAGTACATCCCCAAATGATCACTAACTCAGCACAAACCCAGGATTTGAATTTACAGCCTTCTGGGCAATTGAAAGAGTACTGATTTTTTTTAGAAAAAAAACCTAACCAGAAAAAGAATCAAGCTTTCTTAATTTTATTTGAGAACTAATGATGTCTGGTAATTGATGTACCTGCTTATATTATTTTGGTTCTGAAATACTGTTCCTTTCATTTTCCTTGTTGCTATCTTGGCCAGAGCCTGGATATGATAGATGATGAGGTGAGATGCTTGAAAACATGTCCCGCATGTTACATTTTCATTTTCCTCTCTTACCATTAAGCATTTTGTGTGTTTTCGCCCATCAAGACGTAATCTGATATTGCCAGTTGTTCTGTATAACTTATAGCTCATATGCTTTTACTCCTAGCACATCCTATGCATATGTGAGCTGGGTTATAAAATTGGCAGACACAAATGTAAATTTTTGAGCTCAAACGCCTTAATTAACAGGAAGTTTTGCCCACAAAATACAGTCATTACACTTTACATATATCCTGTGAACCGCTTTGAGTCGTCTGAACAACGAGATAAGGTGCTAGATTATTTATTATTGTAAGTTGTAGAATAGCTTGAAATTTAAATAGTGTACGTGCCAGACTTTTGAGTATAGGATATGTTACAGAAGACAAGCATAAATATTCTGTATTCAAGGATAGATAACCTAACCATAAGAAACAAGACTGCAAGCACAGCTATAGATTCCAGGGAAGATCTATTGAAATTCTAACCCTCGCAGTATAAAAAAAAGATACATTGTAGTTCAAATTTTTCACATTGATTTTCAAAGTTTCTTTTACTGATCATAATAATCCTCTATCTGGTTTAGCACCTATTCACATTGGGAGACATCCTGTAGCACTTCACTGTATATACAGGAAAGTACAGCAGTTGTGTTTTGTGGGCGAATGCGGAAGGTATACAGAAGTAGGAGTTTTGTTTAGAAGTGTTATTTTTCACATAACAGCCTGTAGTAAACTTCCTGCCTGAAATCAACAAAACATGCATTGTTAATTTTACAAAGAAAGCAAAGGAAATAGTTGTAGGAAGAAGGAGAAATCAAAACCAAGACACTAGAAGGTTCAAAAATGGCTTAAAATCAAGTGGGAATTGTTATTGACTTCACTCTCAGCCCAGTTTGAAATCATGTTCAGCTTTGCATGTAGCTAAAGCTTGGCCCATCCTATTGAAATGGTACGTGAGCATATAGCAATAAAAATGCCTGGAAACACTTTCTGTTTGTAAGGAAAATTTTATTCCTGCTCAAACCTTTTTTTAAAATGTTTTTACCCACCACCAGCAACCCCAACTAAAAGTGCAGTGACCTACTCGCAAGCTTTTCAATAACATTGTTTATGCAGTTAGAGAAACTACAGAAAATGGTCACGCATACGGGTAACCTTAGGGGTGATTGAGCTGGAAGACTTGGAGTTAATTCACAGAGCTAACTGCAGCAAGAATAAATAGGTGAAACTAGGTTGAAAATTATAACGATAAATATGATTGTGATCAGAAGCTTAATGTCTTAATAGAAAACAGTTGACTAAGGTGAAACATAATAATAATAATCATCCTTGCATTTGATATAGCGCTTTTCACGTCGGGAGGAAGTCCGAAAGCGCTTCACAGAACACACTGTAAAGTGAATTGACTGTATATTTGTGGGCGAATGCGGCAGCCAATTGCGCACAGCAATGTCCCACAAACAGTCTTGGATTGAAAATGACAAATTTATTATTGTTTTGGTTTTGGAGGGATTATTATTAGGCTCTGTGTGGAGTAAGGAAACTTGCCCAAGGTTTCGCCCTGCCTGGAATTGAACTCAGGTCTCTCGCTTGCAAAGCAAGTGCTCTAACCACTGAGCTACAGGACTCCACATAAACTATGTATTGAAATTTGATAAATATTCTTGAACATAAGAATTAGGAGCAGGAGTAGGCATTCAGCCCCTCGAGCCTGCCCCACCATTCGATAAGATCATGGCTGATCTTCAGACCTAACTCTAATTACCTGCCCTATCCCCATATCCCCTAATCCCTCTATTTTTTAAAAAATCTATCAGTCTCAGCCTTGAAGATGTTCAAGGACTGAGCATCTACAGCCTTCTGGGGTAGTGAATTCCATAAATTCACTACCCTCTGAGTGAAGAAATGTTTCCTCAACTCTGTTCTAAAAGGCTGACCCTTAATTTTAAGACTGTGACCCCTGGTTATAGATTCTCCTACCAGGGGAAACAGTCCCTCAGTGTCTGCTTTATCCAGCCCTTTAAGAATTTTATATGTTTCAATAAGATCTCCCCTAATTCTTCTGTACTCTAGAGAATATAGCCCAGTTTATTCAGCCTATCCTCATAGGTCAGTCCCCTCATCCCAGGAACTAACCGAGTGAATCTACGCTGCACCCCCTCTAGGGCAAGTATGTCCTTTTTTAAATAAGGAGACCAAAACTGCACACAATACTCTAGGTGCGGTCTCACCAAGGCCCTATACAGAAGCAGCAAGACTTCCCTACTCTTGTACTCTAAACCTTTTGCAATGAACGCTAACATGCCGTTCGCCTTCTTAGTTGCTTGCTGAACCTGCAAACTAACTTTTTGAGACTGGTGTACAAAGACACCCAAATCCCTCTGAACACTAACACTATCTAATCTCTTCCCCTCTAGAAAATAATCTGTTTTTCTATTTTTTCTACCTAGGTGAATAACTTCACATTAAATTCCATCTGCCACCTACTCGCCCACTCCCCTAGCCTATCTATATCCCGTTGCAATCTTTTTGCATCATCCTCAGAGCTTACTCTCCCACCTGGTTTAGTGTCATCCACGAATTTAGATACGTTACATTCAATGTCCTCGTCTAGATCATTGATGTAAATTGTAAATAGCTGAGGCCCAAGCACTGATCCTTGTGGCACTCCACTAGTCACATTCTGCCAATTTGAGAATGACCCGTTTAGCCCTACTCTCTGTTTTCTACCCGTTAGCCACTCTTCAATCCATGCTAATATGTTCCCATTAATCCCGTGGGCCCTAACCTTGTGCAATAGCCTTTTGTGTGGCACTTTGTCAAATGCCTTTTAAACAACAAGAACAACAAGATTCCATTTATAAAGCGCCTTTCACGTCAGGAGGACGTCCCAAGGCGCTGCACAGTTGGGTCAGGACCCGAGCAGGGGGGAAATGGTCAGGGTGAGGGGAGGGAAGGGAGGGAGCGAGGAGGGGGAAGAGAGTCGAGAGGGGATTTTAAAAATCTAAATATACAACATCTACTGGTTCCCCCCTATCTAACCTGCTAGATACATCTCCAAAAAACTCTAAAAGATTAGTTAAGCATAACTTCCCTTTTGTAAAGCCATGTTTATTATTATTATTAAAGCCATGTTGACTCTGCCTCATCTTGTTATGGTCTTCCAGGAATCCCATAACGACATCTTTATTTAAGGACTCAAGAATTTTCCCTACACTGATGTCAGACTAACTGGTCTATAGTTCCCCATCTTTTCTCTCCCACTCTTCTTAAATAGTGGTGTTACGTTTGCAATCTTCCAATCAATGAGAACCGTTCCAGAATCCAGAGAATTTTGGAAGATCAAGGACAAGCCATCCACTATCTCAGTAGCCACCTCTTTTAAAACGCTAGGATGTAGGCCATCAGGTTCAGGAGATTTATCAGTTTTAAGATCTGACAATTTACCTAAAACCATTTCTTTACTAATATTAATTCCCCCAAGTTGCTCGCTAACATTGTTTTCTTGGTTCCCCTCTATTTTTGGTAGGTTTTCAGTGTCTTCTAAGGTGAAGACAGTAGCAAAGTACTTGTTTAATGAGTTTTGCTTGATTACTTTTTTGTGAGAAAGTTTGGAAAAACTTCCTCAGGAGATTCAATAAATTGGCTCCTCCTAGGTGGATCTGATTTATACATAATCTGTAGAATCTAAATGATCTTTTCTCATTTCACACAATCTTGTTATGAGCTGGAGGGGCATCTAATTTCCCATTACTTCAAAAATCCTGGGGCCTTTTGAAGGAACTTTTTTTATCATATAGCAGGATGGAACTGACTCATCATGTGTAGAACTGTTCGGCTGTCTACCACTGTTAAAATGCTTAAACTCTCCTTGGATTATCTCTAGTCTAATATTTATCTTCATTAGTTACCTGTCAATTACCAATATATAATACCAGTTGGTTCAGGAGATCCTCAAGACATCAGTTGTTTAGGATGTACATTAAGTTGAGGATATTTTCCATTTTTATGTCTCTGAACAACATGGAAATTATATAAATCACTGTAATTGCTAGGTTCTATTCCATCTTGTTTGTAGCTGAATTCAAAATAATTTTCTTCAATCAAATGTTTTATCCGTAAACAAATGTGTGGTTACAATAAGACTTTGCATTTTAAACATAATTTTCACAAGTGACCCATTTAGCAATACAATTTGCTTGACACTGGACCTTCAGATATGTAGTGCAGAGGGAGAGAGTATAGATAAGAGTGCTTGCTTTTAAGTAATGGAAAATGTCCAAAAAATTTAATATTTTGTAGATCTTCGAGACAAAATTAAAATTCTATAGGTGACTCAATAACAAAACAAACAAGAATCTTACAGCATCTTGGATCTAGTTTTGTCATTTATTTTTACATTTCTGAAAGATCCTTGATGAAGGGCAGTCGCCTAAACACAATCAGTGGCAGAATCGTGCTGTTCTGGAGTGGAGCCCTCAGCAGGTTTCTCACTGGCTGATGGGACTAAACATGGAACAGTATATTCCAGAATTTGCTGCCAAAAACATTGATGGAGAACAGTTGCTGCAGCTGGATGGAAGCAAACTGAAGGTAACAAAATATTTGTTTTACAATTGAGACTTCATTGGCTGAATGTATATTAAAACCTACCTGTGCCAAGATAAATCACTGACAACCAATGCCCCACAATCCAAACATGGAAATTTTGGAGTTTGAATAGTTTAGACTGATTTTAGTGAAACAGTTCACATGGTTGAATGAAAATTAAAACAATTGGATTATGTCACTTGTCAGATTATTTTACGTGTGAAAATAACTTTCAGAATCTAAAGGAGGATGAAGTCCAAAAAACATAGGACGCTTTCATACCTTGAATTACCTAGCTGAACAATAATGTTAAATTTAATCATGAACTGTTTCATAAGTCCAAACCAAGCAATAATATTTTAGCTTAAATGGAGGGAAAAGCCATGGTTTTGCAGAACCTCCAAATGGATCCTTATTTTGATCTGAAATCATAAAATTATTTTGTGTTTAGATTAATGTTATATAATGTTCTATTACAAATATTGCAGTGGAAATATGAATATAAAAATAAATTATTTTGAAAATGAAATTCCAATTATCACTTTTTAGATTGATTGCTAAACTCATTTAAGTAAATATGCTTGCCAATGTTCTGAAATTGTTGCTAGTGAGAGAATGGGAGACACAAGGATTCACAACTGAGGCATCCTGGCACTGGGTTGATAATCCCCACCCTCCACAATCCCATGGTGAGGCACCAGTGAGCACCAGCAACACTGCATTTTATGCAAATGAACCCATCTCTTACAGCTGCACTTACAAACATGAAGTCCACCTTGTGCTGAGGTCAATATGAATGGCTTTTTAATTACGTTCTTCACTACAGGCTTTGGGAGTTATTGTGTCTCAGGATCGAGCTGCCATAAAAAAGAGACTGAAGGACCTGAAGGCATCAATTGAGAAAGCACGTAAAGTTCAAGAGAAGCTAGAGAAACAAAAGGAAAAGCTGAAAAAGAAGGAACAGGAACAACTTGTGAAACAGAATAGAAAACCAAGCAAGACATTTGCAGCTGCAGAGCCAGAGACCGAATAAGACTGGTGGAAATTCTGCATTATTAAAGAGGAATAAGAGCATTTTAATATTAAAAAAAATGCAGTGTCCTCTGTTACTAGGTTCTATTAAATTGTACTGGTCTTGAGAAAGAAGCACCTCAAATCTCAAATGCTCCAAAAATCTCATAATTAGTGGTGTTCCTCAGATAGTCAATCAGCAAAGGTTAGCTAGTTAGTACTAGCTAACATCAGTGGCATTTCTATACTACTGTTTGTTTACCATTATATATACAATGTCATCTGCGGAAGACTCATTTTATGTTGCTCTTGTAACTCTCTGTTCATTAGCACCAAGCTGAGTGAAGCCTAGTAGAAGGGTCTTCAAATGTTTGAATAGGTCAGAAATCATGAACTGTTTTCTGATCATTTAAAGAGTGAAGGAGCTACAGTTGTCTGTCTTAAAAGAAACAAAGTACAGTCATCTTTCTGCTCAAATTTTTAGTAAAAATAAAATTTAAAGTCAACTATCAAGGCCAAACAAATTTAACGTCCATTTTGAATTCCTTTTCTAAAATAAGCATTAGGGGTGTAGTTACCCTTTGCCACTTTTTTCCAGAATCTTTTTGTACAAAAATCTTTTCCAGCGTAAATGTAAATATTGTTGGGTTTGGGGGATATTTCATGTTAGAAACACACAAGACTACTGTTCAAAGGTCATTTTGTTTGAGAATTTAAATTTTATGATTTCACTGGAATGTAGCATTTCTTTATTTTATGATAAAATGCACATGTCTGCATCAATCATTTCATTATAGGCACATTTTGCAAATCAAAAGCTATAAAATATAATTAAAAGGACCTAAAATAAGCAACTGTCAAGCCCTCCCTGTTGCACTAACTTGGACTAAACTCCTGAACAACTTCCTGGCAGGAAGCAGTTTCCGAGTAATAGTTCTTGCAATACGACTATGGCAAATAGAGGATGTACAATACCTAAGAGAGAATATACAGTTTATTCCACAAGTGAGAAAACTTTCTGAATTATATAAAGGTAATCTCACAAGGACAGACTGTCCTGCACTCACACGGTATTGTGCTGCAGAATTGAATATATATTTTCAAGTATTCTTATTGGATTTCACTGGAAGTTAGTATGAAGGAGTTTTACTGCTCCCTATGAAGTCATGTGACATAACTCATCTTTTCATGAGTATTTGACTGCCATAATGGAAATTCCCCGAATCAGGGAATTAGGTTTAAAAATTAAATATATTAGGCTATTACAGGCCAATTTTTTTTTATAACTTGTTAAAGGTTCAAACTGAGTGACAAACTATAAAAAAAAATTCACAATATTTTATATTACTCAGGGTCTAAGTGTGGATTGATCTGGGATTAGAAGAGAGTGATAAACTGAACTGGAGCCAGATTTAAAATAAAGCAATCCTGATAATCTGTTGGTTGGTGGTTATAGAATAATTTTTACCGGATATTACGGTTTCTATTCCACACAAATGGTGTAAATTTAGTAATGTTCCCATTCAGCAAAACAAATAGGAAAAGAAATTATTGAAAAAATTGGTTAATCAATTGAGGAAAAAGCAAACATGTTTTCTGTTGTCCATAATAACAGCTACTGTACATTTGGTGTGGAAAATAGTATGAACTCTTAAAATAACTAAAATGATTTGAGCCCTAATACAATGATAAGCTCTAACATCACATTTCAATTTATCGTATAGGTAGTTCAATTGCATATAATGTAAGATATTCTCACTCCTCAATGGAGAACACTGAATTTATGCCCTATCTTCAAGTTTCAAGTAGGCTTTATTTTGATCCCTCAACATAAAAAAGAAAACATTGGTATTTTATAGATAAATGACTCTGTTTTCAGCATGACTATATATTTGTACTTCAATTATTCTTGGTTTTGCAACGTTGACCCAAGGAAAAGTGAAAATCTATAACAGGTCAATCAACATTTGAAATATGCATCTTTACTAATTGATTCACAAGGTAAATGATTGTTGGGATACTGAACTCGTTCAGATTTTGCAACATTGATACTTAAATTCAGATATATTAGAAGGTGTCCATGCGTGTAAGAAATATAGTTGAAGAACAGATCTGTGCACCAAATAAGTGTGGTCTTTATTTTTTTAAATCCTTATCCAGTTGCACACATTCTTTCTGTTTCTGTGCCCTGAACTATCGGCTTAAAATAGTTTGGGGCATGTATGTTGAACAATGTAGGATGTAAGAAGCAAAGAAATGCTGAGAATTGAATATAAGTAGCTTTGCTATGAATGACTGGTGACTTCTTACCTGTGTTCTGTGTGCTCCATCACTGCATTTATAATTGCTTTAGTTATCAACTGAAAATAGGGTGTCCTTAATATTTTAATGAAAGCAATTAAAAACTGCATACCAGCAGAAAGTTTGATATATTTTCATATCGGAAATGTTAACAATAGAATACACTCCTCAACATGCAGCATTAAGCACTTTCACCATAGCTTTGGTGTTTTTTCTAAAAGTTCCTTTTTACAGCTTTGAAAGTAGTGTTGGTTGGTATGGGCAGTTATTTGAACAAGCCCATTGGGATGGTAATTGATCACTTGTTCTGTTCAAGAAATTTGTAATGCAATTCTATTTGTAGATCAGTTCCTTCAAACCTGTGCTTTATTTACTCACCAGTGGTGAGTGGTAATAATTTTGATTAGAAGTGTGCTAAGACTATAAACTGTCCGTTAATCCAACAGTTCATCGGGATATCTTTAAAACAAATAAGAATTTTTTTTAAATAGATCCCATTTTGGTCGAAGATATGGCCACTCTTTTTCCAATTGGCTCAAATTATACAATTAACAATTGTATAAACCTGACTTGCAAGTTTGTTTCTTAAATACAGGAATACACATTTCCATTAACAATATGTTTGTTGTGCTTCATTTACAGTGTGTTGCCATGTATATCCATATTGAGAAACCAAATTCAAAGTGTAGTGGCCAGTATTGCATTTTGTGGATAACTTGTTTACTGTTGGGGTGGGTTTGTGGGTGAGGGGGATTTGTAGCAAGCTTCCTAAATCAATTTTACTGCAATAGTGAAAAAAACAACTGCTATAGGGTATAAAATTATCCAGATTGTTGGATTAACCATTTACCAGTTAGCTAAATCAGTCGGCCCGGTACATGATTGTTCAAGAAGTTTGCTTTCTGATAACTGGAATCTTTCAGTTGGAATGGTTCAGACTTTTTCTGATTATAGAAAGTTGTAGTCTGTCAAACCTACAAAGCTGTGAGACAGTGGGAAAACTGATAATTGGCTTTTATTGTTTAATTTATAAAATACTCTGAACAGTGGAACAAAATTTAACAACTGTAGTATACAATGGAGATGATGATCTGTGGTAGGAAGGTATGATGCTTGGCCTGAACAGAATGAGGATTTTTTGTATTTAACATAAACTGTATTAAAGGATAGTGCATTAGTGTTTTGCCTTTTTCTGAATTGTGTAACATTTAATTCATTTCTTAGTAACACAATTACATGTAGCTCAAGAATGACAAGGCAGCTAACAAAGAAATGCACTGAAGGGGATGAGATTGTTTTAAATTGCTCGGGTTTACCTTTCTATTTGTATTACATAAGCACCATATGGAGGAAGTTATTTACCTTTGAGTAAAATGTGTACAAATAGCATGGCTTGGTATCTGATTTGAACACTTAATCCTTCGTAAATTTTTCAATGTTTCTCTGACTGCATGTTAATTAAAACCTAGTGCCATGCCTGTACCTAGTCCTCTGTGCTTGGTGATGTACTGTAATCCTATGTTGTTTACAAAATGACATTCCTCAATGTTTTATTTCTATGTTCATGACTGATGGGAGCTTTATCTTGGCTAGTTTTAGTGTTTTTTTCCCCTTGGTTTTAAAATGCTTGTGATGAACTAATTTTTGTTATCACTGTAAATAAACAATTTGTCAACGAGTAGCATTGTTATCAGACAACAAATGCAATAAAAATAACAAATGTTGGAAAATTGTTTTTTTTGTCATTTTTAAAGATGTTTCTTTTGTACTTGGTTGATATAAATGAGAATACTGTGAACAACTAAATTCAGTTCCATCTCTCTTTAGATAGATAGTCACGATTAAGCGCTCCATGATTCGATCCGCATAATCATACTATATAAGTGCAAATTGTTGTATTTGTCATTATAATTTCAGGACACTGACTTTCCATGTATTCATCTTTTGACAACCAGTAAAAGGGCACTGCACTTAATGAAATCATTACCCAGCAGTAAAATGTCGAATGACATTGGAATGGTATTTCTCCTCTCATTGGGAGGGAATTCATTCCATTCTTAAATAATGTCTAATTTTACACCAATCATTAGACTACTTCTTTTCCCTTATTTTGTTCCCTCTATGCAGATCCCTTTAACTCCACAGCTCTATAATAATAATAATAATAATCCTTGCATTTGATATAGCGCTTTTCACATCGGGAGGACGTCCCAAAGCGCTTTACAGAATATACTGTAAAGTGAATTGACTATATTTGTGGGCGAACACGGCAGCCAATTGCACACAGCAATGTCCCACAAACAGTCGTAGATTGAAAATGACCAATTTATTATTGGTTTTGGTTTTGGAGGGATTATTATTAGGCTCTGTGTGGAGTAAGGAAACTTGCCCAAGGTTTCGCCCTCTGCCTGGAATTGAACTCAGGTCTCTCGCTTGCAAAGCGAGTGCTCTAACCACTGAGCTAGAGGACTGGGGATGCAACACAGTTTATTCACCCATCATAGATTTTTGTTTGGTGATGTGTTAAATGGATTAATTCCTGGTGTCATCTTATGCCTCGTGTTCAGTTTGAAGGTTATTCTTCACCAGGTTTGGATTCAGCACCAAAAACATCTTGTGTCGGTCCAATCATTTCTACATGTGCTGATTTTGTTCGACATGTTTGTTGGTAAATTAGATGTGAAAGGCTCTTCTTACTAATTGGAGCAAAATTGTGACCAAGGAAAGGTTAAAACCTTTAGGTATTATATAATTTAGTTATTTTAGTTAGCCAGTTATTCCCTCTGGCAGAACTTGTCTAGCAAGTCTATTTACAATCCTTACCAGTGAGGAGAAAGCAACACCTGATTACCAAACAAGTGCTTGTCACAAAGTTAACTGAGAAAATCAATGATATTTATTCCTTTTGGCTGAACTCTGATCGTCACCCTTTTTTGACAGAAAAGGTTTACCGGAACAGCCATCCTCAGTTTTTTCTTGTATATATCACGCCCTGCTTCTGAATAGAAATCCTTTCAACTTTTTTTCTTGCAGTAAATATAATTCAATTCCACGACCAAATCTGACTCAAAACGTCACCTAGCCAGTGAGACCATTCTGTCTTAAAATTGAACATTGCATGGAAACCTGGAAAGTTAACTTATTTTGGAAGACACTTCTTTTTAGGAACTACCAAAGAAAAACAGCTTCCACATTTCTGCACAATCTTGAACTTCAAGACAAATGGTCTTATAGGCTAGGGCTAAGTTGAGTTTCAAGCTTCTGGTATTTTGCTAATTCCACTTTGTGGAAGCCCTTTATTTAAACACAATTGCTTCTAGTGTTTTTTCATAACTGACGAAGGTCTATATTTAAGTAAAATGTTATATCAAGCTTTACCTTTCATTAATTAGTTCAGGAATGGCTTCTTAAAGCTGACAATATACGAGATAGAAATTTGCCAAAATGCCCTCATTAAAAGCCTTTCAGCAACCATTGATTTCATCAATTATCAATTTGTGTTGGGTTTGAAACTGGTTACAGACTGCGTGGATAAGAAAAAACACAAGGCATTAGGGTCAAGTTTTCCTTTATTTCTATATTTTGAAAAAAATCAATAAACATTAAGGTAGATAGACTAATGTTATTCATCAGATCATCAAAACATTCTGTACTGTGCTCCTCATGCCACAACGATCACTGAAATGTTGAGTATGGAGAGAATGTTGTGCAGATGAAAACAATAACACTTCTTGGATCCACGCAAGGAAGAACTTGCCAAACTTTTGTGTGACAGTGCCCCTTTAAAATTCAAGACAAACAGCGACAGAAGAAAATTCAGAAATAAAGTTCACAAAAGGTACTCCAAGGCAAATAAACCTCGAAAGTATTGAGTGATAACTTTCTGTTACAATGGGATTTGCTGAGACCATAATCATCTCTATGTAAAAATACTGTATTTAAAGTCTAGCTGTTTAAAACTGTTATAGAATCACACAGCACTTTACAATGTTTACACAATCGAGATAGACAAATGCTATTACAGTAGTTATGGCATCAAAGTGGTGAATGTCTTCATCTAATAGATTATAAAAATTGTGCAGGTTTTTTTTTGTCGGGTAACAGCACAAACAATATTCATACAATGCTCAGCAATAACACCCCAGACAAGGACTTATTATTATTATTAGTTATACTTTTCATTGAGTTACTAATTAAGACACAATTATTGATCTGAATATAACCCTGAGATCAAATGGGACAAAGGGCCTTCTTCATCCGAACCCATCTTCTGATCATGTGAATGATTCTACTCTCACGATGCACCTGAAATAGTGAGTTTCTGAGTTTTTCAAATTACTGTTAAAAGATTTTTTTTTAATTTGCACTGAGTACATAAAATTATCCTCATTATCCCCACACCACCATTAAACTATTATATTATGGGGGAACCTTGTTATAGCCGGCACCAGTGTCTCACTGATATTGCTTTAACAATTGTTACAAGTGACATTGTTATAAGTGAGCCACAAAAAATGTTCTTCCAATTAACCTGGGTCCACTCGAGGCAGCACTCAATTAAAGAGTGTTAAAGCAGGATTCCCCTGTACTAAATTCAATAACAAAGTTACCAAAGAACAATTATCAAGAATTACAAAACTCATTATTCATTCACCATTGCTGCAATTTGAATTACAGGAAATAACATTGAGTTCCCAGTCATCAAAGGACAAATGAGAAAGATCTACAATACAATAGTAATATTTCACTTCACAGGGATTTAGTTACTTTGCCCAGATCAGCATGCCTTTCCCCTGGTCACTAGAAATGAATTCCCCTATCCCTGAGCTCACAGTAAACAGCTTTATGGAAAATGGTTCCAATGAGCAGTTTGTCTTCATAAACCGTGGCAACGGACGAGCCTTGAAGAACCGAGCCATTGTTCACATACACCTGGGTCACTTTTGGTTCATTGGAAAGAATGTTTTGCACTCTGATTACCTGTATGTGTGGAGCGAAATAAAAGAAGTTTAATAATTGTTTACATATTAATAATACTAACGTATAATTATTGTATTTGACATAGTGTAATTTTGCCTTTCCTGTTAAAATATTAGTCTAAAATGTAATGAATGCATTACATTAATAAAGCAGGTGAGTAGCAGATGAGTTGTACCATTTATTAATTACAATTTAAGCAACAAACCTCAGATAATGCAGGCTTTTCAGGATTGTAGGAAATAAGTTTCCAAGCAACAGGATGACAGCCAACCCAAACATCTCCAGTCTTGCTGTCCACCTCAATATTGTCCACCCCAGTTCCTACATTCAAGACCTTCAAGCAAGCAATGTTAGAATTGACAGTATGTATTCCTGGGTACAAGACGTCAAACTATTTTGCTCTATTTGAATTTAATATGCAAATATGAAATGTTTTTTAAAAAAATATTGAAAATGTTCTCCTAAACCTCCAGTGCTAATATAATATTCCTTGCATTTAATATAGCGCTTTTCACATCTTCTGGACATCTCAAAGTGCTTCACAGTATATACTGTAATGTGAATTGACTGCATATTTGTGGGCGAAACGCAGCAGTCAATTGCGCAAAGCAGTGTCCCACAAATAGTTGTGGATTGAGTGGCCAAATTATTTTTTTGTTCGTGTTTTTGAAGGATTATTATCTCCAAAAAAGCAATTCGCCAATCGACTAACAACCGGGTTCCTACTTATTGCTAGGTAAACAGAGGCATATGAATGGCATTGAATCCCATATCAAGGAACAAGAAATATCCCCTGAAAAAGTCAAGAGATCAATAACTGTGAAAGAAAATCTAGTGTTTCCAATGACATAAACATGGAGTACGAGAAAACTATCCCGAGGTTTTCGCCTGATCTAATACTTGTTGACCTTGTAGTGCTCAGATTGCACGTTATTTTACAATGATCTTTTACTGTCACGTCAAGTTTGTCTCTTGTGTCTCCACTGAATGTTTTCATAATCAAATTCGTAATCTCTTTCTTTCAAATTTAGTGAATCCAATTATTTTTTCCAATTTTCTCCCAATTGGCATATGCTTCTCTGTTCTTAGCCTGGCCTCCACTTGCTGAGGTGCGGCTCTGTGGACACTGGTTGCCTCCGATCCTCTGCCTATGTGCATTGTTCATTTGTGAGCCTTGGCAGTGAGTGTTGACAAGACCACTCAACTGTTGAGGACATGACAACCCACCCTCCCCGGCCGCCACACTCATAGACAACCAGCAGAGGGTGCTGTGAGAGGGAGCAGAATAGCAAAATAAATGTGTGTTGACAATCTAAGAATCATATTTGTTGACAAACTAAGTGTTACGTTTGCTGACAGTCCAAGGATTAGAACACACCTCTCCAAGGAGGAGAGCAGATTCTAAGTGACAATCGTACCTTCACTCGAGTCAATGTCTTGTTGGGATTTACTTGCATGACGTGGATGCTCTGATCCATAACATCTGCAACAAAGACGTGCCTGAAATGTAAAACCACCAATTAATTTCCAGTTAATTGTAATCTAATAAAGCACATTGAAATGCACTGACCTCTTGAAGTAAAATATCTTTGTAATCGTGACTAACTGAAAGATCAAATGGCATTAAACAGCAGAACAATGGTAGAGATTTTGCAATTATTTTACTGTCCAGGATATAAAGTGTGTTTTTTGTAGTGTCCAGCAAGACTTGTGATTAGAAGAAAGTTCTTTTACCACAGAAGCCCTCTTTTGTACAATAAACATCCAACTTAATGAGTTCACACCAATATCTTTAAAATAAACAGGTGGATGACCATCTGAGGAAATGTTCTTTATAATCTAGTAAGAATCAAAAAGAATAAGCACAGTTACAGACAACCTAAATGGCAGATAGATCAAGAGATTCCAGACCTGCTTCGTCAAGTTATAGAAGATCTAGGATACAAAATAGAGCCAAGCTACAGTTCAGATCCATAAAATCCCAACCGACCTTTCAGAACATAAGAATTAGGAGCAGGAGTAGGCCATTCGGTCCCTCTAGCCTGCCCTGCCATTCAATAAGATTATGGCTGATCTATTCTAACTCCATTTACCTGCCTTATCCCCATATCCCTTAATCCATTTATTCACAAGAAATCTATCAATCTCAGTCTTGAATTTGTTCAAGGACTGAGCATTCACAACCCTTTGGGGTAGAGAATTCCATAAATTCACTGCCCTCTGATTGAAGAAGTTTTTCCTCAACTCAGTGCAAAAGGGCTTACCCCTAATTTTAAGACTGTGACCCCTGGTTATAATTTCTCCAACCAGGGGAAAAAGTCTCCCACTATCTATTCTGTCGTGCCCCTTAATAATCTTATAGGTTTCTATAAGATCATCTCTCATTCTTCTATATTCTAGAGAATATAGGCCTAAATTGCTCAACCTATCCTCATAACTAATCCCCCTCATCCCTGGTACCAACCTAGTGAATCTAAATTGTACCCCCTCCAAGGCGAATATATCCTTTCTTAAATAAGGAGACCAAAACAGCACACAATACTCCAGGTGCGGTCTCAACGGGGCCTTATACAGTTGCAGCAAGACTTCCCTACTCTTATATTCTAACCTTTTTGTAACAAATGCCAACATACCATTAGCCTTCTGTTAGAATGCATATATGTCTTACAAGTAACACAGACTGCAGTGGTCGGCAGAGGTTACCAGAGGTTAACTCCAAGGGAGCCAAATGCCAGATAAACTGGTTTAAACCAGGAGATGTTGTATGCCCTGATTGGCCTCCTCTTTCTGTACTTTTAGATAAGAAAGTGTTCTGATTAAGCACTAGAATAGTGAGAAACAAGCCCAAATAAGGCAGACAAAGAAAAGAAAAAGATATATAAGCTTGGGTAAAGAGGTGGTCTTTAGAGATCTCTCCAGGGCAGACTGCAGAAGGACTGGTAGTATTGCTCTATTATTTTATATTGCATTAATTCTGTATAACCAACATTATTTGTATGCTTAATAAACTGTTAAAATCCGCCGTTTTGGTTTGTCAAGATCAAACTTATTTTCTGGGTGCAGGATCGGTTGCAAACAAGTCCGATACCCTAACACTTTCTAACTGCTTGCTGTATCTGCAAACTAACTTTTTGTGACTGGTGTACAAGGACACCCAAGTCCCTCTGAACGCTAGCACTATCTAGTCTCTTCCCTTCTAAAAAATAATCTGCTCTACTGTTTTTGCCACCTAGGTGGATGACTTCACACTTCCCTACATTATACTACATCTGCCACCTATTTGCCCACTCACCTAGCCTATCTATATCTTGTTGCATTTTTTTAATGTCATCCTCAGTGTTCACTCTCTCTCCTAATTTAGGATCATCCCCGAATTTGGATATATTAATTCGATGTCCTCATCTAGATTGTTGATGCAGATTGTAAATAGTTGAGGCCCAAGCACTGATCCTTATGGCAGTCCAATTGGATAGCACCAATTACTAGATCTTTAATTTGCATTTTAGAATGGGAACTTTCCCGCCAAATTGTTGTAACCGATGCCTTAGAAGACCTGCTGGCGACATAAGTATCAAAAACAACGTTAAATATATAAAACTTGTATTAAAGGGCTACTCAATATATTTATAATGCGCATGAGCTAGTTCTACTGAACTTCGACACTTTACAAGGTTCCTCGAGCGCAATCGGTAATTACTAATCGCACTCACACTGGCTAATGCTTTTAGCGAACACATAAACTTTGCAGAACATATTTTAAACAACAGACAGGCATAGAAAATAAAGGGGTGAACATGACATTGGATGGAATCTGTGATCGATGTATGTAAACACTTTGTGAGGGGAGAGAGCTGAAAGTATCCTTCGTGGTCAGATCCTGAAGGGTGCACAGCCATAGAACAACATTGACAATCTTAATTTAACCTTAAGTCATCTTCTGCAATTAAAAGGAAGGTGGGTACATAAAACTGCAGTCGCACTGGTTCAGTAAAGGCTGTTATTGTGGGATATGACTGAAGGGGCTTTATCTCAGTACAGTGCAATGATTTTCACTTATGGTCCTCAAAATCTATGGCAAATGTAGAAGACTATGTACAAATGTATCATTCCCCAATATGAACATCTTCAATAAAAACTCATTTATTGGTGAAGAATCCATAAAAGCATTTCCAGATAAATTAACATTTACAACACTCATTAACAATGAGAAGACTGACAAAGAAAACTCACTTTCCATCAGGAGACAGGTTAATTCCATTGGCGAAATTAAATCCTGTTGCCACTTCTTTTACCTCTGCTGGACTGTAGTAGATGACATTGCACCAATACAAGTCCAAAGTCAACTCCACGAAGGTCAGGGAGTCATGACTGAAATAATGGTCATTGGTGGCATAGAAACTGTCAGGTCCTAGCGCCACAATATCATTCACACTGTAAGAGATAAAAGAACAGACTGAAAAAACTGGGAAGAAAGCCATCATACATTCAGGTATTTCTTGGGTTTGTAAATTCTCTTTGAGGCTAACATACAAAACAGGAAAGTCTTTGTGAAAAGTCCTAACTGGATAGAATTTGTGATCAGAATATGCAAATTTGTTGAGGGGAGAAATATAGAGATTAACAGAGAAACGGGATTTGGGGGAGGTTGCTAATTTTCTCCCTTCCTGAAGACTGACAGTGTGTTGGGAGTTCAATGCCACAGGTGCCAGGTGCCCTCCAATACCTGAGCCAAACGACCATTCTTTACTGTAAGCCACGAAGGTTGGTGTCACTCACTACAGTGAGCCAAAACTCTGGGCAATGTTCTGGCCACCGTTTTTCGGAACAATGCATCCTCATTCTCAACGTTTAAACCGTTGTCAGATACATTCTGGACCAGTACATTTCCTGGGAAACTAATTCTGCCCTACTTTTCTGAAATGACCACCTCTGAAAATTCTATTTGTATTCACCACACAGAAGCCAGGAGAAAGCTTCACCTGTGCCAGTTGTAATATCTGCTCTGTCTGGACCTTATTACATTCTAGTTTATGCAACCCTGCATTTAACGCTTATATCATCCAGCACTCACATAAGGTCCTCATTGAATCAAAATCTGGTGAAGTAATGCCCTTATCATTATCATGCTTATCATGCCCCCTTTCCCTTTAACTGTACAAAACTCCAGATTAGTGAGTAATCTTGCTCCGCTTCTGTTATTAATTCAGTGCTTTTCTTTATGTAGCAAACAAGCTTTCATCACCAGCTTATAATAATACTAATAATCATTGCATTTGATATAGCGCTTTTCACGTCTTTGAGATGCCTCAAAGCACTTTAAAAGTTTCAGAAAAGGCAGGGACTGTTGATCATTGGTCTCTCCTGAAAGTTTCCCCAAAGACCAATGTAATGCTGTCCATCATTGTGAAGCAATCAGTCAATTTCAAAGTACAACACTCAGACTTTCCACTGGCATAAACAAGTTAAACAGGACGCTGGCCTAAATTGCTTGTCAGTTGAGTTTAGATCGCTAGACGTCATTCTCAGGCTTTACAGTGCTCTGGTCTGACTGCATCTAGAATACTGCATGCAGTTCTGCTATAAAAGGGAACTACTCAGGCCCTTGGAACAGTGCAGAGGAGAGAATGAGGAAAATCTCCATCAACCTGTCCGCCTTCAAGGCACGACTCAAGACCCTCCTTTTCGACCGTGCCTTCAGCCATCCTCCTACCCCCAAACACCAGTGTGAATCGGTTTGAGGAATGTGCTATGAGCAACCATTAGACAAGCTACAGCTTGTCGATATCAAGAGAAGACTCAAAGAGGCGTATAAACATTTTAAATGGGATTGAAAAGGTAAACCCAGAAGCAACTTTAGGATGCACCAAGACAGTAGAACAACAACAACAACAAAATTACATCTCATGTCAGGCGAACGTCCCAAGGCACTGAACAGTTGGGCAACAGGACCCTAGCAAGGGGGGGATAGGTTTGGGATGAGGGAGGGCAGAGGGGGTATGAGGGTGGTTGAAGGCATGGTCGAAAAGGAGGGTCTTGAGTTGTGCCTTGAAGGAGGAAAGAGAGGGAACAAGGCAAAGGGATTGTGGGATGGAGTTTCAAAGATTGGCTGAAAGCCCGGCCACCGATGATAGGGTGGATTGGGAGGGAAACATGGAGCAGACTGGAGCCTCCTGAATGGAGGGAGCGGACAGGTTGATAGGGGGTCAGCAGGTCAGAGAGGTAGGAGGGGGCAAGGCCGTGGAGGGCCTTGAAAGTGAGGACAAGGTTTTTGAATTCTATCCTCTGCGGGATAGGGAGCCAGTGGAGCCAGGCGAGGTGGGGGTGATGGGATCATGGAGCCTGGTGCTGAAGAGGACACGAGCTGTAGAGTTCTGGATGATCTGCAGCTTGTGGAGGGACGAATTGGGGAGGCCGACAAAGAGGGAGTTTCCATAGTGGAGCCTTGAGGTGACGAATACGTGTATGAGGGGTTTGTTGGCCTGAGGCGTGAGGCAGTGGCAGAGTTGGGCAATATTCTGGAGGTGGGGGAAGGCAGAGCAGGTCATGACATGGATATGGGGGGAAAAAAGACAGTTGAGGGTTGAACAAGATGCCCAGGTTCCTGACTGGCTTGGTGAGGTGGAATGTGCATCTGTGGATGCTGATGCTGCCAGTGCCTGAGGTGCTGGCGTGAGCCAATCAGGAGAGCCTCGGTCTTGCTGACGTTCAGCTGTAGAAAATTGGCTCTCGTCCAGGACTTGATGTCCGTCGCTAACTGGTCCCCTTCCAATGGAAACAGCAATGGGAGGGAGATGTGCTGCCACTCCTCTGCTGGGTGGGTAAGAGACATCCAGGTAACCTCAGACGCCTCTTAAACTGACAGAACAGCCGTCCCAGATGTGTCTGGTTTAACAGGCTTCCACTGTAGCTGTTGATTCTTCCATTCTTCTGTTTTTGTTTTGTATCCCCCTGCCCCAAACACTTCTCACAAAGACACCGATTCACACTGGTGTTTGATTCAACAGCTAGCACCCTCCACTACCTCACCCAAGTGGACATTCATTATGTGTGAGTCTGGACACCTACTGCTGGTGGTAACACAGAGGAAGAGAGGTTATCACAACCGAGCCTATTCCTGTCTTCACCCACCCTCCACCCACAGAAGGCACTGACAGCAATCAGAAGGAGGAACACTGTCTAATTTTATCCACTGTAGCCCTGAGTTACTGAGAGCAATTGTTGGTGCCCATGGCTGTTGACCAACTAACAGCACAGACCAAGGCCTTTCTTTGTCTACAAGGTTCACAATCACACTGGAATGTATCTTAAATTTCATATCGAACAGGAGCAGCTGCTCAGGTTTTGTGTGCCGTACCTGTGGAGGAGTTCATGTCGGATAGTCTTTAAATGAGTCAAACTATTTTGTTCCTCTTCGAATTTAAAAATCTCCACTGTGCTGGTATGCTGTGGGTGATTGACCACAAAAAGGTACACCGTATTGTCTAAAAATCAAGCAAAAGCAGAAAATAAGTCCTCTCTAGTGAGAACAGAAGGGTATGCAGCTCAATATCTGTCATATCTAAGTAACTAAGTGAAGATTGGTTGTTATCAAAGGTTTGGCATGTAAGATCATGATTAGAGAATTGTACAAAGTTTTAGCGAGCCTCAAGTAAGATTAAAGATTACAAAAATCCCCCCTCACCCCTCCCCTAATAAGCACTCCTTGCCTCCTCCCTGACAGACAGGAATGGATAAGTGAAATTAATAATCTGTAAAAGCAGGTAATGAATGGTATGTCGACTAACTTATTTTTTAAAAGAAAGAGCAAGCAGGTTTGAAGATGCCTGAAGATTGTGAGCATAAGACAAGATGACTGATTGTTATAAACCCACATTAGTTACACTGAACTGTATCTGTAGAGTACAAGTGCCTGGAGCTGTAAGCCTGCAAGGCTGGATTAATATTCTGGAGTTTTTTCTTAGTTTCTCTGCAGGTTCCAGTAGAAACTATATTGACCTTTACCTTCTTGAACGGTTGCCTGTGTTTTGTTGCCTCTCTCAGGAGTGGGTTAGATAGAATTCAATTTCCCGCCCCCTCCCCAACATCCCCAGATCAAGATGAACCATTTCCCACAATAGAAGTTAAAATGACAACAAATCTACATTAAAAATGACCCTGTAACTGTTAAGACACTTTGGACAGGAGAACCTTGAGCTAAAATTCCTATTCATATAGCAGTTATGATTGATGGGTTTTCACATGCTTCAAGATACTTGACCGAGCAAAAAGAAACAAATGAGCCATTGGGCCTTCTTCATCCAAGCTTCTCTTTTGTGCCTGCAGATTTACTATTCCACTTCTATCAGCTTTCAGAAGCACTGATTTGAATCACAAATTCTCTCTGGTTGCCGAAATACAGTAGAATACATCTTACCTTTGTGGATGTACGTGCTTATCCCATGTGGATTGAAGGAATCCACATCAAAACCACGGCTCAGTCTCAGCTCAATGGCTCTCAGCACCGGCTCATTCAGATTCACAAGTAGAATTTGCCCTGGCTTATCAGGAGCAAAGCTGTGTATGTGTGGATATTTCAGACCCTTGAAATCACAGAGAATTAAACGAAATATTAAGAATAATTCTTGAATTTGATACAGTGTCTGATCACATCATTGAAATATCGCAAAGCACATCACAGTAGTAGCACTATACTTTACTGTAGAGTAAAGTTTGTTGAGTATTGTAGAGTAAATGCTGTGTATTTTGTAGCTAAATATGGCAGCCAATTTGCACATGGCAATGCCCCATAAACAAACATAAGTACACAACACAGGGGAAGGGAACAGCTCTTTCGGAGAGAGATAGTGCAGACACAATGGGCCAAATGGCCTCCTTCTTTGCTTTTCTTACAATTTCTGACAATATTGTACATGAGTTTTTAATAATCATTGCATTTTGGTATAGTGCTGTACCACATCAGAAGAGTATCTCAAAGTGTTCCACAGAATTTCACTGTACTGTGAAATGAAGTGACTTGTATTCGTAGGCAAATGTGGCAGCACAATTGCGCACAGCAATATCCCACAAACAGCTATGAATTGAGTGACCAATTTTATTTGGGGGATTGTTGGCCAGGACACTGGGAAAAACTCCTTTCTCTTTTCGAATAGTGCCATGAGATGTTTAACATCTACCTGAATAGGCAGACAGGACCTTGGTTTAACATCTCATCCGAAGAACGGCACCTCCAATAATGCAACATACTCCCAAGTGCTGCATTTGAGTATGTGAGCTTAGACTATGTGAGTTCAAGTCTTGATGTGGGACTTAATGCAAGAGCAGCTAAGGAAAACAAAACAAAATAATAATAAAATAATAATAATTCTTGCATTTGATATAATGCCTTATCACATTGTTACACGTCTCAAGTGGATTCACAGGATTTACTATAGAATGGTGTGACTGTGTGTATTTTGTGGACAAAACATCTGATGCACTACATCCCCAGTGCAGGCTTGTAAAAAAATAAACACACTACTGATTCTATTAAACCCTGAACAATTTTTTTTATTTATATATATAACTATGTGTCTTCTGAAGCTTCATGATGCTTTTAACATATGATAAAGTTATTCATGTGGAAAATATTAGATAGCAACTCACCGAGCTAACAAGAGCCAGCCCTCCAGGGAGGACAGTGATATCTTCAGAGCCATAGTCTACAACAGGAAATCAGCCAGTTCAGTGTCAACAAAAAAATCCATCAAGACCCCAACTAATGCTACATTAGTAGCATACCAGGGTTTATTTTTCTTCTCTACTTCTTGACCAGGCTTTCTTCTGGACAACAAGAACTTGCATTTATATAGCGCCCTTCACACGGGGCAGCATCTTGGAGGGATTAAGGACAGTAAATATTCAGACAATAATCATGGGCTGTGGTCATGACAAGTGCAGGTTGAGCAGAAACTGTTCAACTGATCAGCTGAACACTCTGCATAAACACTGGCTATCCCTGTTCTTATGAATATCTGAAGATTGTGGAGGGATAAAACACAATTACGAAGCAAAAATGCAACAGGAACGTGCAAGGAGAATGTCTGCTGTTTAGCAGATCAGCCACACTGCATTCTATTGAGTAGAATTGTAAAAAGGGCGAATTGTTGAATCATGTAGTTCATGCCCCAGCAGGTGAGGATTCCACAGGGTTTTTCACTCCAAGAACTTTACAAAATAGGACCCTTTTCCACCCAAGTAGCCATTGTTAACGTGGGAGACATATGATCAAGAGCTGTTACCTTAGTTTTGAACCAGTCCCTGACAGGTTCTGTTGCAATCCTGCATTTATGCTTAATAAGTTGGGCAAGTTCAAAAGACTAAAGATTTGTACCATATTGGGATCCATTTTTCTTCTTTACATCTTGGCTTGTATTCGATATAATACCTTTCATAGGGGTATCTCAAAGTGCTTCACAGGATTTAATGTAAAATATATTGTATGTGTATTGTTTGTCTGGAATCATTCACTCGGTCACCTGTGGGGTACCCCAAGGATCCATCCTTGGCCCCCTCCTCTTTCTGATCTACATGCTCCCTCTTGGGGATGTCATCTGTAGACATGGGGTACACTTCCACATGTATGCAGATGACACCCAACTCTAGTTTTCCACCTCACTTTGCGACCCCCAGTCCCTTGATGATCTGTCAGCCTAACCCTAAGATCTTAGGGGTTGGATGAGCGCAAACTTCCTTCAGCTGAACGTTCACAAGATAGAAGCCATACTCTTTGGCTCTCGTCAATGTCTAAAATCTCATGGCTCTCACATCCTCCACCTACTCGACCTCCCACTAAAACTCTCCGACAAAAGGCGCGGTCGAAGAGAAAGGTCTTCAGCAGAGACCTGAAAATGGGAAGGGAGGGAGCGAGACGAAGGGAATGAGGAAGGCAGTTCCAGAACCTCGGGGCACAGTGGCTGAAGGCACGGCCACCGAGGGTGCAGCGGAGGTCTCGGGGGACGAGGAGGAGGCCAGACCCAGAGGAACGAAGTCAACGGGTAGGCGTCAGGTTCGACCCCCAATTATCCTTCCTCCCCCACATCCGGTCCCTCACCAGCACTGCCTTCTACCACCTCCGACGACATCGCCCGTCTCCGCCAATACCTCTCCCCAAAAACTGCTGAAACCCTGGTCCATACCTGTGTCACCTCTCGGACTACTCTAACACCCTCCTCGCCGGTCTCCCATCCACTACCATCCATAAAATCCAAATCATTCAAAACTCTGCCACCTGCATTCTCACCGGCACGAAACTCCACTCCCCGATCACCCCAGTCCTTGCCAGACTGCACTGACTGCCTGTCCCAGAGAGAATCGATTTCAAGATCCTCACCCTTGTATTCAAGTCCCTGCACTCCTCTGTACCCCCCTACCTCTCTGACCTCCTCTCTCCTCAAAGCAGTACCCGTTGACTTCGTTCCTTCGGGTCTGGCCTCCTCCTCGTCCCCCGAGTCCTCCGCTCCACCCTGGGCGGCCGTGCCTTCAGCCACTATGCCCCGAGGTTCTGGAACTGCCTTCCTCACTGCCTTTATCTCGCTTCCTCCCTTCCCATTTTCAGGTCTCTGCTGAAGACCTTTTTTTTCTACCGTGCCTTTGGTCACCTTCCTCCCCCTCCCCCTGGCTCAGCCCCGGGATCCGTTACTGTAAAGTGCTCTGAGACGCCGTCCAGCGTGGAGGGGGCCATATAAATCCAAGTTGTTGTTGTTGTTGTAAGCAGATTTGATAGTAGCTTTCAAAAGGGAATTGGATAGGTACTTGAAAAGGAAAAAATTGCAGGGCCATGGGGTAAGAGCAGGAGATGAATTGGATAGGTCTTTCAAAGAGCCAGCATGGGCACGATAGTCCAAATGGCCTCCTTCTGTGCTGTAAAATTCCATGATTCTATTTTGTAGGGCAACACAGCACAGCATGCATAGCAATGTCCCACAAATTTTATTCAGGTTCATTGTTGGACAAGTCATTGGGAGAAAGTCCCTTCTCTTTTTTTGACTAGTGCCATGGTGTTCATCCATTTCAACATGTAGATTAACAACAGACATTGGATTAACATCTCAGCCAATGGATGGTACCTCCATCATTGCAGTGCTCCTCGAATACTGTGCTGAAGTGACAATCTAGACAGCATATTTTAATTTACACCACACAAATCAGAGCAACTATATTTATTGACTGAAACACTCTTCATAGGGATGAATTACAGTGAATAATGAAATTTCCTTACGTACTAATTCCTTCAATCAGATGGCAGCTGCCAGGCTCAATTTGATCCACTTCTTTGAACACACCCATCTTGTTGCTGCAAAACAAGGAAATTGACATTAGCAGTTTAACTGTGAAACCTACCACATCAGATGAGCATCCTTTCCAGCCCAGTCTCACTGGACAAATGAAGAGACAAAAGCAGCTGCATTTCCTTACAGTGACAGAGAAAGTGATAAGATCAATAATGTGTGACTCTCATCTATTTCCTCACCATTAAACTGGGCATGGCTATATTAATAATAATCCTTGCATTTGATACAGCGCCTTATAATGTCATTAAGACGTCTCAAAGTGCTTCACAGAGTATACTGTAAAGTGAATTGACTGTACATTTTATGGGTGAAACCTGGCAACCGATTGCACACAGCAATGTTTCACCAATAGTCATGGATTGAGTGACCAAATTTCTTAAAAACTTTTGAAGGGATTATTATGCTCTGAAAGCAATCCGCCAATCGGCTAACAATCCTACTTACTGCTAAGTAAATAGGCTTGTAGAGTAAGGAAACTTGCCTAAAGTGTCACCCCGCCTGGTTATAGATAAGATTATGCAGCTAAGTGAACCTTAAAAATGACTTTGAAAGATGTGAGGAAGGGGGTGAAATTCCATAAAGTGGGCAGAAAGGTTGAAAGTCAAACTGTCGATGGTGGGGCTGGCAGGGAGGGGCATGAAGTAAGGCCAGAGTCCACTGAGTGAAAGGAATGGCCGGGTTGGTATGGTTTGTGTTATATGAATGATACAACACAGAAACAAGCCCAACTAGTCCATGCTAGTGTTAATGCTCCACACGAGCCTTCACCCCTTAATATTAATTCCTTTTTATGTCTGTTACTGGCTTTTTTTATATTTACATCCCCTCATTTTGTTTTAATAAAAGAACAAGTTTTTGAAACCTAATTAAAACAAGACAGATGTTTTTCTGCGCATGTGAATCCTGTAGTGCATCAATTGTGTCCCATTGTACAGGGATCTTCTGTAAAGTATAGTGACTGAGGTTATAAGCAAACACAGCAGCCAATTTGTACACAGCAAATTCAACAAACGGGAAGCACCTTAATTTAATGCCTTATCTGAAACACAGCACCTCCACCAATGCAGCATTCCTCCAGCATTGCATTGGAGTAACAGACTAGATCAGGGATGGTCAACTTGCAGCCCACATGCCACATGTGTAAAATTGTCACATGGCCCGGATTCGGGCCGCGAGCGCCAGGTTGGCCATACCTGGTCTCGACTATGAGTTCAAAGTACCAACATGGGGCTTGAACTTACAACCTTTTGATTCAGATGCAAGAGCACAATCAATTGAGCTAGACTGACACCTACTTTTAATACTGTAATATTCCTACTTTAGATATCAGATTAAAATAATGTACCAAAGTAAAACTGTTATGGATGATGAAAGGTGTTGAAATATACCAACTATCACCTCAGAGTGCCTTGGTATATTTCAAACAGCAACCGAATGTTCCAGAAGGTTTGATAGTTAAATGGTTAAAGGTAGCTTTGCTGGACGGGCTGAGGTTAGCATCTGATTACATTTCATATTTTTCTGGGAAGATGTTCACTCCTCTGAGATAATGAGCAATGGGTCCTTGAGCACAGATGCAAGATCAATGGACCACAGAAAGAAAAGGCTGCAGCCTCAGACACCTGCCTATCTCAAGGCTGAGAAGTACGTTGTCCATATCTCTCTGTGCAAAGCAGCCTGCGAAGGGTGGGGGCTATCTCTGTGACAAGGAGAGATGGAGTTAGAAACACCTAAAAGAAAGATGTAACTTTGAAATAGTTGGAGTTGTGTAGAGGGTCAGTGTACTTCCCAGTGGAATCGATATTGATTCTACTGTATCTATGTATATGTACAGGGGTGAGGGAATTTACCTCCAGTGAGAAAGTGACCATTAAAAGTGAAAGAGAAGGAACGATCAGCAGCACAAGTGAGGTGCTGGGCTAAGATCTGATTGTTTCTGTTGAGTTATAGGAGCCAATCTCTGTGATAGTTCTGTGATCTCTCCAGTGTATATCAAGTTGTGATCCCAGGTCTGCTGTTTAGTCTGTCGAAACAGTGCCTGGATACATGTTGTCATCCCTGAATCGTCAGTACTACTGTTGTTGTGTACGACTGGTTTGGTCCAAGGGTTTACCGGACGCTAGTTCCTGTTAAGTATTGGTTATGGAAACGAGTGCCAGGTCTGAGACTCAGTAGATAGGCTAGAAAGCAGGAGAGAGATGCTGGTGTATGCTGCATATCCTGATGAAGATAGGGCCACGCTCTGTGACTTTGAGAATTCAGTGTTAAGGACTGTAAGGTACTGTGAGGATCAGCTATATCTGAAGGGCGATTCCAGAGGCTGAACTCTGCGCTGGTGCCGGTTAAAAAACAGTATTGGGGATTGTCTGTCTTCCGAAGTTTTGTGTTACAGAATCAGTTGTTCCAGGGATTTCCAGTGGCTGATCTCTGCTGTGTGTTTTGAGGTGTGTTGTTTGTTTGGAGTACTGAGCAACCCCTGAGTGCATGCTGTGTGATAAATGTTTTTCTCACATAGATGTGTTGTACTGTCATTTTGTCATTATATGTAGCATAATTTGATTACAGATTGTTAAAACTTATGAATCACTTTATACAATAAACATTATACCATCGTGGATTGTATTATTTACAAAGGGGTAAATTTACAAACTGGCTACAAAGTTCAACAATAACTTGTTCAATCAATAAACCAATTATCAAAAGCCTATCTATATCTCCTTTTCTCCTACAGTCAAGCCTAATACATTTGATAATGCGCCTTATCACGTCATTGAGATATCTCCAAGTGCTTCACAGAATATATTGTAAAGTTTAGTGAATGTGTATTTTGTGGGTGAAACGTGGCAGCCATTTTGTGCACAGCAATTTAATAATGTAGCATTGCACCATACAGTTGAAAGAATATCGCATTTGGCAGTAGGATTAATTCAAATGTGTTACAACATGGAGTCAACAATAAAATCAGGCGGTTCAAAGGTAACAAACTAAATCAACAAAATTCTACAAATCAAAATGAAAGGAATGCAGTGCCTCTCCAGATGCAATGCACAATTCAGCTTTTTATTTGATCAATTGGATATCTGCTGCTGACACCTATCATCCTGCTTATGAATATCCAAACCAGACTGAGAATTCTATATATAATAATAATCCTTGCATTTGATATAGTGCCTTATCACGTCTTCTAGACATCTCAAAACGCTTCACAGAATATACTGTAAAATGAATTGACTGTATATTTTGTGCATGAAATCCAGCACAGCAATGTTCCTCAAACAGTCGTGAATTGAGTGACAAATTTATTATTATTATTTTTTGAAGGAATTATTACCCCCGGAAAAGTGACCCACCAATCGACTAACAACCAGGTTCCTACTAGGTAAACAGAGGCTTGTGAGTAAGGAAACTTGCCTAACATTTCGCCCTGCCGGGAATTGAACTCAGGTCTCTCACTTGCAAAGCGAGTGCTCTAACCACTGAGCTACAGGACTCCACATGCAGCCTGCTGAGAGGAGGGAGCAGACAGGTTGATAAGGAGTTAGCAGGTCAGAGAGGTAGGAAGGGGCAAGGCCATGGAGGGTCTTGAAGGTGAGAACCAGAATTTTGAACCTTATCCTCTGAGGGATGGGATTAGGGTTAGGTGAGGGTGGGTATGATGAGGTCACGGAAGCTGGTGTGGGAGAGGACAGGAGATGCAGAGTTCTGGATGATCTGCAGCTTGTGGAGAAAAGAGTTGGGGAGGCCGACAAGCAGGGTGTTGAAATAACTAAGCCTGGTTGTAATGAAGTAATGTATAAGGGTTTCGATGGCCTGAGAGGTGAGGCAGTGTTGGGCAATGTTGCAGAGTTGGGGGAAGGCAGAGCGGGTCATGGCATGGGTGTGTTGGAGGAAGGACAGTTGAGGGTCAAACAAGATGCCCAGGTTCCTGACTGGCTTGGTGAGGTGGTGTGGGCAACTGTGGATGCTGATGCTGCCAGTGCCTGAGGTGCTGAGGCGCTGGAATGAGCCAGTCAGGGGGGCCTGGATCTTCTGCTGATGTTCAATTGTAGAAAGTTGGCTCTCATCCAGGACTTGATGTTTTTACAGACATTCAGGACCTAGCAGTTGTCCTGGAGTCGAGAATGGAGACAGAGAGGTAGAGTTTGGTGTCATCCGCATACATATGGAAGTTGACCCCATGTTTGCAGATGATGACACCAAGAGGGAGGATGTACAGGTTGAAGAGGTGAGGACCGAGGACAGAGCCCTGAGGAACACCGCACAAGCTGGTGCGGGGACTGGAGGAGAAGCCATTTGTGGAGACCAAGTGGAATTGGTGTGAGAGATAGGATCTGAACCATTTAAGGACTGAGCCTTGAAGGTTGAAGGTTGAGGACGTGGAGTCCTGTAGCTCAGTGAGTGGAGTCCTGTAGCTCAGTGATTAGAGCACTCGCTTTGCAAGCGAGAGACCTGAGTTCAATTCCAGGCAGAGGGCGAAACCTTGGGCAAGTATCCTTACTCCACACGTCTAATAATATTCCCTCCAAAAACCAAAAAACAATAATAAATTGGTCATTTTCAATCTATGACTGTTTGTGGGACATTGCTGTGCGCAATTGGCTGCCGCGTTCGCCCACAAATATACAGTCAATTCACTTTACAGTGTGTTCTGTGAAGCGCTTTGGGACGTCCTCCAGACGTGAAAAGCGCTATATCAAATGCAAGGATTATTATTATTATTATTATTGAGATGAGAGGAGAGGCGGTGGAGGAGGATAGAGTGGTCCACAGTGTCAAAGGCAGCAGAGTGGTCAAGGAGGATGAGGAGCTGAGGGAGCCCTGATCACAGATGAACAGAATGTCATTTGTCACCTTGACCAGGGCTCTTTCCATGCTATGGCAGCAGGGAAGCCTGATTGAAGAGGTTCAAGGATTTTGAAAAGGAAAGGGAGTTTGGAGATGGGGCGGTAGTTGGTGAGTAGGGATGGGTCCAGTTTTTTTTAGGATAGGGGCTAGGCCAGGGGTGAGACAGCTGTTTTTAGGGGGATGAGAACAGTGCCATTTGGCAGGGAGAGGTTGATGAGGTGAGAGAGTAACGGAGCGAGGAGCTGGAGCTGGGAGGTAAGGAGAGGGGTAGGGATGAGGTCAAGGGAGCAGGTGGTGGGCTACATGCAAGTTATACTGTTGGTGAAAGAGGAGGGGGAGACAGGTTCAAAGTTGTGGAGGGAGGGATGAGTAAGGGCCAGAGTGTGAGGGAAGGATGGGGAGGGTGTGGTGGTTTTTTGAGCGCGGAGGTGGCAGAATGGATCCCCTCGATTTTGGTCTCAGGGAAATCCAGCATCTCCTCGCAGTTGGAGTTGGAGGAGAGGATGGGCAAGGCATGAGAGGGTGGATGGAAGAATGTGGTCCAGCCAGATATGCCAGTGAACCAATAAATCAGATTTGAGCTGGGTGCGTTCAGTGACATTAAACATGTCACCTGAGCATCAGCTGGTCTGAAATGATTTACGAATATTTCAATCCAGGTGAAATTTACCCAAAGACAAAGGAAAACTAATGCAGAGCTGCTGAAAAAAAAGCCATTAAACAATAACTACATTGGGATTGTTCCAACTAACCACTGTAAACACTTCAAACCACTGAACAAACATAGCAAATGGATAAGCAAGGCAGCACATTGCTCTGCCCTCTCTCAAAAGTAAAGCGCAACAATTACAAAATGGACCATTAACCCATTAAACCATCTGCACATGATCAATGAGGAAGATTTCAAGCTAAAACTTCCGCAAACTTTCCACGTTCAAGTGTAGTATTATTATAAACTCTAGACTACACACACCTTGTCTTCTGGATGTTAACCTATTTGGATAGTCACTCTCACTCTTTTCACAGTTCAGTGTGTTCAATCATTAATCTCTAGATCTTTTAGATCTCACTCGTAAAATGTCCCCGATGTTGATGGTTCCAATGTATTAAAATTCCAAAAAAGGTTCAAACCCTCAAGCGCATATTAAACATAATCCCATTGCCCTCAACAAGGTAAACAGAATCCCTCTGAGTGTCTGGTGTAGGTCAGGAATCCTGTCTCTGGTCTCTTAAAGTAGGTGAGCATACATACTCTTTGACAGTGCTTACGGTCACCTCCCCATATCGTGCTCTGCCACTGTCAAGCACTCCAGGAGTCTGCCCTGCGTGAGGAGTGCTATATAGATGCAAGTTGTTGTATTGTGTCACTGGCCAAATTTGGCTCAGCAACAATCTGTCTTGGGCTCAGCAACAAACTGAGCAAAAACAATAACAACCTAAAACAGATAATAATAATAATCCTTGCATTTGATATAGAGCTTTTCACGTCTTCTCACGTCTCAAAGCGCTTCACAGAATATACTGTAAAGTGAATTGACTGTATATTTGTGGGCGAAACGCAGCAGCCAATTGTGCACAGCAGTGCCCCACAGACAGTCGTAGATTGAAAATGACCAACGTATTATTGTTTTGGGTTTTGGAGGGATTATTATTACGTGTGTGGAGTAAGGAAACTTGCCCAAGGTTTCGCGCTGCCTGGAATTGAACCCAGGTGTCTCGCTTGCAAGGCGAGTGCTCTAACCACTGAGCTACAGGACTCAGCAGATACACTCAGCAGAAACACAGCCATGAATCCCACAAGCTACTCCAGTACTGCCAGCATCAGCAATTGTGGTGAGTTCAATTTTTATATACGTGTCCCCGGATTTGGTTTACAAAGTATGGTCACCTTAACATAGAGCTAACATTCCTCAACAGGGGAGAAAGGGCAGGAATGAGATTTATGATCAGATTGAATAACACAGGTTACAAGAGCAGAAACAGATCAAGAGTTTACAACACAATAACTTGTTATCACTGTTATCCCCATGTGGCCAATCTGGCACTATCTGCCCCAGGACTGAGCATCACCTGAAGTTGGGGAACCCAAGTTGGCAAAGTCGGGTACACAATGAGTCCTCATCTCAGTCCTTCAACAAACTCTGCAGATCCGGGTTTCTCCCCCAAAGTGAGGTCAGAACTTTGTTGATGTCGGGTAAAGTGGGTTTGAACTCACCAGAGGCTGATCAGTCTGTAGGTCAGCAATGCCAGAAGAAGTGCGCTGAACGCCAGACTCCCCACTAAAGCCATTGCTCACCGCCTGTGCTCGTTCTGCTCTCTGGCACTCTCCCCAGAGGGAGGTCTGCAGCTCAGCTCAGCTCAGTGCGGATCACAACAGATTTATAGCCCGAACTCACCAAAAACTACCCCCAAAGTAGCCCCCAAATCACGGTACTCTGATCACTTCGCTTTGATCAATTTGCTTTTCAAATTTCTCATTTTTTTCCCTCTCATTTCACTGATTTTCTTTGTCCTGCAATGTTTTCCAGAATAGTGTAATTTTGTGCACGACCTCTGCAGGGGTTGTCCCAGGATTACACCATAACTCCAAACCTCCACGCAACCACTGGGATAAATTTCCAGTTCATATTTTGACCGCTGAGTTTGCTGCTGACAGATTTTTATGGTTTAAGGTTTCTCACTCCCTCTGAATAATACTGATCCACAGCTGTATGTATACATTTGAGTGACCCCCTGACTACTGTTTGCATTCTGCTAACCTTGTGAAAAATAACTTTCTCTTTTACTCTTGTTACCAGTTCTTTTATTAAAATCAAAGATTCCCCAAATACCCCAAAGAGATTCAAAATCAAGTTTGTCAGTAGCTGCAGAAACATAGTTTGACTTTATATGTCTGTGAAAACCACAGGGTTAATTTTCTCTGAGCTGCTTTTGTTGGTTTGCACAATTGACAGTGTGACTCAGGTTACACAAACAAACAGTGCTCCCAGTTAATGGTTTTAAATCCAGCCCTAGTCGCTCTGGGAGGTGTTTATGAAACAAACATATTCCACTGCCTGCAAACATACAATTTCAGAGTGAAAATGAATAAACATTAAATAACTTTATTGTTCAAGCAAAGGGAAGTTGAGGATACAGAACATATATATATATACATATATCAGTTACCCCATCACAGACCCAAGAGTGGTTTAAAAATAAAATAAGGGCCCAAACGAAAAAGAATAGAGTTTAACAAAATCAAACCAAATCCTGTTTATGGCTTTCCGTAGAGTAAACTCTGGAACTGTTGGTAAAATTCTGCATACAAATCTGAGATGTTAAACTCAAGGGGACGGGGAGGAAAGAGAGGGTGAAGCAGGGAAAGGAGAGTAAAGTTCCATGTAGAATAAAAGGTTTCAGCACAAGGCTGTGTCAATTATTCACAGCAGAACATTATAAATCACTCTTTAAATAACCTGTTGTCATTGGTTCTCTTTATTGCCAGTTTGCTACTGAATTAACTCCTCCTACTTTCAGTTTAATATTTAAATTAACTCCCCCCACCCCCCCACTCCCTTTTCTTCTCAACTTGTCACATTTTCTGCTGCATAGCCTTCCCTTTCTTTCTCCGATCTTTACTTTGCCTTTACTCAGATTTATCACGTTCCAGTACTTGAAACTGACATGAAAGGCACTCTATAAATGTAATTTTGTTGTTGTTGTTCAGAGACATATGGAACATAGATAAGAACTGTCTTGTATTCTGCATCCAGAGCAAAGTCAGACCTACCATGTTTCCTTTACCCACCCATAAACACATAACACATCACATAAAATACATACACAACATTACTGGCCGTTTGTACCTGTAAAATTTATTTTATAACCCAATATTCTTTTCAACAATTCCCCCCAGACATTCTTTGCCCTAGAAGCTTATTTTTTACTTCAATCTGTTTCCTGTGTTCATTTAATCCAGCCACGCCTTTTTTTTTTGTCTGCCGCGTGTTTGACACATGTGGAAACCCATCCCCATGCTTAAGATTATCCAAATCAAACTGAGAATTCCATGCATCCCACCTACACATGGAAATCCCAGAGATAGATGATTGCAATGGAATGGTAATGGACTGTGGGGCAAGACGTTTAAGTCAGCTACAGACAATTGTCAGTAGTCCCCTGCATATCGATACTGAAATGTATAGGCTCTGTCAGTTGAGTATTACTATCCACCCGAGTAATTGCTACAATCCTCACACCTCTACAAGTTTCACTTTTATCTGGGTCATCCTAGCCTCACGACGCTCATGAGAGACATCACTCTTCTCCTGTGCTGGGTCATTTGCTCTGCTAAATAATTATACGCTGCCTTGAGGTCATCTCATTGCTACATCGACTAATATATCTAACCTCAGCGTTCCTAATTAACCTCAAGACATTGTTCTGCTTCGTTATTCACTGCGCACATCACATTCATATAAAACTGAACGGAGACTTCCAAACAATGAACCCATTCTTGACTGTCTTAAGCTGCTCTGGATTCATCTGAGCCCTCTAATTCCTTCACTAATTCTTCATTCTCCGCCTTTTTCAGTTTCACTCTCGCAGCCATTTAAGGACACAAGTCTTCATAACTCAATCCACGACTATTTGTGGGAAACTGCTGTGTGGCAATTGGCTGCCATGTTTCGCCCACAAGATATATAAAGTCAATTCACTTTACAGTATATTCTGCGAAGCGCTTTGAGACATCTCGAAGACCTATATCAAGTGCAAGCATTATTATTAGTAATAGTATAAATCTGCTTAGAAACAACAACAACAACAAGATTACCTTTGTATAGCACCTTTCACGTCGGGAAGACGTCCCAAGGTGCTGGACAGAGTACAGCATTTCAGACCCGAGCTGGGGTTGAAAAAAAGAAATCTATGATGCCTGCAGTACAGCAGCTTTCCATCTGGCATTTGCTAATTTCTTTTCTTTAACCAGCTGGTTATATGTCTCATTACAACTATTCCATAGAATTACACTTGTCAATGAGTCTGTAACTATTCCTGTTAGCTTATGCTTAGTTTTATCCTTTTCTACTAGTGCCTCCATTGGGTCCAATACTAAGAAGCTCGCGACCGGAGTGTCCCGTCTAAGGATCACGCAAGCCCTTACACTTTGCCTTACCACTGGCGTGGGTCGCAATCCCTCGCCCACAGTGTACTATAGTTGGCAGAATTTATAGAAATTGAGAACAATTTAGTTTTCAAAAGATTATTACCTTACAAGTTCAATCTCTTTCAAATGCAAGGTTCCATCTGGGGTGCCAAATAGGAATTATTTACGAGCCAACAAACCACTCGAGTTATGGTTTCAATCATATTTGTCTTTAGCAAAAATAAATGCAAACAAACAAAGTCTCAATTGAAGTTCAATCAAGTATAGTAGCGATAATTCTATATTATGATAACATAATAAAGTAGCAATTTTTTTTGGTCAGCAAGGTGTCTGACACATGTGGAAACCCATCACTATGCTAAAGACTATCCAAACCAAGCTGAGAATTCCAAGCATCCGACCTACACATGGAAATCACAGAGATAGATTGTTGGAATGGTATGCGCACTCTTTCCCTGGAAGGGCGCATCCTGCTTACCGGAAAGTATTAGGCGCAGGTTGGCAAGAGCCAAGGTTTGGGGACCCCAGAGTATGGGTTGGGGTACTGCTGGAGTCTAACCAGCTACAACCGCATAGATTGCCATTGATATTGCTGTCTGGCAAGCTTTCTCACTGCTTGTTCAGCTACGACCACCGTTAGGGCTTTGGCTTGCAGGGTTAACAGGAACTGAGTGGCATGATTCCCTGTCCCCAGTGACTTGGTCTGCCCTTCCAGGTTCTGCCAATGTGCTGTGATCAGTAGTGCCTGAAATACTGCGGAGCTGCCTGGCTCATGAACTGGACTACCAAGACCGCCACAGAGGGCTGGCTCGATTACGACATTCATTCGCCAGGCATGTCACTTTGGAGCCAGTTCAGCTCCAAGAAGCCCCCTCTTGCTTCCCCTCCTGGAAGACAGTCATAAAGTAGCAAACAACACAAAGGATGGGACTGATCAATTATCTCCTTTGGGAGATTTGGCAATAAATCTGATCTTGCTAGCTTTCCCTCAGACTCTTTTACTTCAATGAATTTCAGCTAAACTTCCATCTCTTCTACCCCAACTGTTAGTCCATGTGACTCTTGCAGGCAAAAGCAGAATTCAAAGGTTGTTTTGCCCAATCACAGTTTGATTAGCCGATCACTTTCTGGAACTGGATCATTCAATCGCCTTTCCGCACACAGAATACACCCCCTAGGTTATCATATCTTGACTTTACAGGCATTTAAGGTTCCTTGATGTTTTACCAGATGGTAGTTTAAGAAGGTCATCTTAACACTTTATTGTCTTATCTTGACACCTTTCGCCCACAAAATACACATTCACTCCACTTTAAAATATATTCTGTGAAGTGCTTTGAGACATGTCAACAACAATACAATAACATTTGTGTAGCGCCTTTCGCATCGGGTGGACGTCCCAAGGCCCTGGACAGACAGAGTTGTGAACCTGAGCTGAGAGTTGGGATTGCGGAGGGTGGAGGGTGGTGGGGGGTGGGAAGCAGGGTGATCGAAAGCACAGTGGAAGAGGGGTTCTTGAGATGGGTCTTGAAGGAGGCAAAGGAGAGGGCAAAGCGCAGGGACTGCAGGATGGAGAGTGGGGGCAGAGTGGTAGAAGGCTCGCCTGCTGATAGTGGGGCGAGTAAGGCGGGGACGTGAAGCAGGCCAGAGCCCGCTAAGCGGAGGGAGACAGCAGGATGGTAGGGGTTAGGGGGTTGCAGAGGTAGTGGGGAGCAAGACCATGGAGGCTTTGAAGGTGAGGACCAGGATCTTGAACTGTATCCTCTGTGTGATGGGAATGTGAATGGGGGTGATAGGGTCACAGAGCCTGGTGCGGGAGAGGACCCGGGCTGCAGAGTTCTGGACAATATGGAGTCTCAATGACGTGATAAGGCACTATATCAAATGCAAGGATTATTATTATATTATTATTAAATCATAAAATCCTGGGTAGGCTTGCTGCATCCAGACTTTTAGGCACCAACGATTATATCAATCAAAGACATTGTCAGCTTCCTGAGCGAACTGCTCATTTGTTCATCATTAAAAGATGTTGAATCCGAAGAATAACAAACTAAGAAAGAAGCAATTTCTTAATTACCAACATGTGGTATATGCCTTAGTGAACTTTTAGTCACCCCACGATCAGCATAGTGTTCCTTTATTTCAATTCTTCCTTTTACAGTTCTTAATATTGATTCTTCCTTTTAAACTTTTCTTACAAAGGATGGAGCATCAAAGTCCTTTGTGCCCTGTATAAATTCTACCAAAAGTTAAGTTTCCGAAATCAATTCCTTTAATTTGGATATTTTCAGTCTCGGTTTGTTTTAGTAATAAGTATTTTTTTCCACTTAAGAATTTAATTTGACCATTTTCTGCAACTTTGGCTTTTTATTCCTAAACCTGACAACCTCCCAGCAGATTTACAACAACAACATAAACTTGCAATTATATAGCGCCCCTCACACAGGATAGTGTCCCAGAGCACTACAAATCTACAGCACTGTTCAGTGCAAAAAGTCTGCACTGATCTTTCTTCATTCCACCAACTCCTATTTTTGAAAATGGGAGCACCTTTTTTTTAAAAAAAACAAGTTCCTTTCATTGCCTTTACTGGGCGGTTTTGCAACTAATGAAAAACTGAGACATTGAAGACTGCAGTGCCTGATTTATAAGTGAGACCAGGTCAACAATGCAATTTGTGTGTGAAAGCTAGGAAGTAGGAAGCATGAATCAGTAAGTGATTACTGATTCCCACTGAACAGAAAAGCTCTTTAAGAGGGTTTTTCAGTGCAGAGACTGACTTGTACACCTATGGGAACAAAATGCTATTGCAGTATTTTAAGAGTATTATGTTATGTTTTTATGAATAATTGATGCTCCATTTAGACTGTGGAACCAGCATCAAATTAACTGATCTTATGTTTATAAAATATTTATAAATATATTTTCTGTGTTTTCCCCATAAATTATACAGTTAATTCACTTTACAGTATGTGAAGCGCTTTGAGACGTCTTGCAGGTGTGATAAGGCGCTAGATCAAATACAAAGATTATTATTATTTAACTGCTGTTAAAATTGTCTGTTGTCTTTCATCCACGGTACAATAATCCACTTTACAATATATTCAGTGAAGCACGTTGAGACAACTTAACGACGTGATAAGGCGCTCTATAAAACGCAAGGATTATTGTTATCATGTTTAATTTATTTTTATAAATTTAGTGTGTCCAATTATGTTTCTAATATTTTTCCCTTTGGTATCTGCTTCGCAGTCCCTCCGCCTCGTCCCCTCCCTCGGCACCTTCGAGAACCACCTCAAGACCCTCCTCTTCGACCGTGCTTTCGATTTCCCTGCTTCCCCCACTGCCCTCCACCCTCCGCCACCCCAACCCCCAGCTCGGGTCTGAAACTCTGTCTGTCCAGCGCCTTGGGATGTCCTCCCGCCGTGAAAGGGGCTTTACAAATGTAATTTTGTGTTGCTTGTTGTTTGTTGCTGCTCTTGGTCCTGGTCTGACGTCTTGCTGGCGTGCCGTTTCCCTGCACCTGTTCACACATGAACCTTGGCAGTGAGCGTCTGCAAGCCGCTCCATTTAGAGCAGGGTGGCCCAACCTTTTGGCTGCCGCGGGCCGGATGCCCTATTTGAGAAACGTCCGTGGGCAGCACAAGCAACAATTTTTGTGTTTCCCTTCCAGAAACATAACAACATTTACACATTGCCTTTTTCATGTGAGAAGGACGTCTCAAAGCACTTGACACTTCTGGCTGGGCACCTGAGCTGGGCGTGGGAGCGGAGGGGATGGGGAGGGGAAAAGATGACTGAAAGCGCAGTCGAAGAGTCTTGATGTGCCTTGAAAAAGTGGGGAAGGGACTCAGGAATAGAGCTCCAGAAAGCAAGGGCAAAATGGCAATGGTGGAGCAGATGGGGTGGGGGGGATAGTGTTTGCTGAGCAAAGGGAATGGCCGAGGCGGAAGATCGCACAGGCAGGGTGGGGAGAAGGGAATGAATGAAGGACGTTGAGGAGTTTCTCACTGGGGAAAGAGAGAGCTTTCTGTGAGGAAACTGCACTTCATGGCGCTCGGTGTCTCCTCGATTCCCCCCCCTCAGCAGACAACGGAAGCTCTGATCGTCCGTCCTGACAGTGAACCACAAAACGCTGCCCTCAATTCTCTTCTTTCTCTGCTCTCTCTCGTTCTCTTTATTTCTCTCTTTCCTCTTCTCCCTCATGCTCTCTCTCTCAATCACTCTCTCCTCCCTCCCTCACACACTCTCTCACTCCCACTCTCTCATGTCTGACTGACTCACATACACACATTCCTATCACATTCTCTCCCCCTCTTTCTCTCAATCAGCTGCGCAGCTCACTATCTTCAGCGCAGGATCTTGCGATTGGTAAGGATGTGGTGGATAAGGAGACCTGCGTCCTTCCCCTCAGCTCAGGAGTGACTTTCTGATTGAAACGGCGGCATTACTTCCACTATCTGCGCTGCGACCTCCCAACTGCCGGCTCCTGCTACTGCCATGAGAGGATGGTTCATGGGGGGAGGGAGGGAGTGGGCGACCCAAAGTTGGAAATGGTCTCGGGTCAGATGAAATTACCCGCTGGGCTGGATGCGACCCTCAGGACGTCTGTTGGACCACCCTCTGAGTTAGAGGCTGTCACAGCCAAGCCTGATAATTTAATTGTGTAACTACATAACATGCATATTCAGTTACCGTCTCCTTGATTCAGCTATTTGACAATGACTTAAATCTGATTCTTTCGAAGAATCAGTTTTCCCAGAAAAATAAAAACTCGGGTTAAAAATAGAAATAGAAAACGGTAAAGAATCTACATAAATTCAAATAAATTCAACAAGCCAGCACTCTTGATGACCTTTTAGAATTTCAGCCTATAAATAGAAGAGTTCACATGACCAACTTATAAATTTACACCCATCCCTGCTGCAGATTCGTCACACTGTGTTACCAGTGGCCTCAAGTTAACTTTCTCTTCGTGAGAATTAATCTGAGCAAGTTGTTTTGAAGCATGCATCTGGTTGGTGTAAAGTTTGAGTAACAATGGAAGAAAACAATTTCCAAAGTAAAAATGTCAAAACGTTGAAAAAGATGTACTTACAAGCTGTTTATCAAAATGACTGTGAGACGCTAAACCAAATACTGAGCAAAACGAAGATAGATGTTGACACGATTTTTGAAATTGCGGATGACCACATGGTTATGGCATCTTATAAACAAGGTAAAACTTTATCAGACTGAAAGATGATTTAAATGAAAAGGCAAGCCAATTGTTCGTGAGTTGTGTGCAAATCAAGCTGCAAGTCTGTATGTACTTTAACTGTAAAATTACCATGAGAATTTGATTTTACAATAATGAATGATCCTGTTTGAATTTGGAGTTTCATTTTTGGATGTTACCAACCATAATTAACAATTGCTTTTAATTAAATGATTAAAGCAGCTTTTAATAAATGATCTTAATAAGCTACGCTGAGAAACCACTTGTCAAATTCGCAAATGACGTCCTCCCCCTCTCTCTGGGACCAGGACTCCCTCTACCTATTTGTCCTCCTGGAACTCTCCACTGCCTTCGACCCAGTCGATCATGCCATCCTCCTCCACTGCCTTTCCTCCCTCTTCCAACTTAGCGGGCTCACATTCTCCTAAGTCAAGTCCTACTTGACCCACATCTCTGCAAGTATTTTCTCCTCCCATTCCCACACGGTTACCTGCAGCATATCCCAAGGCTCTATTCTTTGACCCCTTATTTTCCTTATTTAGATGCTCCCTCTCAGCGATATCATCTGTAGACATGAGGTGGCACCTACCTACTTTTCTTCTTTTGACCGTGATCCCATGTCCACCGATGTTCTGTTCCACTTACTTATCAGATATCAAGCCCCAGATGAGCACTAACAATTTCTGCAGCTGAATATTGAGAAGATGAAAAACATTGTTCTCACAATGTCTTCTCGCCTGTGGCTCTGACTTCCTTAACCTCCCTAGCCTGTTCCTCAGACTCACTCACCCTGGTTCACAACTTAGGCGTCAGATTTGATCGCTAGATGTCCTTCCTACCCCATAGACCCTGACCAAATTGTTTTCCTCCACCTCCTCTATATCACCCACTTCTGACCATACCTCACACCTTTAACCATGCATCTCCTAAATTCACCACACCCCCACCCCACCTGACTCAGCATCAAGCTCTCGAGACACTACCCCATGTGAAGGGTACCATATATTTTAAAATACTAAATTGCCTTTCGTGCTTATCAATATTTGCTTGATGCTTGTTTTACAATCTTATTAAAACTGGCAAATAACACACTGTAATTAGCCTCAGCTACAAATCTGGGTACTGCTGGTAATATTAATAATAATAATCCTTGCATTTGATATAGCGCTTTTCACTTCTTCTCGACGTCTCAAAGCGCATCACAAAATATACTGTAAAGTGAATTGACTGTATATTTGTGGGTGAAACACAGCAACCAATTATGCACAGCAGTGTCCCATAAACAGTCGTGGATATTGAAGTGACCAATTTATTATTGTTTTTTTCTTGAGGGATTATTATCAATTATTATCAATATTCTCCGCCTTTTACAGTAGAATGGTATTGTGACAGCAGACCATGCTTAGTCTAGCAGTATCTAGGACCGCCTTCCTTCACCTCAGCCACATTGCCCGCCTCCGACCATACCTTACCCCAAATGCAGTCGAAATCCTCGTGCATTCATTTGTCACCTCCCGCCTGGATTACTCCAACGCACTCATCACCAATCTCCCCAGCTCTACTATTCAAAAGATCCACCTCATTCATAACTCTGTTGCCGTCATAATGACCCGGACCAAACTCCATACCCACATCTCACCAATTCTGCCCAGACTCCACTGGCTCCCCATCACTGAATGGATCGACTTCAAGATCCTCACACTCATGTTCAAATCCATTCACTCCCTGGCACCTCCCTACCTCTCCGACCTCCTCACTCCCCAATCCACCACTCGGCGCCTCCACCTCGACTGGCACCGGCCTCCACTCTACTATCACCATCCGCCCCACCATCAGAGGTCGCGCTTTCAGCCACTATGCCCCGAAACTCTGGAACACTCTCCCTCAATCCCTCCACCTTGCCCCTTCTCTCCTGTTTTTCAAGTCCCGCCTGAAAACCTTCCTTTTCGACCGTGCTTAGGGCCACCTCTCCCACTACCCCCCAGCTTGGAGTCAGGCTCCGCCACCATTAAGCGCTCTGACATGCTACCCTGCATGGAGGGCACTATATAAGTGCAAGTTGTTGTTATTATTGTTATCTGTCTGCTCAAAGTGTTAACCCTAACAACTAATAGGAAAAGGCAGTTTCCTTTATCATTGGAGAAGTGATTTGTTTACAGGAAATGTGGTTAAGCTGGTATCCATTGCAAACAAGCCTAAATTTATAACAATTCTAACAAATGTAAAACATCTCCAAGATATTTCCTGAGATGACTAAGAGAGACATCACTATGAAGGTCCTCAAGGGTCTCAGCCTCTGAGAGAAGTGACACATCAGTCATGTGGAATTTAAGGCTGGACTAACAATTGTATCAGGGTAGCTGTCAAAGGATTTCAGGGATGTCTGACAACCTTGAGCCAACCCAGAGGAGAGTTGAATGCTCAGCAGACTCATACTCAGCAGATTGATGAGAGAGCTGACATGCTTATTTCAGCTTGCAGAATGATGCAAGATACAAATATCCTTCTGCACTTCATTTTTGGGGGTCAGCCAGCTGTCACACATGCAGGAACCCATCTGTACTTGACAGAAAGCTGTTAACGTGACACCTGAACCGTTTTTGTTGCTATGAGCCCCACTATGATATCCTGGTGCACGCTAAGACTGACCTCATACTTTTCCATTACAGGACACAGGCACCGCTTGCCTGGTATCTCCATTTCTTGTAGAATAGCATTTTGCAATGTCAGAAGATTTTACATCTTTCTTGCTCTTCAGTCATGTCAATAATTCCCCCAGTAGCCCACCAGGTGAAGGTACTGCCTAGTACACCACTGGGTTTGTGCTCATGTGCTGAGTTTATTGATTTCATCCAAGGCAGCTGTTTGGATGCTACAATTGGCTTCCATATTTCACGGGAGAGGGAGGGGAAAAATCAGCTAGGGTTCTTACCACTGTAAACCCAACAGTCCACTCCTACCCAAAATTCATAATGTTGATTCTGATGCTGATGAATGTTCCAAGGATAAAATAAGCCAGACAACAGAAAGTATAATAATTCAAATTGAGCACCTGAACAAGCAGCATTAACCCACTCTGCTAAAGACTGGGATATGTTTTCTGTTGTCAGGAACTCTTTTTAAAACAATGAATTATATTTTTGCTAATACAAACCATGGATCGCAGAGTGGAAGAAATTGAGCTTCATAAGTGCTTTTTATACAATATGACATATTACCAATATATGACATTTTGAAAGCTTTTTTATTATGAATTATTCTTTTTTTCCATTTCAAATCTTTGTTATAGGGTACGTTTTAGAGGCTATGAAGTATTTTTCCTCCATTGCTCTAATTCTCTCTTTATATAGTTTATTTCATTCATCAAATTAGGTAATTTTAGCTCCATCTATTTAACACCTTCAAGCTGGAGGTGACTGTCTTTTGATGTCTATATTTTTCTCTTCCATCTTTATTAATTATCGCCAGAATACATAACTCAAACTCCTTGAAACCTGGCTATTGCCTCTGGAGGATTTTGTGCACCATATTACTTCAGTTACTGCCAACAGCTAACATATCTCAATGCTTAGCAGAGTTGAAGTTGTTCAATGCTGGTGGTTAAGCTCCAACTCAAATTGAACACCTCATGTTTCATTTTATTCCTTATCTATTGATGAAAATGCAAGTAAGCCCATTTTGATTCCAACTTGGCAAACAGTGAATGTTTGCTCTGTTTATCATCCGAATTTGTTCATCAACTGATAATGACACCTGACTTGATATTAATACATTCAAGTCAGCCCTTGAATCAACCGAGTAAAGGTCAAATTTACCCAGATTTTTAATTCATTTCTAATTGCACTTTTACTTTTATATTTTTAAATTTTCTGCTCTCCTCTCTCGGAAGACTCAGGGCTGAAAGAGTGTTCACTAGACAAAGCGTAAATGCTGCCTTGCACCCCAAATCTTGACTCTGAATGTAGCGGCTTCTGTGGGAATTCTGTATGTATTACACTGACCGACGAGAACCAGTAAATGTTGACATTTTCCTAATGATCCTTTTTTTCAACCATGACTGGTTATTTATTTCATGTGCTCTATACTGCCTCTTAGAGGATATTATTCAAGTGTGAGATAGCCAGTGAGTATGAGCAGGCTAATCAACAGGCATCTAAACCAAGCTTAAAACTTCCGTAACATAAATGCAATTTCCAAGAATCCTACCAACCAGTGACCAAGTACAGGAACCAGGACTAATCTTTTCTCTAATCTTTTCCCTCCTTATCTCAATGGTACTGAGATCCACAATAACATTATCACCACTGCCCTGACTGACGTTAGCTAACTCAGCAAAGAACAAACCTGGTTCTGTAGAGATCAAGACCACACGACAAAGGCATTTACTCATTGAGCCATTAGCGGAACTGAGGTCTGTGGCAGTGAGGTCTGTGCCCCTTTTGATCCTTCAAGAAGCCCTATGATTAATGTTGTTTGCATCTTTCCAGGTTACTGGCTACCAGGTTATAAAATGGGGACGTCTTGGGCAACAGCACTGCACCTATCGGTAATGCTCGGACACCTGGAGATCATTTCAGTGCTGCTAGACCATAAGGCTGCTATAAACTATCAACCAAATGGAAAAGCACCTTTACATATCGCCTGTGATCTGAGAAATGTGGATTGTTTATCTGTGCTCATACACCGAGGAGCTAACGTCAACATATTTTCAATGAGTGGACTCACACCATTACATTTTTGTACAAACCGGGATTCAGTTTCCTGTGCAAAACGACTGGTCTGGAATGGTGAGCTGCACAAAGTATGCGGGTAAAGCTTGAGACCTCGTCTTAAGGGTGGTTGATGCCAAGACACTGGATTAATTTAAAATTGATGATGTGATGGGAGGATAGTAGGGTGGGTGTCCTGGAAGGATGAGATCCAATGGGCTGAAGGGCCTTCTTCATCCGAACAAATCTTGTGATCTTGTGAACACCGGCGGTTGTTATAATTAACACAAAGCCAGAGTGAGCGTTTTAGTGTGTAACACCAAATGACCGTTATGTAGCAACACACCCCTTCCAGTTCAGTGAACGCTCCTTCAGAACTCAAAGAAGGGTACAAAGAAATTATATTGTATGTGAAAGGTTGCAATAGGATACAGTATCTTCTCAAGTTGTGTGTATGTTGTGTCAACAGCTCCATGACTCTATAAAGATAGGAATCAGGCCTGGCTAAATGGGTAACAATCCTGCTTCTAAGTCAGAAGGTTGTGGGTTCACAACTTTGAGCTCACAGTCTAGGCTGAAACTCTAATGCAATGTTGGGGGAGTGCCTAATTACGGGGATGCTGTTGTTCAGATGAGACATTAAACTGAGGTCTTCAGGTAGACATTAGAGATTCCATGGAAATGAAAAGGGAATATCTCTCATTATGGTTGGCCAACAAAATGCATTGAATATTTCTTGATCTATACCATAAATCAAGAAATATTCAATCAAGAAAAAAATGAATATGTACGAATCCTCAAACACGGATTTACCTATACTCGTACAAATGTTCAGGGGATTGCGTTTTGATGGCCCTAAGGACCACTTCCGGATCACAGGTTCACCACCACTGACCTGAATAATAGACAGATGGGACCTCAATTTAACATCCCATCTAAAGGAGGTCACCTCCAACAAACTGCAGTGCTCTCCTAGTACAACTGGAACATCAGGCTAGACTGTGAGCTCAAATCCCAGATGGGGCTTGAAACATCAATTGTCATCCCAAAGGAGAGAGTGCTTCCAACTGAACCGAAATTATGTAAATTATATAGGCTTAAAATAACCCATTTTGATTTATAATTAGATGCCCTTGAAATGCTTCCTAGCCCTTGATCAACCTTGCTGCTAACAGCTGTACATGAACTAGATACTCTCAGTGAATATTATACTGGGATATAAGGCAGTTCTAGGCAGGGAAACAATATTTCTGTTTGGAGGGGAGTGAAGCTGGTGCTCATCACTGAAGCTAACTACTCTAATCCCAATTGCCTGCTTTTTCTTTGTACTTTGTTAAATTCTTCATTTTCTAACATTTATCCAATTATTTTTAAATGTTGTTATCTTCTATCATAATAATATTAGAATCTTCCATTTGATTTACCACTCATAACATCTCAATAAAGTGCTTCGTAGGAAAATTCTATAAAGTGTAGTGATTGTGCATCAGCAAGAAGCTCTGGAAGCCTATTTGTACACAACAATGACCCCAAAACAGCCAATGAAGTGAATGACCAATTTTGTTTTGAGGGATTGTTGGTCAGGAAATCAGGTGAAATCGTTTATCTTTATCATCCACCTGAACAGGCAGACATGACTTTAGTTTTACATTTCATCTAAAGGTCAACACCGTCAGCAATGCAGCATCCCCCACCACAATAGTGGAGTATCAGACGATGAACTCAAAGTCCTAACATGGGATCTGAAGTCATAACTTTCTGACTTAAAGGCAATATTGCTACCTTCTGAGCCAGATTGATACCTGGCTCATCTGACAATGTAGTTGGAAGCTCAGTTGGCTTTAATGCAACTTACATCATCAAATACATCCTACACTAAGATGCAGTGAGGGTGCCTCTTCTCTTCCCCCATCACTGTTGGTGCTATCATAGAACTGAAGAAATGGATCTCACATTTGTTTTTTTTTGGCAGGTGCAAAAGTTAACCTGCATAGTAAAGATGACTTTGAAGCTACTCCACTTCACGTAGCTGCACGCTTTGGCATACCTGAGCTTGTGGAACTTTATATCAAGCAGGGAGCAGCTGTGGACAGTCTTAACATTTATTTGGAAACACCTCTTATTACTGCGATTTACTGGGCCCTTAACATGAAAGATCAGGTATACAGCACAGACCATCATCTGGTGTGTAGGATGCTGTTAGACCATGGAGCATGTGTAAATGCTCGAGATGAGGATTACAAGAGCCCGCTTCATAAGGCTGCGTGGAATAGTGATGACTTGCTGATACAAATGCTGTTGGAAGCAGGTGGTGAGGTTCAACGTATGGATGTTAATGGCTGTGCTCCTCTTCAATACCTTCTGAAAGTTACACCTGTTCGTCCTGCGGCACGACCAGAGATCTGCTATCAGCTGTTGTTGAACCATGGAGCTGCAAGAATTTTCCCTCCACATTTTCATAAGGTAGTGTAGTTTATGAGCGCTCTGAGGCACTATCCTGCATGGAGGGGGCTATATATGTGCAAGTTGTTGTTTTTGTAGCACCAGTGTAGATACTGAATGCACAGGGACAGCCATGGCTTATGAGTAGATGAGGAGGAAGACCTTGGTGCATCCCTGGAAGAGACATATGAGAGTCACTATCTCCAATAAGCCCAGGGGTGTGGGTGGCTGGAGTTGCAAATGGTCTTCGGCTTCAACTCTATACCACCTGCTCTTATTCATGGTTTCCTACCCTCTCACTGTACCCAGGCCTAGTAATAATAATAACAATCCTTGTATTTGATATAGCACTTTATCACATCTTTGAGACGTCTCAAAGCGCTTCACAGAATATACTGTAAAATGAATTGACTGTATATTTTGTGGGTGAAATGCGGTAGCCAATTGCACACAGCAGTGTCCCACAAACAGTTGTGGAATGAGTGACCTTTTTTTAAGGGTTTATTACCCCCAGAACAGCGATCCACCAATTGACTAACAACTGGGTTCCTATGTACTGCTAGGTAAACAGAGGCCTGTGGAGTAAGGAAACTTGTCCAAAGTTTTGCCTTGCCAGGAATCAAACCCAGGTCTCTCGCTTGCGAGATGAGTGCTCTAACCATTAAGCTACAAGACTCCATAGCAGGTTTGTGCACTTTGAAGAGAGCTTGCACATGATGACAGGCTGCAGGTCACAGAATCTGTGGCCAGACAGCTTTAACTGGTTTATTTTTAAAAATAGTTTGATTCTGCAATTGGAGGTGAGTGCTACAGAAAGTGATCCAATTGGCCTTATTCCTCCAAACCTTTCCCATGATGTTCTTAATACTCTAGGATCAGGTTGAGGTATTATATCAATATGTTCTTAGGTATTGTAATCATGTCATTACTGTCCAATGGCTGTTGAAATTGTAGTCTGCTTGTCGGCCTTCCCAACTACTCCCTCCACAAGCTGCAGATAATCCAGAACTCTGCAGCCCGTGTCCTCTCCTGCACCAAACTCTGTGACCCCATCTCCCCCATTCTCTCCCGACTTCTTTGGCTCCCTATCCTTCAGAGGACCGAGTTCAAAATCCTGGTCCTCACCTACAAAATCTTCAATGGCCTCACCCCACCCTATCTCTGTAACCTCCTAACCCCCTACCAACCCGTCCGCTCTCACCGCTCAGCCAGCTCCGGCCTGCTCCACGTCCCTTGACCCACCCGACCCATCATTGTCAGGAGAGCCTTCAGCCACTCTGCCCCCAACTTCTGGAACCATCCCCCATTCACTCCGCCTCACCCCCTCCTTAGCCTCCTTCAAGTCCCGCCTCAAAACCCTCCTCTTCGACCATACCATCGGCCACCCCCCTTCCCCTCCCCTCCCTTCTCCCCCCTGACCCCAGCTTGAGTCTGAAATATTGTACACTGTCCAGCACCTTGGGACGTTCTCCCGACGTGAAAAGCACTGTACAAATGTAATCTTGTTGTTGTTGTAGTCAATTCACATATATATATTAAATCCACCATAAGGGGAGAAAATAAATGCTTAGAATAATCCTACAACATATAGGTACATAATGCACTTCTTTATAGTCATTCTTGCTACAGTATTTGATATATCCACAAAGCTATATACATATTCAGCATATGAGAACCATAAACTAATCTTGTACAAAGATCAAAACAATAATTTGAACAATCACAACTTTCATTGTCTTTGTTTCATGCTTCATTAAATTACACAGAAAAAGCTTAGTAGTAAAATATTCTTTTGTGTATTCATTTTCAACTTAGGTACTGCAATCATGTTGTTCCTATCCAAAGGCTGTTGAAGTTATGGTCAATTCATATGAATATATTGAATCCAACTCGAAGTGGAGAAAAGCAATCCCAGATGATGTCTTGGAGGTAATTCTCTAGGACTTGTTATTCCTTCTATCTCTAAAAGAACATAATGATCCTAAAACATATTGGTAACCAAATAAAGGTCTTCTTTATAATCATTCTTGCTATTGTGTGTGAATTCAATGTGGTATATGACGTGGTGTTTAATATTAATTAATTTTGTTTTTAAGTCGTTTTAAGAACATAGGAATCTAAAGGATCAAAGGAGATCATTACAGTCTGTCAGCCTCATCTCATTTTCAAAGAAACATCTCTCCCTGTCTGATTTCCAATCCCTTTTGCTTAATAAAAAAAATCCAATACTCTTTTAACTGCCTGTTTATTCACCCTTGCCGTTCTGTATTTGAGACTCTGAGCTCTTCTTGTGGCTTTCTGGATCATATTAAAGTTCAGTTTGTCCACACCCTTCAGAATACAGAATATATCGCTAAGATAATCCATCAATTGTTTCTTCTCTAATGTAAAAATCTCCATCTTCTGAGATCTCTCCTCATAGTTCAGATGTCCAAGAATGTTTTTATTGTAGTATGAACCCGAAAAACATTCACAATATTCCAATTGAGAGCATACTGATGTTTATTGATTATGTCCCATGATTTATGATGTCCTCCTGTCGTGAAAGACACATCAGGACAATTTTGTTGTGGTTGTGCTCTAACCCTTCAAGCTGCAAATAATCTGAGTTTTGTTTCTTGCCACTGATACTCAATGCTAAAGATTTCTAAGAATTATTAACCGGCAGCACCAGCTGTTTCTTTGCTATGTATTATGTGCATTTACCATTTAGCTTTTATCCCTAATGCTTATTGCACCATCCCAGAATATCTGAAAATGTGTTTTTGCAGCCTATTAAATATGGCAAGTCAGAATTGTTATACTTTATTAAATTATTTAAAGTGACCGATAAAATTAAACACTAGTTAATCAACTTATCTCCAGATTTTATTACTGTTTTACCCAATGTCTGCCACCAGCCTTTGTTGATATCTATAAATGTCCTTTGATTAAATAACAGGGTAATATTTGTTTAGATGTCTGAGATTATGGTTTTGGCATTTCAGCTATATGAAGGTGATTTAAAATAAACTATTATGAGTTTATGAAATGTCTAAAATTCTGCTTGTTGTGAATTTACTTACTAAAAATGTACTTTGAGCAATGAATATTTAAGTGAATCAGTTTTTACTTTACCATTGCAGAGATCACAAATTAATGATGATATTTATTTGCCTTTGCAGCAACATTGGGATTTTTATGAATCTCTGTTTGATGTCTGTGGAAGATCACCTCGCTCCCTGCTGCACCTAACAAGATGTGCCATTCGGGCAATATTAAAGAAAAGGTGCTACAATGCAGTGCCTAAGCTATGTCTACCACGCCGCCTTAAACAATATATTCTGTTAGAGGCAGTAGGTCAAATTTATTGAACAGCACAATTTCAGTGTTAATCACGTTAAGTGTGTTTATTGAATTTCATACAGCCATAGAACTTTTACACTATTTGACTAATTATGTCTGTGCTGATACAATCTTCCTTCAATGGAACCATATACTCTTATCCCAGTCCCCTGTTTTCTAGGTATCCAGTAACATTATTATTCTGCGAGTATTTATCCAATTGGCCTTTAATTCCTGTAATAAACTCTGCTTTAGCAGTCCTTTATGATAAAGCATTCCACATTCTAACAACCCTCTAGGTCAATAGTTTTACTTTCCAATTTTTCTTCTTATGATGATCAACTTATGCCCTCTTCTTTAGGGCATACATTCATAGGGGAGTCAGTCATATGACGTTCCAGAGCAAATCACGACGTGCTCTGGAGCCGATCACAGAGTGCTCCGGGAAATTTTCTGAGTAGCCAATCCACCACTGCTGTTGCTTAAAATATACTGATTGGTGTCCATCAATTATAGTTTAATCCTTATCCTGGCAGCGCCACACAATTCTGTAATCAATCTGGGCGATCACTGGCAAATTTCTTCAAATAAATCCCAAGATACTATTTGTAGGAAATAAATATAAGATATGCATGTTCTCCATGGATAGGGTTGAACCAAGGGAGATATTAAGAAACCTTGGAGTGTTTATTTAACTGGTTACTCACCATGTCCAAATACTGTGAAACAGCAATAAATAAGGGTTAACAGGATTCTGAACTATATTGCCAAATCAGCAGAATTTAGTGGAGATATCATTACTGATGCTTCGGTAGACTGTGCAAACATATATTCTGTTATAAATGCTGTGGGTATTGTGGGTGAATATTAAAATACAAATTTACGTTTATATAGCATCCTTCTCAGGCGCTGACAGCATCAGCATCCAAGGCTGCACTCTCCACCTCTCAAAGCCAGTCAGGAACCTCGGTGTTCTGTTCGACCCTGAGCTGTCCTTTCTTCCTCATATCCGCGCCACAACTGGCACAGCCTTCCATCACCTCCGGAATATCGCCAGACTACGGCACTACCTCACCCCTCACGCTGCTGAAACTCTGGTCCACGCCTTTATCATCTCAAGGCTGGACTATGGGAACCCTCTCCTCGCCGCCTTCCCGGCACCTCCCTCCACAAGCTGCAGGTCATTCAGAACTCTGCAGCTCGTGTACTGTCCCGCACCAGGCTTCGGGACCACATCACTCCCACCCTCGCTCCCCTCCACCGGCTCCCCATCCCCCAGAGGATCGATTTCAAGATCCTCATCCTCATCTACAAGGCCATTCACGGCCTCGCTCCCTCCTACCTCTCCGACCTACTACCCCCTACTTACCTGCCCGTATCCTCCGTTCCTCTGGCTCCGTCTGCTCCACATCCCCCGCCCCAACTGCCCAACCATCGGTGGCCGGGCCTTCAGCCTCTCAGGCCCTAGGCTCTGGAACTCCATCCCCCAGTGCCTTCGCCGCCTCCTCCCTTTCCTCCTTCAAGGCCAGTCTCAAGACCTTTCTCTTTGACCGTGCCTTCAGCTCCCCTCTCAACTCTCTACCCTCTCCTCGCTCCCTCCCTTCCCTCCCCTCACCCTGACCATTTGCCCCTGCTCGGGTCCTGACCCAACTGTCCAGCGTCTTGGGACGTCCTCCCGACGTGAAAGGCGCTCTATAAATGGAATCGTGTTGTTGTTGTTTCTCATCGGGATGAAGTCCCAAGGTGCTCGACAATCCTGGCTTAGCACTTAAACTATGGGTGGGAGCCAAAGGACATGGGAAGAGGAATTTTTATTTTGATCAGCCGGGTGTAGGGCACATGTGGAAACCCATTACTATGCTTAAGAGTATCCAAACCAAACTGAAAATTCCAATGTATCCCACCTACACGTGGAAATCCCAGAGATAGATTGTTGGAATGGAATGCACACTCTCTTTCTGGAGGGATGCATCCTGCTTACCTAACTTCAGAAAGTACTATCCAATTGACCTGAGCGACTGGTTCTGCCCTTCCAAGTCAATGAGCCAGGTTGACTGTGTTGTCACCAGAGGTACCCTGGAGAACTGCGGACCCACCAGGCTCAGGAACCAGCCTGTTGAGACTGCCACAGAGGGCTGACTCGATTCCGACATCCTATTGCCAAGCATGTCACCTTGGAGCTAGTTCAGCTCCAAGTAGATCCCACTTGCCTTTCGCCAAAAAGAAGATAATCACTAGTTGGTCATTTGTCATCCACCAAGCGGGGGTTTGAGCCCTCACTAGGTGGATGGTAGGTACTCCCGGCAAGCTTCCATGAAATGAGTGAGAGCATTCCCACCATCTTTCTGTCTGTAGCTCGGGCACATGTCCCTTTCCATTGGCCAATGGTTCCACCAGTTGGAGGTGCGGAGTTTAAGCAACAGCTGCTTACCTCTTTGCAAACCAACCAAGGTGGATTTCCAGGCTCTGGATGTACCAACAGCAACATCCCGGGGGCTGGGCGGGGGGAGGGAGGGGGAGCGAGAATTCTTCCATCCAGCTCCTATAAGCCTTTCCATTTGATATAGCACCTTATCACGTCTTTGAGATGGCTTAAAGTGCTTCACAGAATATATTGTAAATTGGATTGACTGTATTTTATGGGCCAGTTGCGCACAACAGTGTCCCACGATCAGTCATGGATTGAATTATGAAGACTTGTGTCCTTAAATGGCTGAATTTAAATGTAATAATAATCCTTGCATTTGATATAACGCTTTATCACGCCTTTGAGAAGTCTCAAAGAGCTTCACAGAATACACTGTAAAGTGAATTAATTGTATATTTTGTGGACGAAATCCGGCAGTGCATTGTGCACAGCAGTGTTCCACAAACAGTTGTGGATGGAGTGACCAAATTAGTATTTTTTTTAAAGGATTATTAAAATAATTATTAAAATGATGCCCATTTTCCCTCCGAAGTAACATGTAGATGCATCCCACCAACACATGCAAGTTCTGTCTCTAGAATTTGCATGTGTAGGTGGGATACATGGAATTCTCAGTTTGATTTTGATACCCTTGAGCATGGTGATGGGTTTCCGCATGAGTCAAACACCCGGCTGACCTAAAAAAAACTTGGTAAATTCAAACGCGCTTTATCCAACATCAGCAAACATAAACCACAAAAAGTTTGAACGAAAAACACAAGTCTTGAACTAACTTTTTGGAGGAACGCAAAGTTTGCTGAAAGACTGAGATGAGGATTCATTGGATGAGACTTTTTATATGCTGAATTTTCCATTCTATGCTGCAGATGGCAGCAAACCTCTATTATTTTACTGATGCTGTAATATGTTTGAATGTTGAATATTAAAATTTGTTTAATATATCCTAGAACCTCAATTAATTTGTGTGAAAAAATTCAGAACATAAGACATAGTAGAATACTGTGTCAATCATTGCTTTGGCATATATCATGTTATACCACTCTGGCTCAGTGGTTAGAGCACTCGCTTCGCAAGCAAGAGACCTGGGTTCAATTCCCAGTAGGGTGAAACCTTGGGCAAGTTTCCATACTCCACACCTCAGGCGCTGACAGCATCACCATCCATGGATGCACAATCCACCTTACTAAGCCAGTCCAGAACCTTGGCATGTTGTTTGACCCTCAACTATCCTTTCTACCCAACATCTGTACCATGACCCGCTCTGCCTTCCCGCACCTCTGCAACATTGCACTATCTCATCCCTCAGGCCGCCGAAACCCTCATTCATGCATTAATAACAGGCTTCACTATGCAAATTCCTTGCTTGTCAGCCTCCCCAACTTCTCCTTCCACAGGCAGCAGATCATCCAGAACTCTGCAGCCATGTGTCATCTCTCACACCAGACTCCGTGACCCTATCACCCCCCTCCTCACCCAACTCAACTAGCTTCCCATCACACAGAGGATACAGTTCAAGATGCTGGTCCTCACCTTCAAAGCCCTCCATGGTCTTGCTCCCCCCTACTTCTGCGACCGCCTAATCTCTACCATCCCTCCGCTCAGCGTGCTCTGGCCTGTTTCACGTCCCCCGCCTCGCCCGCTCCACCATTGCCAGGTGGCCCTTCTGCCACTCTGCACCCACCCTCTGGAACTCCATCCTCCAGTCCCTCCACCTCGCCCCCTCCCTTGCCACCTTCAAGATCCATTTCAAGACCCTCCTCTACAACTATGTTTCGATCTCCTTGCTTCCCCACCCCCTGCCCTCCACCCTCGGCAATCGTGACCCCCAGCTCGGATCCAAAAAACTGACTGTCCAGTACCTTGGAACATCCCCCCAAAGTGAAAGGTGCTACACAAATGTAATTTTGTTGTTGTGAATGTGTGTGTCTCTCTCTGTGTCTCTGAGTATGTTTGACTGTGTGTCTCTCTGTGTATGTGTGTGTCTGAGTGTGTGTCTCTGTGTGTCTGAGTGTGTGTGTCTCTATGTGTCTGAGATGTGTGTCTCTCTGTGTCTGTGTGTGTCTCTCTGTATCTATGAGTGCGTGTGTCTGTCTGTCAGTGTGTGTCTCTCTGTGTCTGAGTGCGTGTTTCTCTGTGTGTCTGAGTGTGTGTCTCGCTGTGTCTGAGTGCGTGTCACTCTGTGTGTCTGAGTGAGTGTGTATCTCTCTGTGTCACGTGTGTGGTGCTGGCCCTGAGAGGCAGGAGGTGGTGAGCTCTTCTAGCCTCACTGGTGTCCCCCCTCACCCCTCAAAAAAAATGGTCACCCAGTTTTTGTTAAAGAAGCAATTAATATTTTTTTTGCCACAATCTAATATGTGTTTCCTTATGTTTAGTTTTTATCAATAAAGTGAAAAAATATACCTCAATAGCACCACTTAACTCCCGCAATCCCCATGCACAATTTACCAAAGCCCTCCGCAGTTTCCCGCAAGATTCGTAAAGTGCTCCGCAACTTTCTGAAAATATGTCCATACTTTTCTATTGACCCAGGTCATCAGACACTTTTCCCCTCCGAGAGAAGAGGATTAATACAAATAATAATCTGTGCATTTGGTAATGCACCTTATCAAGTCGGAAGGACTTCTCATTAAGTACTTCACAGGATTTACTGTGAAATGGAGCAATTGTGTATTCATTGACAAATATGGCAGTACAATTGTGCAAAGCAATGTCCCACAAACAGCCATGGAGCAAGTGATCAATTGTTTATTTTGGGAGATTGTTGGCCTGGATACCGGGAGAAACATCCTTCTCTTTTTGAACAGTGCTATGTGATCTTTAACATCCACCTGAATAGGCAGACGGGACCTCAGTTTAACGTCTCATTGAAAGGATGGGATCTCTGGCAATGCAACACAGCCACAGCACTGCTTTGGAATATCATCGTAGATTGTGAATTCCAAGTCCCAACATGGGACTTAAATCCACAACCTTCTGACTCAAGAGGTGAGAGTACTACCATTGAGCCAAGCTGACACACAAATTTAAGCTATGTAATCTTCACGCCTCTGAACTTAAGCCTGCTGTGTCCTGTTGCTGTGACCATGGCCATTAACCAAGCTTTCGTCAGCTTTTATTTCTGCTTTTCTTTAGTTGGACAGTTTTGCTAGCTCTCAATGTGGCCCGGTTTTCTAATTAATATTAATGTTTCGTGCTTTCATTTTCTCATAGCAATGGTCTGTTTGATAGATCTTGTGACAATATCCTTTATTAATGCATATTGATCTCAATCTAAGGAACAATTTAAAAACATGGTTTTAAGTAGTAACTTACCCCATACTTTAATGCTGATTAGTCCAGATGTGCTCCACGTATTTTAAGTTTTGAACTCTCATTTAACCCCTGTGTTGGTAATTGGTTTGGATTTTTTCCCTGGATTGCTTGCATATACCCGTTTTTTTTTCTCAGGACTTGCACGACAGTGCAGGTTGAAGTGTTGACCACCTGCGAAATGCCTCATTGCGAAAAAAGGTATGGCTCAAAAAAGCACAAAGACAGTATTACTTTAGAAAAGTAATATGGTGCTATAACCATGATATTATCTAGCTTGTCAGACATTAGGGAAAGGATCATCTACCTTGTAGGCTCCTTCCTTTCCACTTGAAATAGGTTACAGTCTAGCAGAAGATCCATCAGCAGACAGCAAAGTCCCACAAACAATCATAAACTGAGTAAGCAATTTATCTGGATGATCATTGCCCAGGACACCAGAGAAACTCCCTTCTCTTTTTGAAATAGTCTTGTGGGATCTTTAATGTCTACCTGAGCCATCCTTTGCTCCTCTCTCAGTACACGATCAATATAGCCATACATTGCCATACACCACCTCGGATCAATCTCTGATTAAAGATCTCCAACAAAGCAACTTTTCCCCAATGAAATTGCATTGGGAGTGTCAGCCTATGAGCCTCCAATTGAAACATGGAGCTTGAATCCATAAACTTCTTCCGAGAATGTTACAAACTGTATAATCCACAATTATGTGCATAATTTGGCATTAGCTTTTCATGTATACATATAATATTCAACCTAACTATTTCGGGTACACTTTGTCAAATTACAATGGTTAATGTAACATTAGTTCAGCTACTTTGGTGCCCTCTATCTTGCTTTGTATACTGATTGGCCCTTTAGACCTTGGTGGCCTGATTGATGGAAAGATAATTCTCGTCAGCTTGTTGCTGCTAGTTTTTGCTCCTCCTGTTGCCTCATATAAAAAACAATATTAAGCTTGGAAGTTGCTCCATCAGTTACAAGTTATAATTGCACGCATCCTGGAAACCTGGGCCACTGGTCAGCCTTTTGTTCCTTGGTGGTCTATTTGGTAAAAAAGTAATAGTTGTCAGCTGATCACTCTTAAAGATGGCAATAATCTACTTGCTCACCAGGAGTCAGTTGCTAACTCTCAGTGGCACAATCAGCTGTTAATTATCAATGCTGAGTTCTCTTCGGATCGTGGAACTCTCGAAGAGGCTACACTAGGGAAAGAGTACTGGAAGTTAAACAGAGGGTTAATGCAGGATGAGAAATCAAGAGAATTATATAGGCAAAGATTAGAGGAACAGAAGTCTTTAAAGATATTTTATGAAAGTAGAAATGGATGGTGGGAAATGGCAAAGGAGAGATATTTTATTGGAGCAGGAAGGAGTAAAGCAAGAGAAAAAGAGAGATATGATAGATGGGAAAAAAATTGCAAAACATATATAAGCATCAGAAGATATGGATGTGGTGTCAGAAATTGCAAAAGTGCAGAAGCAGATGCAAGAAGAATTGGGGAAACAACAAAAGAAAATAATGTCACATGCTAGAACACAATAATAAATGAAAGTATAGAAGCTATTTCTTCAGAAAGGCGAAATGGAAAGGGAATATTGAATAAACTGAACGATGGAGAACAAGGATAAGAGGAAGAAAGAGGTTTTCAATTATGCAAGAGATTATTTTGGAAAGTTATGAGTCAAAATGAGGATATAATAGTTTGGAGGGTTTGGTGGATAAATTGGAGAGAACAATCATAACTGAGGATAGTAGAGAAATGGATGAGGCAATAAAAAGAGAAGAAATTGAAGAGGCATTAAAATCCTAAGGAAGGCTAAGACTCCGTAGACAGATAGTTGGCCAAAATAATTTTATGAACGTTTTTGGGAAGAGATCAGAAGAATTGGAGGAACTGTACCAAATGCAAGGATAATTATTATTTTTTTATTATAGAAGACATGTGTCAGGGCTTTTTCCATTCATGCATCAGAAGCCTTGCTATTCATCTGTAGAAGACTACATTGTATGACGACCAGCTTTTGGCCAATAAATAGAGCAGGAAGAGAACCAAGGCAACTGGAAATATAAAAACAGTTCAAGAAGAGTCATTATATCAAAGAAGGAATGTATGACTGATGCAAAAACTGGTTAGTGATGCTCCTTCCACTTTCTTTCAAATGAATCCAATATAATTTAGTTAGCAGCAAAGATATATCTGGATTGGGATCACAAGGTACTGTATTCATAAAACAATGGATACAATTGTAACAAAAACAAATGTTATTGATCAAAATTAACTGGAATTTTAATCATCACATTGAAAATTAATACACTGCTTTAGATAGAAATTCCAAAAACAATTTTGCTACATCCCTATACATAAAAGTATTGGACTGCAGTCAACATAATAACTGAGCACTTGATGTACTATTTAAAAAAAAACTCACAACCACAGATGTCACATCATGACTCCTCAGTAAATTTAGTGAATTTCGTATTGCATCAATATGAAATGCAAGTACTATTGTTGAAGGGTTAAATATTGCTAGTTGTGATTTAATATTCAAACAAAATTTGAATACTTAATATTTTAAACTGCATTGATTAACCCCCAGTACTAAAATCACTTTACTGTCATAATTATGCCAAATGTTAATTAAAGTTTTTATATATCAAAGCAGTCCAACTGCATCATGATAATTAGATCGGGTCCAAATATATTGATGTAACAGTTTCTAAATTCTGCATTCCACTGTGTACAAACCGTATTTGCAAATGCATCACAAATAAGGCTCAATTTCCACAACAGCATAAAGATCACCATAATTTTTCTACCAAAACACCATCCAAAATATTTTAATGTTAAGCAGTTAAGCAAAAGAATCCAGCCTTTCTACTTTACAGTGCCATTTATACAATTGAATTGAAAACTGGATTGTAAGCACAGTGTAAAAGTCAAGTTGATAACATTCCTAATTTGCAATATATCATAACCCCGAGTATTGAGTGAGAACACCCTGCAGTCGTTTGCCTCTGGACACTATCAATGTAATGGGTCGTACATGAAAAAAGGTCAAGGTACCAAGATGGAACTGCACACATAGAAGCAAATAAAAACAGAAGCAAACACCTTTAGGAGGGGCAGGAAAGAATTGGTGCAAACAAACCTTTGATCAAGTAGATACTGTATTCGTCAATGATAGTAATTATAGTTCATTTTTTCTTTAAGGTGAGATCTGAATTTTGGATTATACATCAGTCTCATATTTTAAAATACAATAAAGTACAAAATCTTATTTTGTGAACCATTTTTCTAAAACTTGGAATAACATATCACAAAATCCCTTGGTCTCTTATTCAGAAATGTAGATGTTGTTTCTATGTCTTAAACTAACTGATGGCAACAATGATGACTCCATTCAACATGGTGAATACTGCATACAATCGCACTGCAAGTTTTGGAACAGTACATTATGATTCATTTATACCATCACCAGCCCAGAGTGGGTGATTTTCTTTGGCAGTCTGTTTCTGTAAAGACCATGGTCCACGGATGAACACAGCCATATTCTCTTCTGAGTTCTTTCATTCAGAATATCTTGCTTCAAATGTGACGATCAAACTTGGCCAGGTTTTTGGGCTCACTGCTGGGGATGCACCAATCATCTGCTTCATTGCTGGTTTGGTAATGTCTCCAAGCAGATTTATTGAAAACAGGTAATCTCTCTACTGAATCAGTAGATAAAGCCTTTAAAATTCAAAAAGAATGAAGTTTTAAATATTTATTTTTCTCTCACTTCAAAAGAAAAATATAACCTTTCTCTGTCCAAATTGATCCCATAAAAAAGGCACAATGACATTATTTGGAAAAAATGTTTCTCCCATTCTCCTCTCTCCTTAGTAGTTGCTTATTTCTCTCATAGCAGCTTGTGGTACCTTGCAGGCCTAAATGCCTGCTGCGCTAGTCAACAAAGCAGTCATAGAAATTTCCTGCAAACCTGTGAATTTTGACATAAGGTGCTATGCTATTTGTAACTTATGTCAAAAGGTTGTCATTCTCTTTTAAATCCACACTGCATTTTCCAATTTTTAAATAACTAAATCTTTGGGCATGTTTTTAAAAGTAAAACACAGATCATGGCTAATAATAATTGGTTCTCTCATGACTATGGATTATAGAATGAATTCCATTGAAGCAAATGAATCTGTCGGGAGAAGTTTTTCCTACAGGCGTCCAGCAATTGGGAAACACCAAACAGCATCAGCAAATCCAAGCTTTGAAAAAAGATCTCCATTCTTAAAACATTTCTTGAACAAAATTCAACCACATTCGTAATATAAATAGAATAATTCATGAGAAGCTAGTCAATAAGGTGTTTATTCCATTCATCAAATACTGTATAAAACTCACTCATGGAATATTAAATACTAAAAGGAAAAATAATTCCCTATATGATTGTGAATTTTTTATAGGATATTATAGCAATTCTTAACTCTCCTAAAGCTTAGATATTTTATTTATTGCAGGATTTCACATTACCTTTAAATAAATAACAGCATCTGTACCATAACTTTCCATAGAGAAAAGGTTTAGATCACCCTGAAAATACTTGGCATAGAGGCGGGAAATGGGAAGACCATAGCCAAAACCAGCCTGAAAAGAAAAAAACATTATTTTTTGCTGCATTCAACAGTCTTCCAGTAACTTTTTGGAAAGTCACACTGATTGATAAAACAAATACTCCCAGGTTAAAATTTATCAATAAACCAGAGATTTTATTGCTGAATTATAAAAAAAACTTGCAGAAAAATATTAAGACTATTGACTGCGAAGTCATTTTGGACAGTTTTCTGGCATTAAGAATACACATTTACAGCTCAGCAAAGTTCCTGTTGTTCAACTGTTGCTCAACTATAATGCTCCCTACAGGTGAACAGTCTGCAAACACTCACTGTCCAGGCTCAGATATTAAGAATATGCCATGTGGAAATTGGAAGAATGGCTGGTGCTCATGAAACTACGCCCAAGCAGCCAGTCCCTTCAAGACACGAGAACAGTGCAGTCCCATTATAACACATTTCCTGGGTTAATTCCTTTATAACAACAAAATTACATTTATAGAGCGCCTTTCACGTCGGGAGGACATGCTAAAGCACTGAGCCATAACCCAGTTGTAGTGTGGATTCTTATTCATTGCACATATGTAGTTGATTTGCTCGCTCACTTCTCGAGAGCCAGCTAGCAATTGCACTAAAACGGTTGTTAGTCAATTGGCAGATTGCTTTCTAGTAGTAATAATCCCTTCAAAAAATTATAATAATATGGTCACTCAATCTATCACTCTTTGCAGGACATTGATGTATGAATTGGCTGACACGTTTTACTGACAAAATAATACAGTCAATTCACTTTACAGAATATTCTGTGAAGCACTTTGAGAAGTCTCAACGTGATAAGGTGCTATACCAAATGCAAGGATTATTAAAACAACCAAATTCCAGGTCATTAGATTGTCAGTGGGAACCCAGTCCAACCAGTCTAGTTATGTTCTGGATTTCATGGACCCAATCCTTACAACAAGGCATCAATGTACAAAATTCACAACTGAATGCATCTTTATTAATGACTGGTAAAATGCAATCATGCTCTATCAATTTCATATGTTAACTCTTTTCAAATCATTTTAAACAGATTTTCACCATAAATACTTGAATGAAAGACGATCAGTAACAATATGTCTTTAGTAATACCCCTGCCCCCGGGATTCACACACATCAGACTGGCTAATTTCATAGAGCTTTGAACCCTGCGAATCTGTAAAAACAACCTCATCGCAACATACTTCAGGACATGCTCTTGGCACTAAATTAGGTGACCAATCATCAGAATCACTTGCATTTGTTAGCTGATATCTAATAATGAAGGATCAGTTTAGGTTTTCCCCCGAGAAACATTCATGGTCTTCTCTGCCTACCCCTTTTACTGATTTTCTACAAATTTACCCGGAGAGGAGTTGCTTCAATTCTCTTCGCCCTTGCCATTTTTTGGCAAATAGTACCTGACTCTTCCCCCGCACCCCCAACCCCTACAAAAAACAGAAACGGAATAAAATTATGTATAAAATATTTGGGTATTTATTTTGTGGACTTTGAAGGTCATTATTCATTTGCCAACTATTGTAAAACAAACTGGACACCGGAGAAACACATATTCGTCATTTTAAGCATTTGCATGCTTCACCTCCAAAGTGCCACAATATTATTTAGTTTCAAACAGATGTATCCTTCAGTGTTTTTTGATTCTATATACAAAACCAATCTCCTTACCAGAGGAGTAGTGCGGGAATTCTTCACCATTGGTTTAGGGGCTGTAGAATACATATAACTGAAAAGTCGATCGATTTTCCGCAGGGGAACACCACCACCTCGGTCAGACATCTAAAAGAAAGGGGTCCATTTGTTATCAAACTTACTGTTTGTACAATATCAAAGAAAAGATAAATACTAAAGAAAAAATTGTTAGCAAACTCGATTTCATTCAAATTAGAGTACAAATGAAACACACCTTTGAGGAATAGCTAGAGTTATGAGACAAAGTACCTGAAAAGAATTCATTGAACATTAACAACAACTTGCATTTATATAGCGCCCTCCATCATGGGCGACGCCTCAGAGCGTTTAACAATGGTGGAGCCTAAGGCTGAGTCTGGGGGAGGGGGACGGTGACTGTAAGCACCGAAAAGGAAGGTTTTCAAGCACGACCTGAAGATGGGGAAGGAGGGGGGGGGGCGAGGCGAAGGGTTTGAGGGAGGGAGTTCCAAAGTTTTGGGACATAGTGGATGAAGGCACAGCTGCCGATGGTGGAGCGAAGAATTTGGGGACGTGGAGGAGGCCGGACCCAGTAGGGTCGAGGTAATGGGTACTGCTGTGGGGCGTCTAAGGAATGGAGGAATTTAAACACTACAGTAAGTTCTTGACAGGGAGCCAGTGGAGTTTGGCAAGGACTGGAGTAATCGGGGTACGAAGTTTGGTGCGGGTGAGAATGCGAATGGCGGAGTTTTGAATGAGTTGGATTTTGTGAATAGTGGAGGAGAGACTGGCGAGGCGGATGTTAGAGGAATCCAGCTGAGAGGTGAAAAAGGCATGGATAAGGGTTTCGGCAGCTTGTGGGGTGAGGTATTGTCGGAGACAGTAGGTTGGCAACAACGCGTTCCAGAGCTTGGCAAGGAAGGTTCGGTTTGAGATAGGGCGGTAGTGGCCGAGGTTGGAGGGATCGAAGGTAGGGTTTTTTTTTAAATAAAGAGGGGGAGGGGGTGATGACCGCGGCTTTGAGGGTGAGTGGGACTGATCCTGAGGAGAGAGACTGGTTAATAGTGTCATTACCTTAATTGTAAGGTCTTCATTACCTAAAGCAACGGTCACTTCAATAGGAGGGAGAGAAAGACTGGATTGGCGATACTCCACTGTCGCTCGCATTGCATTCTGAAGATAAGAGAGCAAGAAACAGACGGATCAGACAAAATAGTGAATTGGTCTCAGCTCAGAAAAAAATAAAGCTAGCTGTGATAACACTACATTTATTGATAGATAAACAGTTACTTTACTTTGAATGAAGCAGAGAACCAAAAATGACCAAAGTTAAAGTCTCACTTTGATGATTAAAGACCTCCCTCTTTTTTTGTAGGGGGGGGAATGGAGGTGGAGAAGGAGATAAACTGTTGGTTATGTAAAACGTGTTGAATAGTGGATATATAAGAATGGATTCTTATGGAGTTATATGTAATAATGTTTGGGAAACAGGAAGCATAGATGCAGAACTTTCCTTCAGGAGATTATATGGGTTGGATAAGTTCAAGATCTGGAGAAGTAAGTTTGTTGACTTCATGACATTTTCTCTTTCCGTGTTATTTTATCTGAGTGGGTAAAGTACTGCTCAACATTCAGACTTCACATTAGAACTCTTAACCCCTACCGATTATTACAATGAGGTCAGCTGATAAAAGTGAGCTAATCAACAGTTTAAATAGAAATTTCCGTAAGTAACATAGGAAAGAAACCGACAACAATCCCGTTAAGGCACCAGGTGAACATACAATTGTGTTTTATTAGTGCATTGTAATAGCTTGCATCACAGTTTTGATTTAAATGTGATACTGTACAATTTCTATTGGCTTGCTTGTCATACTTGATACAAGAATGTTCGACAAAGTTGGTAAATCTGGAGCCATTCCACAACAACAAAAGTGAATACAAATGCCTTCTTGGTGAACGTTACATTTATAGGCATAAACTTACAATCCCCACACCACAAACATGCAGAGTTGCCACCAATATAACTTCTGTGTGAATTATCTAGAAATTTCTAAAAGAAACCTATCAAGAGTTGAGTTTTAAAATGAACATCCATTTTCTCAGAATCAAATAAAGGTTACAGAACAGAAACAATTTGGCCTATTCACTCCTTCACTAGAGCTATCTAATTCTATTGAATTGCTCTTTCCCCCCTCTTCCCAAGCAATTATCATATTGCATTTTATTAATAATAACAATTCTTGCATTTGATACCACACCTTAACATGTTGTCGAGACATCTCAAAGGGTCTCACAGGATCTACTGTAAGGTGGTATAATTACATATTTTGTGGGCAAACTCAGCAGCCAATTTGCAGTTATGGATTTGGGACTTGCTTCTCCTAGGTTTCAATTTACTAAAGTGGCAAACCTAAGAGATGGTCTAGTTGCAATACAAGTGGATATATTTTTGATTTTAACGTTCATGGTCATTAATGCAATACCACTTTACTGTCTTCACAATGTTTGGCCACTAAATCACAGTATTTTAACAGAGACACTGAATTAATATATTGAGTTTGATGATGAAACATGCTAAACTCTCAATGTACCATTCCGCTAAATGAGACAATACATGTTCAGAGGCACTATGTTCAGTTCCCTTTGGCACAGAAGGAAATGCCAAGCAATCTGGTCGGCATTTTTCCACTGGGATACTCATCCCACACTGTTCTTACACAATTTCTACTGAAAACTATACCCGGATTTGAATCAGATATAATGATTAATAGGGAACTTTCACAGGTTCTACTGCAGTAAAGATGCTCAGGTTCAGAAAAAAACAAGAAAATTATTTCATCAACATTCACTTTAAATTCAATTTCAAATAGCTTGAACAAGCAAGATGAAGAAATAAATATACTTAAATTAGCCTACAAATAGAAACAGGGAAAATCAGCCGACAAGGGGTGAATATCCGAACCGCACTGTAGACCTCTGTAGATTAAGATGGTGCCAATCTAGATTGATATATATACACCTGATTGATTGCTAAAATTTACAAATAGCAATAATAAGAAATCCTTACCTTAAAAAGTTCAAACAGCATGTGGTACAGATGTGAAGGAACATATACAATTTGGATAGAGCACCCTGGTGCCTTTCCTTTGGAAGGGGGAGGAAGAAAATTATGTCAAACATATAGGTAGAGAATTTTTCCTCTGCAAATAAAGATTATACAATCTAATATTTAGCTTCCTTGAAATGGCTCAATATAATATTTTTACTTCTAATCCTTTCCACAGCATAACAGAAAAAGCACAATTAAGCCATTTTAAGCAAGTCCTCTAGCCAAATTACTCTTTTGACACATGAATTTCTTTTAAACACCTCACTTGTACATAAAAATTATTCCAGAGGTACAAGCCAAAATCAAAACATCAAAGCTTTCAGTGAAGGGAAAAAAACTAAAATAAATAGATAATAGTAAAAATTATTGAACATTGGGAAAAAAAGGAAAGAAATCCCCAGGCAATGTTCAAAATATTTTATTTTAGTTAGTAAGCAGTGATTATGCAATAATAAGATTTTCACGTTTCAGCACCTTTCGTTTTTATTAAGTATCACAGCAGGTGAGCTGAAAATGGGACAAAAAGTCAGTCTAAGAGATGATAATCCTTGCATTTGATATAGTGTCTTAACAAGTTGTTGAAACACCTCAAAGCGCTTCACAGACTATACTGCAAAGTGAATTGAATGTAATATTTTGTGGGCAAAACGTGGCGCAGTGTCCCACAAACAGTCATGGATTGAGTGACCAAATTATTATTATTAAGTGCTTCTTTGGACATGTAAGAGTTAAATTAGAGCAGTTCTTGAACTAGAAGATAATGGATATTCTATTTTAAACAGTCGTCAAAACATCGAAACTAAAGGTATCCCAACTCAAGTCTAGTGAGAATATTGGGATCAGTTCTTGTGTTCTGGTTGAAAATCTGAAGTTACTGAAAATGGGAAGTTGTTATACTGATAAATAGAACTAAAAGGGTGGCCGAAGAGGAAGGTCTTTAGATGGAACTTGGAGGCAAGAGAGGATGCAAGGCGGAGGGATTGCGGGATAGAGGTCCAGAGTGTGGGGGCAGAGGTGCTGAATGCCCAATTATCTATGGTGGGACAGGAAGTGCGAGGGACCTGAAGCAGGCCGGTGTCCGCCGAGCAGAGGGAGTGGACAGGCTGATATTGGATTAGGAGGTTGGAGAGCTAGGGGAGAGCAAGACCAAGGAGGGCTTTGAAGGTGAGAACGAGAGTTTTGTACTCTATTCTCTGAGGGATGGGGAGCTAGTGAAACCAGGTAAGAATGGGGGCGATTGGTTCACGGGGCCTGGTGTGGGAAATGACATGAGCTGCAATTTTGAATCCTCTGTAGTTTGTGGAGGGAAGAGTTGGGAAATCCAGTGAGCAGGCAGTTGGCGTAGTCAAGCCAGGGATGAAAGCATGGATCAGGGTCTTAGCCATCTACGATGAGAGGCAGTGGCGGAGGCGGGCAATGTTGCAGAGGTGAGGAAAGGGGGAATGCATCACAGCACGAATGTGGGGTTTGAAGGATACCTGGGGGTCGAAAAGGAACATATTGGCATGGTGATGTGAAGAGTTCAGTCATGAATAATGATAATGTCAGCAGCTGAGGAGGTGCTGCTGGGAACCAAGCAGTAGGGCCCCAGTCTTGCCAACATTGAGCTGGAGGAAGTTGGCTCTCGTCCAGGACTTGATTTAACTAATATGAGCATGGCATTGAGTTCATAAATGGATTAAACTATGTATCATAATAAAATTGTATGAAACAAGACACCAGCCCTCTGTAAAACAAAATGCATATTACTAATCCATATTTTGAGGTGGTAAGATGGATATACAGTAAAACTCAGAGAAGTTGTATCAGCCGGACAATAACTTTTAACATGACTTACGCAAAGTGCATCTAGGCTCGACTAATGCCCTGCTTGTCGGCCTTCCCAACTCTTCCTTCCACAAGCTGCAGTTCATCCAGAACTCTGCAGCTCGTGTCCTCTCCAGCACACCCACCCTCGTCCGACTCCACTGACTCCCCATCCCTCAGAGGATCAAGTTAAAAATCCTCGTCCTCACCTTCAAGGCCTCCATGGCCTTGCCCCCTCCTACCTCACCGTTCTGCTAATCCCTTATCAACCTGTCTGCCACTCCGCTCAACAGGCTCCGGCCTGCTCCATGTCCCCCATCCAGCCCACCATCAGTGGTCAGGCCTTCAGCCTCTCTGCCGCCACCCTCTGGATCCATCCAACATTCCCTTCACCTCGCTCCCTCTCTTCAAGGCACACCTTAAAACCCTACTCTTTAATCATGCTTCAGCCACCCCCCACCCTCTCTGTCCTCCACCCTCCCTGATCCCAAACACCCCGCTCGAGTCTTAATCCCTGACTGCCTTGGAACACCCTCCCAACGTGAAAGGCACTTTACAAATGTAATTTTTTTGTTATACAAGTTGCAGGCAAACTTCCAATGTAATCAATAATCTATACCACACATTAATATGTCAGTACAGCAGGTAAGTGCGCATGCATTGACAGGTCAGACCATTTTCCGCATTTCAATGTAGCCTAATGTGTCTTTAATGTGCTGCAACGTTATGACTTAGATGATTTGCATTATGACTTAAGAGAAATCTAAATGATTTTTGATAGGAACTGTATGACTTGGGCGATTATACAACAACAAAATTACATTTGTATAGCGCCTTTCACTTTGGGAGGATGTCCCAAGGTGCTGGACAATCACTGTTTCTGGGGGTCAGGATCGGGAGAATGTAGGGCGGGGGGGGGAGCGCAGGAAGGAGTGTGTTCAATGGCACGATCGAAGAGGAGGGTCTTGAGATGAGTCTTGAAGGAGCAAGGGGAGGGCGAGGCGGAGGGACTGCGGAATGGAGTTCCAGAGGGTGGTGGCAGAAGGCCCACCCGCCAATGGTGGGGCAGGCGAGGGATGTGCAGCAGGCCAGAGCCTTCTGAGTAGAGGGAGCGGGCAGGTTGGTAGGGGGTTAGACGGTTGCAGAGGTAGGGGGAGCAAGGCCATGGAGGGCTTTCAGGGCGAGGACCAGGATCTTGATCTGTATCCTCTGCTTGATGGTAAGCCAGTGGAGTCGGGCAAGGTTGGGGGTGATAGGGTCATGGAGCTTGGTGCAGGGGAGGACATGGGCTGCAAAGTTCTGGATGATCTGCGACCTCTGGAGGGAGTTGGGGAGGCCGACAAGCAGGGAGTTTGCATAGTCAAGCCTGGATGTTATGAATGCGTGTATGAGGGTCTCAGCGGCCTGCGGTGTGACAGTGGTGGAGCCGGGTGATGTTGTGAGGTGGGCAGAGCGGGTCATGGTACGGATGTGGGGTAGAAAGGATAGTCGAGGGTCAAACAAAACCCCAAGGTTCTGGACTGGCTCAGTGAGGTGGAGTGCGCAACCATGGATATTGATACTGTCAGCGCCTGAGGTGTGGAGGCGCTGGCGGGAGCTAATCAGGAGAGCCTCGGTCTTATTGACGTTCAACTTAGAAAGTTAGCTCTCATCCAGGACTTGATGTCTGGCAGACATTCTGTCAGGACAGCAGTGTTCCTGGAGTCATGGGTGCAGGCACAGAGATAGAGTTGGGTGTCATCCGCATACATGTGGAAGTTGACCCCATGTCTGTAGATGATGTCACCAAGAGGGAGCATATAGATACTGAAGAGGAGGAGACCAAGGACAGAGCCCTGAGGAACGCTGCATGAGACGGTATGGGGGCTAGAGGAGAAACAGTTTGTGGAAATGAAGTGGAGATGGTGTGAGAGGTATGATATGAACCAGTCAAGACCAGAACCATGAAGGTTGAGGTGAGAAGAGAGGAAGTGGAGGAGGATAAGGTGGTCAATGGTATCTAAGGCAGCAGAGAGGTCAAGGAGGACGAGAATGCAGAGGGAACCCTGGTAGCTGATGAACAAAATGTAATTTGTTACTTTCACCAAAACAGTTAACAATTCATAAAGTTAAGACTATCTTCTAGTTTTCAGCAAGTCTTACTGAAACTGTCACTCTGGTTATTTGGGCTATTACCTTAAGTATGTCTCAAATTGCTACACCTTTTTCCTCTTCCTCTACACTTTTTTCACTTAGGTACCTGGCTGTGTGTGAGCCAAGAGGTGTGAAGGACCCACCATATTTTTCTTTTCAGCCATTTTAACTTGGTAGTAACAATTTGTTTAAAAATGCAAATCATGAGCAGGAAAACGGCAGGTCTTAAATCTTTGCAACAGAATGTTTATCCATCACCATGACAACTTGCCTTTAAAAAGTTCTGTTACAGATAATGCAAAAGATGGAAATATAATTCAGAGAAATTTGTTCCCCCATTATTCTTTTCAGTGCAGGTTTGACAAGACATATTAGGTTACAGTTTTCTCCTATTCAGGAAGGTATAAAATCAAGATGAATACTATATACCATTTTATTTTCAAGCAGTAAAAGATACAATTCAAACTTACCATTGAGTTGACAAATCAGCACCTCAGGAGAAATCAAGTAATATTGGTCACAAAGCATTTTTGCACTCTCACAAGCATCTGCAAATCCACCAGATAAAAGAACACGTTACTCTGTGATTTGATGAACTATATAAAAATCAGAATTAAAACTTATCTAATAATTTCCATGTCATTATAACATCTTTCTAATTGTCAAATCTATTAACAACTTTCAGTAATGAAGCTATAAAATGTTTATCAGAAAATCATTCGAATATTTTTCTGACATTGGTCATTTGCACCGTGGATACAATCCCCCATTTTTCAGCATTAGCTAAACCAGGGTGGTGCAATCTTTTGGCTGCTGAGGGCCAGATGCCAGATTTGAGATACGTCCGTGGGCAACATCAACAATATTTTTGTGTTTTTCTTCCAGAAACACAACCCGTACGAAGAATCATATAGAAATCTTATGTTTTAAATTGTGTAACTGTATTACCTAATTTCACAATATTTGTTATAAATAATTATCATAAAGTTTGCATTGTAACAAATATTGTGAAATTAGGTAATAGTTACACAATTTAAAACATAGGATTTCTATATGATTTTAAATAAATTCAACTTTAAATAGGCAATGTAAAAATTCATACACAATTTAAAATAATACAGCCATGGCTGAGGTATCCGTTTCTCTCTCAACCTGCATGTATCTCTCTCTGTATGTCTCTCTCTCAGTCTGTGTGTCTCTGTATCTGTCTTTCACTCACTCTGTCTGTGTCTCTATATCTCTCTCTGTTACTTACCTGTATCTCTTGTTCTCTCTGCATCTCTGTTTGAAAGTGATTGGTAGGTTCTGCTGCTAACAGCTGACTTGTGCCGCTGTTTTTCCCGCGACTGGGTTCACGCTGGATGAAATCATCCCCTGGGCCGAATGTGGCTCGAGAGCTGCCAGTTGGACCAACCGGAGCTAAATTAAATTTCATTTGGTTCTAATTTTAATCACACTTTTAAAAATGAGGCTAGTGAACCTTCAGAACTTATCCTGAAGATGCTCATGTATCCACTGCTGCCATAAAGAGACATATATAAAAACAAGGAACGGGTTTTTCCAATCAGATTCTATAAGAAGTAAATGGGTTCATGGAATTGAGGGGGTTGGGGGGGGGGGGGGGGGGGGGAAAGGTGACCAAAAGCACAGTCAAAAAGAAGTTTTATTCACAAATTTCAACTGATTTGAGAACTTCGCCACCCATATCCTCATCCATACTAAACTCGGCACCTTCATCACCCCAGTCCTTGCCAGGCTCCATAGTCTCCCTGTTGCAGAATGGATTGATTTTAAGATCCACACACTCATCTAGAAATCACTTTATGCCGCTCAGCTTCAGACCTTCTGCACATCCCCCAACTCCTCTGCTCCAACACCAGCAGCCATGCCTTCAGCCACTAAGTCTCGAACCTTTGGAACCCCCTCCACCTTGCCCCCTATTTACCTATCTTCAAATCGCACCCGAAGACTTTCCTCTTCGACCGTCCCTATGGTCATCCCTTTTTCTTGTGAAGAGTGCTACATAAATACAAGTTGTTTTTTAAGAAGAGATTTAAGGGTGGGGAGGGAGGTGGTCAGGTGGAGGAACTGAGGGATGGATTTCCAGCAAGCGGTGGCAGAATAACTGAAAGCTCTAGGGTAGAGGGTATAAGAGGGAGAGTTGGTTGTCAACCACATACATGTGGAAATGAATGCCCACATAAATGGATGATGTCAGCAAGGGAGAGCATATAGTTGATAAAAAGTAGAAGACCAAGTATACAGCCCCGAGGAACGCCATAGAGACAATTCGGAGACAAGAGGAGAAACGGTTAGAAGAGACAAAGCGAAGACCCTGAGATAGGTAAAAATGAAACCAGGAAAGGACAGAAACATAAAGGTGCAATAAAGAAAATCATGGAGATCTAGCTTAAAAAAAAAAGTAATCTTTGTGGCAGCACTCAATTGATAGTGGCACACCAACTGCTTCATTAAACAGCCCACCAAATCAGTAATTTGCAGATCTGCAAATCTGATCATTGAACTGATTGAATGCAGATCACCAGATTCTAAAAGCACAAATGTGACCACAATTTTGATAGGTGTCACTAGGCACATCTGTATAAAACACAGCACACCACTCACTTACCTTTCACTACTTCCAGCACGTCACAGTTAGGGTCAATGCCACCGATGTGTTTGGGATGGGCTGGGTTACTGCCATCGAAAACAAGAGCTGATAAAATAAAAAATTGTTACCTCTGATGCCTTTGTAATACAACCATTTCATATAAAGTTTCTCATATTTAAAACACAGGCCCCAAATAATCAAAGTTACTAAATTACATATAAAGCATTCAAATGTCATGATTTTTGTACATTATACACAAAGCATCTATTCAAATTAATGAAAATATTACTTAAAATAATAATGATTAGGAGAAAAAAATCACTTTTATTCCCAAACAAGTAGATTAGATAATAATAATCCTTGCATTTGATATAGTGCCTTTCACATCAGGAAGGCGTGCCAAAGTGCTTCACAGGATTTATAATAATAATAATAATCCTTGCATTTGATATAGCGCTTTTCACGTCGGGAAGACGTCCCAAAGCGCTTCACAGAACACACTGTAAAGTGAATTGACTGTACATTTGTGGGCGAACGCGGCAGCCAATTGCGCACAGCAATGTCCCACAAACAGTCGTAGATTGAAAATGACCAATTTAATTATTGTTTTTGGTTTTGGAGGGATTATTATTAGGCTCTGTGTGGAGTAAGGAAACTTGCCCAAGGTTTCGCCCTGCCTGGAATTGAACTCAGGTCTCTCACTTGCAAAGCGAGTGCTCTAACCACTGAGCTACAGGACTCCACTGTAAAGTGTACACCTTAAAGTGTTGTAATCTCTTGAGACTAAAGAGCCCTACCTTATCTAATCATTACTCATAGCTCATTCCTCTAACACTGGAATGTATAAAATGTTAAATGGAATTGAAAAAGTAAGCCCAGATCAATACCTTAGGATGTATTAGGAGTGTAGAACAAGATGACATAGGTTTAGAGTTATAAGGGGCAATTTCAGGAGAGATACCTGGTCATTTTCACCCACAAAATATACAGTCAATTCACTTTACTGCATATTCTGTGAACCACTTTGAGACATCTCGAAGACATGGTAAGGCGCTATATCAACTGCAAGGATTATTATTATTTTTCTTTAAGCAAAGGTTAATCAATGACGAGTTGCCAGGAAAAGTGGTCAAGGTTAGGACACTACTCATTTTAAAAAAAAACAGCTTGATGCAGTAATGAGGGGATGGAATTCTGAGGGTTGAGACAAGATGAGCAGAATCATCCTTGCTCTCTCCAGCATTGCCTCCAGGGCATGGACAGCCCACGTACTTTGCAACACCTCTGTTCTCTAGGTGCATTAATATTGTGCTATATTGACCAGAACACTATATAGCTGAAGTATGATGTCTGGGGGTCTGAACTCAACTGATTTAGTAATATAGCTCTGCATCCTTTTGCCTGGTTTATTGCTGCCTCATATTATTTTGACATGGTGAATGATGAGTCAAGATCCTATCACGAACTGGCTCCTCCGCCCACCCTCTCACACCTCACCCATCCTCACCTCAAATGCCAACTGCAAGACAATGCTGGACTTCCTCGAATCCAAAGTCGAGGTAATCGCTGAGCTGCCTCTGCATCTGCTATCCCCTCCCCATCTCCTCCTCCCACCCCAGCCCCTACCCATCCCTCCCTCCACACCTTTGAACCTGTCTCCCCCTCCTCTCGCATCACCACCATAACCCGTATGAAACCCACCACCTGCTCCCTCGACCCCATCCCTAAACCCTCCTTACCTCCAAGCTCCACCTCCTTGCTCCTCTACTCACTGATATCGTCAACCTCTCCCTGTCCTCTGGTACTGTTCCCACCCCTTTAAAAACCGCTGTCATCACTCCTATCCTTAAAAAACCCTCCCTGGACCCTTTCTACTCCCTAACTACCGACCCATCTCCAACCTCACCTTCCTCTCCAAAGTCCTGCAAGGAGTTGTTGCTTCTCAGCTTCGCTCCTTCCTCTCGAACCCCTCCAACCGGGCTTCCTTGCCGCTCACAGCAGAGAAACCGCCCTGGTCAAAATGACAAATGACATTCTTTCCATCTGCGACCAGGGCTCCCTCTGCCTCCTCGTATTCCTTGACCTCTCTGCTGCTTTCGACACTGTTGACCACTCTATCCCCATCCACCACCTATCTTCTCACCTCAATGACGCTGTCCTTGACTGGCTCAGATTGTACCTCTCACACTGCCTGCACTTCATCTCCTCAAACGGCTTCTCCTCGAGCCCTTGCACCGTCTCGTGTGGCGTTCCTCAGGGATCTGTCCTTGGTCCCCTCCTCTTCAATATCTATATGCTTCCTCTTGGTGACATCATCCACAGACATGGGGTCAACTTCCACATGTGTACAGATGACATCCAACTCTACCTCTCTGCCTCCACCCTTGACTCCAGGACCACTGCTATCCTGACAGAATCTCTGTCAGATATCAAGTCCTGGATGAGAGCAAACTTTCTTCAGTTGAACGTCAACAAGACCGAGGCTCTCCTGATTGGCTCAGGCGCTGACAGGATCACCATCCATGGTTGCACACTCCACCTTGCTAAGCCAGTCCAGAACCTTGGAGTCTTGTTTGACCCCCAATAATAATCCTTGCATTTGATATAGCACTTTTCACATCTTCTAGACCCTCAACTATCCTTTCTACCCCACATCTGCGCCATGACCTGCTCGGCCTTCTCCCACCTCCCCAGCGTCTCCCAGCTCCACCACTGTCTCACACTGCAGGCCGCTGAAACCCTCATGCATGCTTTCATTACATTGAGGCTCGACTATGCAAACTCATTGCTTGTCGACCTCCCCAACTCCTCCTTCCACAGGCTGCAGATCATCCAGAACTCTGCAGCCCGTGTCCTCTCCCACACTGGGCTCTGCAACCCTATCACCCCCATCCTTGCCGAACTCCACTGGCTTCCCATCACACAGAGGATACAGTTCAAGAATCTGGTCCTCGCCTTCAAAGCCCTCCACGGTCTTGCTCCCCTCTACCTCTCCGACCTCCTAAGCCCCTACCATCCTGTTCGCTCCCTCCACTCAGCGGGCTCCGGCCTGCTTCAAGTTCCCCACCCTGCTCGCCCCACTACTGGCAGGTGGGCCTTCCGCCACTCTGCACCCACCCTCTGCAACTCTAACCCGCAGTCCCTCCATCTCACCCCCTCCCTCAAGACCCTCCTCTTCGACCATGTTTTGATCTCCCTACATACCCCCCTGCCCTTCAGCCTTCCCGACCCCCAGCTCAGGTCCGTATTTCTGTCTGTCCAGTGCCTTGGGACATCTCCCTATGTGAAAGGCTCTGCATAAGTGTAATTTGGTTGCTGTTGTTGGAGATCTCTTTCAGTTTCCTCTTTGGCAAGTTCCAATTCATCCATAGAGTGCTTGCATTTCCTATTCCAATATTTTTCCTACAGGTAGTACCTTGCATTTATCTGCATTAAACCTCATTTAACAGTAAATATGTGCATATTAAATCTTGTAGTGTTTTCAACTTGGAACAGTCAATTTTCAAAGTTCTAGTTTAATATTTAATGATTCAAGCCTGAACACCTTTTTGTTGGAATCACAAAGACAATCACAAAGTTTTTTCAAAAATACAAATAAATATAGGAGACCTTAAACCAAAGTATTGTCTGCCTGTTCAAATGGGCTTTACAAATTCCACTGCTCAAAAAGTGAAGGGAATTCTCCTGGTGTTAAAGCCCCAAATCCTCTGAATTAATTAGTCATTCATTTTGTGGCAGCTTGTTTGGCCTCAGTGAGCAAATTGATTGCTGCATTTAGCTACAAATACACAGTCCTAAGTTTGATAGCAATTATACAATAATAATATATAGCACCTGTCACTCCGGAAGGGTCTCGCAAAGTTATTGTGAAGTGTGATAACTCAGTTACTAATTTGGACACAGCAATGTTCCAAAAACTGCCATGAAGTGAATGACTAATTTTATCTGGGGGATTGTTGTCCAGGACACTGGGAGAATCTCCCTCCAGTTTTCGAATAGTGCTACGGATCCTTAACAGCCACCTGAACAAACAAAATGAACTTTAACGTTTCATCCAAAAGACAACACCTTCGATACTGCAATGCTCCCACACCACTGCAGTGAGTGTCAGCCGACACTGTATTCAAAATCCCAAAGTATTTTGAATAAAATCACAATCACATAAAATCACTAATTTATGTGTTTGGAATAAAGCAAAAAACAAAAATATTTGTACAAGCAACCTTCTGACTCAGCCAGGCTACCAACTGAGCCCAATGTGAAGCATTTGAGACACTGCACTAATATTATAAGTGCTATATGAAATGAAAGGTTTAACTATTTTGTTTACAGAAATTATTGAACTTGGTAATAAAAGTGTAAACAAAGTGGCTGAAGCAAATTTAACTTTGAAAGCAGATAATAAACATTATGTCCAGTCTTGACAAATAGTTTATACATCGTCCCGGTTTCATCTGCCTTAAATAATAATTGATTAACTGGTGAAATGACTGATTATCAACCCTTTCAATTCAGTTTTTACAAGATAAAAGATTTAGAATCCCTAGATAAAGAAAACTAGAGTAAGTCATCAGCTTCCAGTAAAGAAATCATACTTACTATGCTGGTTAATGAGCATTCGGATAGAGATTCGGCTCAGGTAGAATCGATCTAGGAAGTACTGTACATTCTGATTAGCAACAGGATCAATACCAAACGCTTCCTTATACTCGACGACTCCCTGTGCCATTGTTGGAACCACGTTATTGTGCCTGTTCCGAATATTGATGAGGGCATCTGAAAAGCTATAACACGCATTATCATTAATCCTTCTGCTTGCAGCATCAACTTGCACGGATGCATACTCCAACTTACAGAGCCAGGGCTGAACCTCAGCGTCCTGTTTGTCTCCCAACTGTCTTTCAAACCCTACATCCATGCTCTGACCCACTCAGCTTACCCTCACCTCTAAAACATGGCTTGCCTCTCCTCTCAGACCACTCAGGCCTTCTTCCACGTTCAGGCTTGACTATGCCAAAGCTCTGCTCACTGAACTCTACAGCTCTTCTCTACACAAGCTGCAGACTATCCAGAACCCTGCATCCCATGTCCTCTTCCACACCAGGCTCTGCGTCAACCCCATCCTTGCTCAGCTCCATTGGCTCACCATCCCCCCTGTAAATGAAATTGAAGATCCTCATCCTCACCTTGAAAACCTTCCATGGTTTTGCCCCACCCTACCTCTGTGACCTCAACAACAAATTACATTTATATAGCACCTTTCAAGGCAGGATAATTCCCAAGGTGCTGGATAGCCAGGGGATTTGGACCTCCTTTAACCCTCCCAACCCAACTGCTCAGTGAGCATCGGCCACCTTCATGTCCCCCGCCCTATCCACCCCATTGGCAGGCAGGTTTTCAACCATTCTGCCCTGGCTCTTCGGAAATCCATCCCAGAATCCCTGACTCCCTTACCTCGTTCAAGATCCATCTCATAACGCACTTCTTTTTGATTGATGCTTTCAGTCCTCTTTCCCTTCCCTCCCCACTTGGCTCCCAACTCTAGCTCAGGTACCCAGCCAATCCCTTTGGGACATCCTCCCGATGTGAAAGGCATTATATAAATATAAAATTTTATTGAAATAGTTTCTGCCATTAGAAAACATTCATGTTAACTGATGCCAACAATAATTAAGACGGATAGAGCACAACGTACCACATATCGTAGTGTGTTTGGGGAGTGTGTTGTGGAGGGGGAAGGGGCGGCCGAGGCTGACCTACGCCATTCTGAAACAAAGGCAGGCAAACAGCACACAAGAGGCACAAGTCGTAGGCAATCAGACATGATCTTATTGCACAGTCAGGTGAGCGAGAAATGGGAGTCCCAAGAGGGTTCCTGCAGGTACATTGACTGTCAGGAGTAATGAGGGAATTTGAATCTCCAGCTACATTGCCAACTAATAGAAATGAAAAAACCTCCTTCATCCTTTTAGTCCAGAGAGATTCACTGCTAACAGCAAGATTGACAGTTCCATAGGCAGAGATATATTCCCATATAAAAGGGCATAGTGTCCCACAAATATTAGAGAGAATCAGCTGAGGTCTTTAGGATTTGTTGCTTCACCACTGATAAAGCTTAAGAGCCTTTGTTGTTAAACACTGGTAAGACCTTTCATGCCAATTGGTGCTGCAGTGGCATCAGGAGAAGACCCCTCCAAGAAGCACAACTGCAAGACAAGATGTCACCTTGGCTCAGCTGATAGTATTCTCACCTCCAAGCCAGAAGGTTGTGAATTCGAACCCCACATTGGAACTTCTGAGTGCACATTCAAGGCTGATACTCCAGTGCTGTGCTGGGGAAGGGCTAGATTGCCAGAGGTGCCAAACTTTGAATGAGAAGTTAAACAGAGGCCCCATCTACCTGCAAAGCCGAGAAACCCAGGGAATGCAAAAAAACAGCCATGTACCAGCCATGGAAACGGGTTCCCTTATACAATATTACCATTCACTAGGAGACATACCGTCTCTGTTCAAAGTAATCTTCAACAAAAATGGATGGACGGATTATCAGCGTTTATCCTACCTAGCAGTAATCCTGGAAGGAGAGACAGTAGGCATATTAGACAGCCTGGTCTAAGAAAGGATTACCTAGTTTTTAAATTGACCTTGACTACTTGATTCAGAGGTGTCCTCAAAACGTAAGGCACCAAGAAGTAGCTGTGTCACTTGAGACGTAAAGCAGGCAAGAACCCCAAGGCCTTAGCAAACAATGCGGAGAAGCTCAACTTGTCTTCTCAACAGTGGACCAACAACTTTCAAGGTCTTCATGGTTGACCACTTTCTGATAGCCCTTGAACCCCAGCAGCTCTAAGTGCAAGTGCAAATTCAAAAAGCTTTCAATGGTTTATGTACTGGATTTCAGAAAGGAGCAGCTGAAAGAAAATGGTTCTTCACTGAGATCAACTCGCACCCTATCAGCCACAGGATGGATCGAGAGAGGCTGACAATAGGAGATTGGCATGGGTCAACAGCATCTCCATCTTCAGAGTTATCAGAAAGGGACAGAGCTGATGGGCTTAAGACATAACAGACTTCAACATGAGAATCAAGATAAATGAGGCTGGACGCAACAGGGGGGGACCACCAAAACAACATCAGCCAAACAAAGACTCATTATTATAATAATCCTTGTATTTGATATAGCGCATTATCACATCTCAAAGCGTCTCATTATCTGGGTTTATAATAATCCTGCCTTTACACCTTAGGTCGTCAAAATATCTCAAACGCTTCACAGAACTTAGTGTACAGTATAGTGACTCCAAGTGTGTAGACAAAGGCAGCAGCCAATTTGCGCAAAGCAATGTCCCACAAACATCCATGCAATTAACATCAATTTTATCTGGGGGATTATTGGCCAGGACACTGGGAGAAACTCACTTCTCTTTCTGAATAGTGCCACGGCATCATTAATGTCCACCTGAACAAGCAGAAGGGATCTCAGTCCAAAGGCTGGCAACTTCAGCACTGGAGTGGAGTGTCAGACTATGAGTCAAAGTCCTGATGAGGGGCTTGAACTCACAGTCTTCTGACTCAGAGGCAGAGGGCTACCAATTAAAACAGGCTAACATCCTGGGTTGTACAAAAACAATTCTAGTGATCTTCACCTTAATATCAGATCATCTGATTTTGACCTCAGGGACAAGACTGTAAATTGGGACGAAGTATCATGAACCATGCCGGACAAAAGTATTACGGGGGGGGCGCGGGGGGGGGGAGAGAGAAGAGTTTACAAGTCTCCTATAGATCTCTAGAAAAAGACAGCGATTTATACAGTAATAAATGTATATTATATATACATACACACATACAAACACACACACACTAAAGTACAATATTTTGAACTTACTCTGATAAAACTCTGTGATCTTCAGGATTTTTGTCTAAGAACTCTAAAATGTCCATTAGACTTTGTACATACCTAAAGAGAAACAAAATATTCAGATGTTAGGTGACTTCTTTTTTAAAAAAACTATTATTCATTTTCCAAAACAGTTGAAAACTGAATTTTTGTGCAAAGAAATACAAGGTATGTAGGATTGGATTATTGCTGAGAGAGCTGGAGCAAAAAAAAACATCACAGACCTCTGAGTCAAAGGATTTGGGTTCCCACATCAGGATTTTAAACTCAGTCTTGACTGATGCTCCAGTGCGGTGCTAAGGGGTGCAATGCATTGTCAGTTGCTACACTTTAGATGAAACACAGTCTGCTTGTTCAAGTGGACCTTAAAGATCCTATGGCACTATTCGAAAAGGGAGCTCAATGACGCAATGAGATGCTATATCAAATGCAAGAATTATTATAATAAGAGGAAAACGTAATATTGTCCCAGAGTGCATAGTGGCTGGTGTGTCATGTGGGGTGAAGTAAAGGAGGTGGGGTGGAGTAGAGGATAAAGTTGGTTGATAAAGTAACTGAGCAGCAATGGAAGGACTGGGACTCATTACATATTATCTGACCTCCAATTAATCCAATGACATGAAAACTAAACACAAGAACTGACAGAGAATTCTAGAGTTAACAAGACAAGCAGATTGTTTTGAATTGTGTAATTTAACAAAATAATTCCCGCTGAGACTGCACTACACTGTGCAGCAACAAAGCACATTCGGAGGTAAACATTGGTTTCTAGAAATTAGTTTACAAGAAATAAAACAGTGAACCCTGGATAAAGATGACAATGACCCATTGTTATTTCCCAAAATAGTTTCAGCAGCACTAGGCAATGAGGTAAACCCTTCAACAATAGTGATGTTATCCTAGAACAACCAGTTTATGATTAGAACATTAACTGATGTGCAACTGTACCTCTCTCTGCGAGTCTCACATGATCCATCTTGACCTACTGTTATTTTTAGTTTATACTGTTATTTTAAGCTAATGCTGGAAAAAATCAGGCTAAACATACCCTATAAATCATGTCTGTATTGTGATGAGCCACACTGGAGTTTACGCATTGAGACATCAATTTGCTTTAGAGAAAAAAGGCTCAGATGTAAACAATTATCAAATGCCTTCTAAAACTCTAAGTAAGCATTATATATCCACTGGATGCACTCATATCGTTTCTTAATTTACTACTCAAGAAGTCTAGCAAATTTGTGAAGTTTGTATTTTTGCTTCTAAATCCACTACTTATGCTCTCTATGTTCTTTAGACAAGTACTACAGTAAAACTCGCATACGTCTTCGCTTTATAAATCATATAATTGCATAGATGTGCATTAACCCATGTACCTTCCAGTTTCCTACCATAACCACTTAGATTTCTTTGTACTATTGTATTAATCACCTCCTAACTCGTAACACAGCTCCCTTATCCTCCATTACTTTCTTAGCAAGAAATGCGAGAACTGACATCCTAACCCGCTGACACACCGCACTTACCGTCCAGTTGCATTGAATCACGGGAGACAGAATCTTGATCCATCGACGCATGTGCAGAAGAACTTCATTTCTCAATGCGATTCCAATGCTTACTGGTAAGTGCACAAGTGGCAACCAGTCAAGACATATTGAATTACAGGAAATGTAGTCGTGACTGACGAAATTCCCTGCGAGTAACAGCTCAGAATGCAATGCGTGAGAGCATTGTCACCATCTTCCTGCCACAGCTCAGACACACATCCCTTCCCATTGAGCGATGGTCCCACCAATTCCCAAGATACCAATATGTTATATATATATGATATATACTAATTTTGCATAATATATTACTTTACAAGTAAAGGTGTTAAAATTAAAACAGTTTCTCTATATTGTATTGCATATACCACTCACCAGCTCTGAACCAGTTTCACAGAAGGAGTGCTTAACAAGTTGTCCGGAAGTAGATTAATTTCTTTCATGATATTTGAAAGTCGTACTGGAAGTTCTTGTCGTAGAAATGCAAAGGAGGTCTTCTCACAGCCATTTGTGGAACCTTAGAAATAGCAATTTTACCAAATTTATGGCAAAATATAATTCAATCTTCATAAATTCTATATACTTAAAAATTCTAAAAATTGCTCTTAAAATTATAGGGGAAAAAAGGGACAATTTCTCAGTGAATTTGACAGGAACTGTGTTGGACTCCGTGCAAAGAGGTGGGGTGGGGGGGAAGGTGGCCATAGGGGTAAGATGCAGAATTTTAGGCAAGACTTAAAAGTCCCCCATGAAACGAATGGTGGAGGGGAGGGAGTTCCAGAGGTTCAGGGAACAAATAGCAAGCCTGAGTTAGCTGAGCCGAAGGGGCAAGGGGAGAAATAGGGTAGAAGATCAGAGATGAGAAGGTACCAGAAAGTGGATGGCTTTATAGGGGAGAATGAGGACTTTGAAATGAATCCTCTGGGAGATAGTGAGTGAGTGGAAACTGTCAAGGACCAGATAGGTTTGCAAAGTTTGGTACAGGTGAGAATGTTTTGGAATGAGTTCCAGCTTGTGAATGGTAGTGATGGGAAGACTGGAGAAGACTGCATTGAAAATTCTAGACAGGATGTAACAAAGGCGTGAATTATTGTTTCAGCGACAGTAGGTGTGAGATAGGGGCGAAGGAGGAAGATGTGGCAGCAGGAAAGCAGTCCTGGTGAGGGACCAGATTCCATGGTGCATGTACATCTTGATCCATAAAGTGATTAAAAGCATCGAATCATTTGCATAATGCAACAAACTGATTCATGGCAGCAACTAATTCAGGCTTAGCATACAATACCCATCCACAGCAAACCAAGCACACAGAAAAGACCAAACTCTCGCCTGGAGGTTGTCCTATTTATGCTGTTTCTCTTCCCGTAAGACGAATGAAAGCTGCAAAAATAAATGCTTGAAGTACAAACATGGTACATAAATCAGCATCTGAAAAGGGCAGATTAACATTTGGGATTCTTAAAGAGATGGGGTTGAAAAACTCTTTCAGATGCGAAGAGGATAATAAGACAAGAACAATAAACACTGCCCTTTGAGAGGAATAAAAAAACCACCAAGAACACAAAGGTATCCCATGGGATGGAGATTGCAGGCAGGAACCCTCTGAGGTGGTGGTGGGGAGGGAGGGAGTTACACACCGGGAGACCCGGGGGAGGGGGGGCAGGACGTCGACAGTTATACTGGAGACGGGGGGGGAGGACAATTGCACATGGGGAGGCGGGGGGGGGCAGTTACACCTGGGGAGTCGGGGGGGGGGGGGGCAGTTACACCTGGGGAGTCGGGGGGGGGGCAGTTACACCTGGGGAGTCGGGGGGGGGGCAGTTACACCTGGGGAGTCGGGGGGGGGGGGGGGCAGTTACACCTGGGGAGTCGGGGGGGGGGGCAGTTACACCTGGGGAGTCGGGGGGGGGGGCAGTTACACCTGGGGAGTCGGGGGGGGGGGGGGGCAGTTACACCTGGGGAGTCGGGGGGGGGGGGGGCAGTTACACCTGGGGAGTCGGGGGGGGGGGGAGTTACACCTGGGAAGTCGGGGGGGGGGGGCAGTTACACCTGGGGAGTCGGGGGGGGGGGGCAGTTACACCTGGGAAGTCGGGGGGGGGGGCAGTTACACCTGGGGAAGTCGGGGGGGGGGCAGTTACACCTGGGGAGTCGGGGGGGGGGGGGCAGTTACACCTGGGGAGTCGGGGGGGGGGGGGCAGTTACACCTGGGGAGTCGGGGGGGGGGCAGTTACACCTGGGGAGTCGGGGGGGGGGGGCAGTTACACCTGGGAGTCGGGTGGGGGGCAGTTACACCTGGGGAGTCGGGGGGGGGGGCAGTTACACCTGGGGAGTCGGGGTTGGGGGGCAGTTACACCTGGGGAGTCGGGGGGGGGGGGGGGGGGGCAGTTACACCTGGGGAGTCGGGGGGGGGCAGTTACACCTGGGGAGTCGGGGGGGGGGGCAGTTACACCTGGGGAGTCGGGGTTGGGGGGCAGTTACACCTGGGGAGTCGGGGGGGGGGGCAGTTACACCTGGGGAGTCGGGGGGGGGGGGGGGGGGGCAGTTACACCTGGGGAGTCGGGGGGGGGGGGCAGTTACACCTGGGGAGTCGGGGGGGGGGGGGGCAGTTACACATATGGGGAGACCTCTGGGGGACACATACACACACGATGACAACAGTTACACACGGGGATCCGGGGAGGGGGGCTACACGGGGAGGGGGGGCTACACGGGGAGGGCTACACGGGGGGGGGGGCTACACGGGGGGGGGGGGCTACACGGGGGGGGGGGGGCTACACGGGGGGGGGGGGCTACACGGGGGGGGGGGCTACACGGGGGGGGGGGGCTACACGGGGGGGGGGCTACACGGGGGGGGGGCTACACGGGGGGGGGGGCTACACGGGGGGGGGGCTACACGGGGGGGGGGCTACACGGGGGGGGGGCTACACGGGGGGGGGGGCTACACGGGGGGGGGGGCTACACGGGGGGGGGCTACACGGGGGGGGGGCTACACGGGGGGGGGGCTACACGGGGGGGGGGGCTACACGGGGGGGGGGGCTACACGGGGGGGGGGCTACACGGGGGGGGGGCTACACGGGGGGGGGGCTACACGGGGGGGGGCTACACGGGGAGGGGGGCTACACGGGAGGGGCGGGTTACACGGGGAGGGGCGGGTTACACGGGAGGGCGGGTTACACGGGGAGGGGCGGGTTACACGGGGAGGGGCGGGTTACACGGGAGGGGCGGGTTACACGGGGGGGGGGTTACACGGGGGGGGGGTTACACGGGGGGGGGGGGGTTACACGGGGGGGGGGGGTTACACGGGGGGGGGGGGTTACACGGGGGGGGGGGGGTTACACGGGGGGGGGGGTTACACGGGGGGGGGTTACACGGGGGGGGGTTACACGGGGGGGGGGGTTACACGGGGGGGGGGGGTTACACGGGGGGGGGGGTTACACGGGGGGGGGGGGGTTACACGGGGGGGGGGGTTACACGGGGGGGGGGGGTTACACGGGGGGGGGGTTACACGGGGGGGGGGGTTACACGGGGGGGGGGGGTTACACGGGGGGGGGGTTACACGGGGGGGGGGTTACACGGGGGGGGGGTTACACGGGGGGGGGGGTTACACGGGGGGGGGTTACACGGGGGGGGGGGTTACACGGGGGGGGGGGGGCTACACGGGGGGGGGGGCTACACGGGGGGGGGGGCTACACGGGGGGGGGGGCTACACGGGGAGGGGGGGCTACACGGGGAGGGGGGCTACACGGGGAGGGGGGCTACACGGGAGGGGGGGTTACACGGGAGGGGCGGGTTACACGGGGGGGGCGGGTTACACGGGGGGGGGGGGTTACACGGGGGGGGGGGGTTACACGGGGGGGGGGGGTTACACGGGGGGGGGGGGTTACACGGGGGGGGGGGTTACACGGGGGGGGGGGTTACACGGGGGGGGGGGTTACACGGGGGGGGGGGTTACACGGGGGGGGGGTTACACGGGGGGGGGGGCTACACGGGGGGGGGGGGCTACACGGGGGGGGGGTTACACGGGGGGGGCGTTACACGGGGGGGGGGTTACACGGGGGGGGCTACACGGGGGGGGGCTACACGGGGGGGGGCTACACGGGGGAGGGGGGCTACACGGGGGGGGGGGGGGCTACACGGGGGGGGGGGGCTACACGGGGGGGGGGGTTACCCGGGGGGGGTTACCCGGGGGGGGGTTACCCGGGGGGGGGGGGTTACCCGGGGGGGGGGGTTACCCGGGGGGGGGGTTACCCGGGGGTACCGGGGAGGGAGGGGGCTACACCGGGAGTCTGATCTCTTTCTTACCGAAGTCCAGGAACTGTTTCATGGAGAGCGGAGATGGTGAGAACTTGGAGAAGTGCTCGAGCTGTCCGGCCAGTGCCGCGCTCTTCATCAGCCACCGCACCAGCCTCATGGCAGCGGCAGCGGCAGCGGCGAGAGGGACAGCCCGGGGAGAGGGAGTCGCTCCGGCCGGGTGTGTCTCGGGAGGGGTGGGGGGGGCTGCCCTGGTGCGGGGAGCCGGGGGGGGCCCCTCGGTGTCGGTCTGTGATTGAACCACGTTAGTAGCCCAAAATCAACCAAACACGAGCCCAAAAGTAGCCCAATGTCATCGGCCGCCTCCTGTCGGTGCGGCAGAGACGCCCCCACCGAGGTCAGTGAGTTCGCGAGCGGGTCACAGGAGGTCTGTGAAGGGCGGAATAAAACCCCAAAGGTTCACAGCTGTAAATTAAACATTGAAGCCCTCCGCTCCCCCCGATGTGATGTGATGTGAAAGCCGCGGTACAAAGGTGATTTTTATTCTCAGTTGTTATTCACGCGCAGCAGAACAGACACGTGACCCCGCTCGCCCCCTCCCCTCCCGGGGGGGGGCCCCTTCACGGTGATTGACGGTGGATTAGATCCAATGACAATTGCGGCTCCGCACCGATTGGTCCGCTTCGGAGGTAAGGGCGGGACATCCGTCCACGCGGCTCGGCATGTACACAGTGAGGTAGGGGCGGGGCTTGTCAATGACGCGGTGAGCAGTGGTCAGTGCTGCTGCCCTGGCAGCTGGTCTCAGGCTTATGCTATGGGCAGGAGCAGCACAGTCAGAGCTCACAAACAGCTTATACATATAATCATCGAAAGAAATGTTGCATTATACAGTAAACTGCTCACTGGGGGAGGCAAATTACTGCAGCTGCTGGAAATCTGAAATAAAACCAGAAGTCGCTGGGAACACTCAGCAGGACAGGCAGCATCTGTGGGGAAGAGGAAAGTGGGTTAACTCTTCAGGTCGATGACTTTTTGTCAGAACTGACCTTTTGTCACTACCACTTAAGTCATCGTGCTTTCAATACCCCAGCCACATTCATTTATGCAATTACGTATTTATTTATCTCTATGCCTAACTCGCCACAGCTGATAGCTCGTCACTGAGCCCTTTTCCCTCCCTTGGAGTGACGAGGTACCAGGCGTTTACTGTAATAATAATAATCCTTACATTTGATATAGCACCTTACCACGTCTTTGAGACGTCTCAAAGCGCTTCACAATAAATTTAATTGATTATGTTTTTGTGGGCGGAACGTGGCAGCCAATTGTGCACTATAATCTGCCTGTAACATTGAAACGCTTCAGTGCTTCATAGGAAATTGTCGCCAATTGCAATGACTGCATACTTATAGACAAACACGGCACAGCAATATCCCAAAGACAGCCATGAATGACCAAATTATCTGAAGGATTGTTGGTCAGAACATTGAGATAAAGTCTTTTTCTCTTTTGGTCAGCTGGGTGTCTTGACACATGCAGAAAACAATCACAATGATTAGGGGTATCAAAACCACGTCTGCCTCTACACATGGTAATTTCCTTGTGTCTCTGAAGGAATGTGCCCGCTCTCTGGAGGGACGCACTCTGCTTACCTGACAAAAAAATGTGCCTTTTCAGTTTTAGCCACGCCAGTACGTGGAGGTTTCGTACCTCCCCACAGGCAAAAGTAGAAACTGGAGGAAGGGTTGAAACTGCCAGACTTCGAACTGCAATCATGTCCTCAACTTTATAAAACAGTCCTGTCTAGACAAGTACTGTGCAGTTACTCCCTTTTTGTTTTTGTTAGTCAGCCCATCGAGGGAAAGTACCAGAGGGATGCATTCTGCTTACCTAGATCTGGAGAGTATTAGGCGCAGGTTGGCGAGAGCCAATGCTTGGGGTCCTCAGAGTGCCCACTGGAGTCTAAATCAGCCCAAATCATATTACTTTCCTTTAAGAGCAATGTCTGGTAAGCTTTCCCACTGCTTCTCCAGCCAGGACTATCCTATCTGTATGGGCTTGCAAGGTTAACAACAACAATTTTACTTTTATATAGTGCCATGTTGGGACTTCGGTTTCATGTCTCATCAAAAGGATGGCACCTCCGATAGTGCAGTGTTACCCATACTGCCCTGGAATGTCAGTCAAGACCATGAGCCATGAAGTGTATGACAATCTTGGCTGGAGGATTATTGGCCAGGGCACCACCAACAAAAACAATTTATATTTATATAGCGCCCTTCACACGGGGCACACGTGGAGTCCTGTAGCTCAGTGGTGAGAGCACTCGCTTTGCAAGTGAGAGACCTGAGTTCAATTCCAGGCAGAGGGCGAAACCTTGGGCAAGTTTCCTTACTCCACACGCCTAATAATAATCCCTCCAAAAACCCAAAAAACAATAATAAATTGGTCATTTTCAATCTACGACTGTTTGTGGGACATTGCTGTGCGCAATTGGCTGCCGCGTTCGCCCACAAATATACAGTCAATTCACTTTACAGTGTGTTCTGTGAAGCGCTTTGGGACGTCCTCCCGACGTGAAAAGCGCTATATCAAATGCAAGGATTATTATTATTATTATTATTATTATTATTATTATCATCTTGGAGGGCTTAACAGTGGTGGGAGTCTCACGCTGAGCCGGAGAAGGAGGTGACGTGAGCATGGTCGAAGAGGAAGGTCTTCAGCCGTGATCTGAAAGCCATCAGCACCCAAGGCTGCACTCTCCACCTCTCAAAGCCAGTCAGGAACCTCGGCGTTTTGTTCGACCCTGAGCTGTCCTTTCTCCCTCACATCCGCACCACAACTGGCACCGCCTTCCATCACCTCCGGAACATCGCCAGACTACGGCACTACCTCACCCCTCACGCTGCTGAAACCCTGGTTCACGCCTTTGTCACCTCAAGGCTGCACTACGGGAACTCTCTCCTCGCCGGCCTTCCCGCCACCTCCCTCCACAAGCTGCAGGTCATTCAGAACTCTGCAGCTCGTGTACTGTCCCGCACCAGGCTCCGGGACCACATCACTCCCACCCTCGCTCGCCTCCACTGGCTCCCCATCCCCCAGAGGATTGATTTCAAGATCCTCATCCTCACCTACAAGGCCATTCACGGCCTCGCTCCCTCCTACCTCTCCAACCTACTATCCCCCTACCTACCTGCCCGTACCCTCCGTTCCTCTGCCTCCGGTCTGCTCCACGTCCCCCGCCCCAACCGCCCTACCATCGGTGGTCGGGCCTTCAGCCTCTCAGCCCCCAGGCTCTGGAACTCCATCCCCCAGTGCCTTTGCCGCTTCCTCCCTTTCCTCCTTCAAGGCCGGTCTCAAAACCTTTCTCTTTGACCGAGCCTTCAGCTCCCCTCTCGACTCTCTTCCCCCTCCTCGCTCCCTCCCTTTCCTCCCTCACCCTGACCATTTCCCCCTCCTTGCTCCCTCCTTTCCCTCCCCTCACCCTGACCATTTCCCCCCTCCTCGCTCCCTCCCTTCCCTCCCCTCACCCTGACCATTTCCCCCCTGCTCGGGTCATGACCCAACTGTGCAGCGCCTTGGGACGTCCTCCTGACGTGAAAGGCACTTTATAAATGGAATCTTGTTGTTGTTGTTGTTGAAAGAGGGGACAAGGTGGAGTGATTGAGGGTGAGAGTTCCAAAGTTTCGGGGCGTAATGGCTGAAACCCAGCAACCGATGGTGGAGCATAGGGGATGAACAGGACTCCAGAGCCAGCCGAGCGGAGGCAGCAGGTAGTGGAGTGGGGAGAAAGAGAGTCGGAAAGGTAGGGAGGTGTCAGGGAGTGAAGAAGTGCTTTGAATAGTATTATGGGATCTTTAATGTATGAGCAGATGGCAAACACCTTGGTTTAACATGTATGCCATTCGATGGATAAAATGTCCAATTAGTGGCTGAACTACCCAATGAATGGGGTCTCTGACAGTGCAGAGCTCCCCAATATTGCACTGGAAAATAAGTCTGGAATATGAACTCAAGTCCTGATATAGGCTGGAACCCACAATTTTGTGACCCAGAGGTGAGAGTGTCAGCAACCGTGTCAAGCTTACGCTATGTTATTTTATACATTAACCATAACTTAAATCTACCTCTCCTCAACAAATAATCCATCAAATTGCGATGTACACTGATTGTTTTTGACATTGCAGGCTGAATTTATAGAGTTTTGAGCTGCCAAGCCTTAGGGATATCGAGATTTGTCCACCCTCCCCCACGGCTGGCTGAAGTGAAGCAGGAGTACATGTTATAACATGTTCTTCCCAGTGCCATAAAAGATTACTATCTCCAGCTCTGATAAAATACAGACGTGTAGGTTTGTGGTAGAGCCAGGGAATGGAGTGGAGCCAGAAGTAGAGCCGGAGGTCTCTGGCAGAGGTCCTCCCTTTAGTGATTGTTGCCTTCTTCTCTAGGCACAAGCTCCCTCTTTCTTTGCACACTTTAGCCATGGAGTCCTGTAGCTCAGTGGTTAGAGTGCTCGCCTTGCAAGCAAGAGATCTGGGTTCAATTCCCATAAGGTGAAACCTTGGGCAAGTTTCCTTACTCCACACAACTGATAATAATCCCTCAAGAAAAAACAACAATAATAAATTGGTCATTTTCAATCCACAACTGTTTGTGGGACATTGCTGTGCGTAATTGGCTGCCACGTTTCGCCCATAAATATACAGTCAATTCACTTTACAGTATATTCTATGAAGTGCTTTGAGACGCTTAGAAGATTGTGAAAAGCGCTATATCAAATGCAAGGATTATTGTTATTATTTTTCCCCTTACATCTACCTTTTCCGTTTGCCAGTTTGTTAAACTCTCAATCATTATCCTTCTCATTCTCACTCGCCCACCCTTACCTCATTTTCCATTGTTTCACCAACCACATTTTCCATACAGTCAGTGTATAACATTCATATGTCATACATTTCCTATTTGTAAATAATATTATGCCTAATGTCATTGCTTTCCTCTTCAAAAGTCTGCAGCTATAATGCATTACAAACTCTTGCCTGAAGAATTCTACAATTAACTCTTAATGTGGGATAATATACTGTTTAATGTCTGGATAACCACCTCCCGATTCTCACAGTATATTTCAGGGTGCTTGAACTTTACCTTTTGAAGAAAGGAACAGTGGTCATCGAGATATAGATTTACTCCACCACCATGGTATATTCATAGTAATTTACATAACCTTATATTTCCACACGTGCTAAATTAGTATTAATATTTCTCTGTTGTACAAAGTTTTATTACTTATTAACTAGAACTTCAGCTTTCTCAAAGACATACGTCTTACAGCCCTGCCATACTCCAATATTGATATGTTACCTTGGTGCATTTCTTCAAGTTCATTTTTCCCACACCACTTCCAGGTTCTCTGCATCAATAAGACAACATTTTTATTGTCATTGTATTTTCTTCATTTTTCAGCTGGATTGAGAACCAGCTATCTCTGCTGTGAAGTGTACATGTGAGCAAACTGGAGGAAGCCTTCTCTGCACAATATCCCGTGGTCAATAGCTGCTGATACTGAAGTTACTATTTAGGTTGACACATAAAGAATGTCCACTATTTGAGGTACTGGTGAACCATCAGCATTCCTGTCTTCGTATCAGCTTTGGAAGAAGTGGGGAGAAATACAATAGTGATCATTTGAAGAAGGACCAAGTTAGTTCAATTTACTAGAACAGCCGTCATAACACCTATCCTCAAAAAAATCCTCCCTGGACCCATCCCTGCTCTCAAACCACCATCCCATTTCTGACCTCCCTTTCCCCTTTCCCCTGTCGCCTCCCAGCTTTGCTCCTTCCTCTATCACCACTCCTTGTACAAACCCTTCCAATCGGGTTTCCGTGTTGCTCACAGAACAGAAACAACCCTGGTCAAAGTGACAAATGCCACTTAGTCAATCTGCGACCGGGCTCTCTCTGTCTCCTCCGTCCTCCTTGACCGCTCTGTTGCCTTTGACATCGTGATCACACTATCCTCCTTCGCCGCCTCTCCTCTCACTTCAACTTTCATGGTTTTGTGTTTGACTGGTTCAGATCATACATTTCACAATGTTTCCATTTTGTCTTCACAAACGGTTTCTCCTCGACCTCCCGCACCATCTTGTGCGGTGTTCCTCAGGGCTCTGTCCTTGGTTTCCTCTTCAACGTGTACATGCTCCCTCTTGGTGACATCATCCGTAGACATGGGGTCTTCCCCGTGTATGCAGATGATACCCAACTCTATCTCTGCCTCCACCCTTGACTCCAGGACCACTGCTGTTCTGACAGACTATATGTCATATTTCAAGTCCTAGATGAGAGCTAACTTTCTCAAGTTGAATATCAACAAGACCGAGGCTCTTCTGATTGACTCCCATCAGTGCCTCCACATCGCAGGCACTGACAGCATCACCATCCGTGGTGCACACTCCACCTTGCTAAGCCAGTCCAGAACCTTGGCGTCTTGTTTGACCCTCAATTATCCTTTCTACCCCACATCCGTGCCATAACCCGCTCTGCCTTCTCCCACCCCCACAACATTGCCCAGCTCTACCACTGCCTCTTCCTTCAGGCCACTGAAACTCTCATCCACTCATTGTCTTTCCCATTCCCTTGTCTCCTTCAAAGCGTGTCTCGAGACCCTCCTCTTCAACTGCACGTTCAGCCACTCTCCTACCCCTACCCTCCTGCCCTCCACGCCCCCTGATCCCGAACTCCTACTCGGGTCCAAGTCCTGACCTGTCCAGTACCTTGGGACATCCTCCCGACATCAAAGGGGCTATACAAATGTAATTTGTTGTTGTTGTTGATACTGGTACTCAGTTGATCTTTGGTGTTTACACTGAAATCTTGACAATTGTACAATTGAAATATTAATTTCAACAACGACCACTTGCATTTATATAGCGCCCTTCACGCATGGCAGCATCTTGTAGCGCTTAAAATGTTACACCTGTGTGGCATCTGTAATTTAAATGGAACTTCAAGTCTTCCTTTTACCATCGGAGAATTATATCAAACATAATGTTTTGAGTGACATAAATAGAGTTTGCCATCTGATGTTGAGAAAGGGCTGTAACACTGGCTATATACAGTTTACATATAGTATGCAGATATATATATATTACCATATAGAAGAAAAACTATGGTACACTCAAAAATTCCTTACGAAATATTTCTCTGAAATCTCTAAGACTTTCATTGCTTGCAGTGTTTTAATCAATATAGGTCTTGATTTATAAGTTCTCCCAGATGTACAAACCAAGAGAAGGCTGTGACCCAGAACCTCTGAATTTTGTTCGGATCACTGATACTCATACGTCATAGATGCAATAAACTTCACTAATTTGTTAACATATGTGTACATGCACAATGGCTCATTTACAGCTGCTTAGAAACACTAACTATTAAATAATCCTCTCCGTTTTTCTTTGCTCTTTTTCTGAGGCCTGCCATTTCGCTCATGTGTAACATTGAGTGCATTACAGAGAGATTTAATGTTCCTTAGTTGTACTCTATTTGTTTAATAGGTAAAATGTGTCACATTTGTGACACTACTAAATGGCTTTCGACCTATGATGATATGAAAGTGTGATTTCATGGCATATTAAAATAAATATTTGTTCCTCCAATTAGGTGATATTGTTTTTTTCAACCGCTTCTTGGAGAAATACAAGGCAACTGTTATTAAGCATCTCACTAGTACGCGAGTTCAATTGAATGTGGGTTTCCTTGAACCTACAGTTACTGGAAGTGCGGTACACTTCTGGCTTCCAGTGTTGATTTGTCAACTTCCAGCACCAGGATGTCTAGCGACAGAAACAACTGGAATGCTCACAAGAGGGGTTGCGGCTAAGCAAGCGGCTTCCTGCGTGCTGTGTACGTGTGCAGAAGCCAGACTGTGTGCTGAAAGCTAAATGTGATGTCAATAACAATCTGATGGGCCACAAGTGGGATTGGTAGTGCTTTTGTTTTGGTGGATCCATTATAACACAGTCACACTTTTTGGATCCAAGATAAAGGGTTGCCCTGCAGCAAGGGAAGGGAGATTCTTTAAACAATAAAAGCCCAAATGCTGGAAATCCACAGTTAAGTAAATCAAATCTGCAAAAATTAGAAAAATAGGTTAAAAATCCCCAAATAGGTAACCGCTTTGGGTCAGACCCTTCATCAGAACATTGTTTTTATTTTTCAGCATTCTTCCTATTCCTTTTTTTTCCAAGACATACCTAACAGAGTTGTTGGCCCACTGTAATCCAAGACATATGGGTATCCAGACAGTTCAACACTGCAAGCCAAAGCACTGGTAGTGGAGGTGAGAGAGAAGATACATGGTGAAGCACTATTTAATTCTCCAGATAGCTTAGATTGGAATTGGCAGTAAATTTGTGTGCTTCAGTTTCCTACAAAACAGCCTACAAAACAAGTGAATGATAATAATACTTGCATTTGGTATAGTGCTTTTCATATCAGGAGGACATCTCAAAGCGTTTCACAGGATATACTGTGAAGTGACTGCATTTGTAGGCAAATAGGATAGCTTATTTGCGCACAGCACTGTCCCACAAACAGCCACGAAGTGAATGTCCAATTTTATTTGAGGGACTGTTGGTCAGGATACTGGGAGAAACTTTCTTTTTTCAAGTGGTGTCATGAGATCTTTAACATTCACCTGAATAGTCAGCATTTCATCAGAAGAATAGCCATCTCTGATAAGACAACACATCCTCAATATTGCACTGGAGTCACCTTACATGAGTTCAAAGTGCCAATATGGAGCTTGAACCCACAAACTGACTCAAAGGCGAGACTGTTACTAGCTGAGTCAGGATGGCCACAAATTATGAATTTATCTGGGGGGATTGCTAGCCAGGATGTCAAAAGAAACTTCCTCTTATTTTTGAATAGTGTCATATTTAGTAGCAGTATAAAACATTGTGGGGATGACTATTTAAAAGATCTGCTAAGATCTAATAAACTGGTGCAGCAGGTTTGATTTTCCGAATCCTGTTCCAGTTTTCTTATGATTCCTTTTCATTAACATCCACCTGAACAGGCAGCAAGAAACTTCTGCAGAAGACGTTTAGCCTTTTGCAGGAACAAATGCCGTTACACAAAAGCAGGATTGCTGGAGTGGTGTGCCAAGTCACTGTTCTCTGTGAACATGCCTACTGAAGTCTTGAAGAAGTAACCTGTGTTCAGAAGGCCTGATATTCAGCTTAATTAACTTCCAACATAACTAACTACCTTAATTATTTTTTTAACGATGTGTTCAGAAACTACTATTAGCCACTTAAGCTGCAGGCCGGAAATATGTAACTTCCCTTTTTAATGCACGGACACTCCTTGACTGTAGAACTGATTTCCCCCACCAGTGCTATTCAAGCAAACATTTTACCAGAAGAAAGATTAGTCTCTCCGTTAATAAACTCCGGCACAGGCACCAATACATATACATATTGGGTATCTGGAAATCATTAGACACATATATCTGAACTGTATGAATGTAAGCTTTAATTTAACACAAGGGGGTAATCAGTAACTAACTGACTAGTTAATTCATTAAAAAAAACTCACATGATGTGTTCCAGTATTGCTTTATCATTTATGGATTAAGTTCTCTTATAATACCTGTATGACTAAATTATTCTGGGATAACTTTCTCACCTCAAGTACTGGCATCATCAATCTACATGGATGCCCTCTAAATCTCACGGAGCCAAATGTGGAACCTTGGTGTCTTGTTCGACTCTTAAATGTTCTTTTAACCCCTCATCGATGCCTTGACCTGTTCAGCTATCACCCCCTACCTCCACGACATTGCCTACCTCTGCTCTACCTCTCCCCACAGGCCGCCGAGAACCTTATCAGTACTTTTATTATGCTCAGCCTATCATTCCCATCCTTACCCGGCTCCATTGGCTCCCCATTTCCCAGAGGATCAAGTTCAAGATCTTTGTCCACACTTTTAAATTCCTCCATGGTCTTGTCCCACCCTACCTATGGAACACTATTTCCTTCTTCTTGCCAAGTAGCAAACATAGAGGATAATTGTGTTATCAGCCTATTGAGTACAAAAGTACAATTTTAGCTAAGATGATTGTTGCTATTGTATGCAGGATATATTATAAGTGGTGGTGCTGTTGCTTTGAAACCGTTTGCCGAGTCTTGTGATGTCCTGCAGAATATTGATTAGAGCACTCGCCTCGCAAGTGAGAGGATCTGGGTTCGATTCGCAGGTGGGGCGAAACGTTTGGCATGTTTCCTTGCCTCACTCATGTGTTTACCTAGAAGTTTGCAGCAACCCAGTTGTTAGTCAACTGGTGGATCGTTTTGTCTGGTAATAATCTTTACCACCCCCAAAAAAATCTATGACCATTTGTGGGCTACTGCTGTGCGCAATTGGCTGCTAGGTTTGACTCACAAAATAGTCGATTCACTTTACGGTATATTCTGTGAAGTGCTTTGAGATGTCTCAACGACGCAAAAGGTGCAATATCGAATGTAAGGATGATTATTATTATTTATTATTTGTTAGTTGTGCTATTCTCATTAATGGAAACATGTGCACCGTGATAGTACCAGGGTTACTGCACACATGGTGCATACAGACAAGTCCTTTTATTTAGGCCTTCTCAAGTGGCAACAGGTGGGAGAATATTTACCTTAACACTGAAGTCTCTATTATCCTTTTCTTTATGGTTGTGATACTCAAGTAGAACGTCAAATGGATGCATGAATGGATGGATGAACAGATCGACCAAGAATCTAAATAGAACAGGCTCAACCAGACATACACATACAGATTGATAGATCGATAAGGAGATAGACCAAGATAAACATCTAAATAACAGATAAGCAGAAGTGAAAGTGTAGGTGCCCTTTTATTGTTTTGTGTTTTTAAAAATATATTCTTGGAATAACCACACAAACATATAAAGATAAAAGTTATATTTTCTTGCAAATTTGTGTTTCAGATCACGCACACGCTTATTGTTCACAGTTGCCACGCCTGTATATCAAAACACCGTGATATGAATCTACCTCATTTTCCTAAAAGTGACAAGTGAAAAAAGGAGCTGTTGGACAACATTGCAGAATAATGAATTAATACTGGATTTGAGCTACAGACACATGTGAGGTCCTGCATTAACTTTGGAAGTAGACGTGCATGAAGGGTAGATTCTGGCCTCAATCTAATTCAGGACTCAACATGCATCTGTAGTTCATTCCAGAAGACCCATTATTCCATGTGAAGCTAATGTTACAGCTAATTAAATTATTGAAAAGAAATTATAAAGGAAAAACAATGTTGTAACATAACGAAAAGAAAGGCTTTCAAGTAGTGCAAGTCAAAGGTTAGAAATGCCAACCCTCAGCCAAATCTTTTAAGAAAGGAGTGAAAATCCAGAATAAAACATGATGAAGTGGACAGACTGTCTTAAGGTAAGTACGTCCAGAGGGAAAGTGTTGTTAAATAAAGATCTTTTTTTTAAAATAAGTAAAACTTCAATTTAATAGCAGAAAATGCTTTTGATCCTCAGACCTGTGAACAATATGTGTATTAGTCTATCAGAACTGAACTGAGTACAACATCTATTTTTTTAATGAAAAAAACACATTCTACATACAGCTCATGAACGCAAGATCTGTGTACAGGATCAATACAAAAGAAACCAACACATTTTCTTAAGAGCCTTTTTTATAGTGCGTTTTTAGGTTTTCTCCCTTTCTACTGCCAGGCACTGAACCACAACCCGCACCACGCTCCCAGATGACCAGTCTGAAAGTGACCACCCTCAGGTGGCTGTGTGGCCACACTGACTGACTCCCCTCCCCTACTGCTTCTCCAGCTCTCTTAGTGGAGAAGCTCTGAATCTCGACTCAATTTCGCCCTCTGGTGGTAGACGTGACAAATCACAACTCACCATAGACAGCACACAGCACAATTGCTTTGGAGCTTATAATAATAATAATAATAATACATTTCTCACCACTTTAGAAGATGCAAAGAGAAAAATACTCCCAAGACTATCCTACATGAATGGCGCTACAGAAATTATTATTATCAACGTTTCAGGTAGTAATTACCAGTGTAAAGAATAGGTTTCACACCACCACCTGTTGTTGTTTTAGAGAGTTGAGGATATGACTACCAATCCTTCAAGTCTCCTAATTGAGCCAGATTAACCACTAACAATATATTTTTGTTACTAGCAACTGCTTTGCTGATCTCCTTGGAACCGGCTCTATTCAAAACCGACACAAAATGTCCTTACACATCAAATATAAGGATTTCACTTGTCAGTTTGCTCAGTTTGCCTCCGAGTCAGCAAGTTGACACTATTTAAATGGCTCTATTTGTTGAGTCAGAGTCCTGGCCAACAATCCTCAAGATAAAGTAGCATTCAAATTAATGGGTGTTTCAGGGCCACTGCTGAATGCAAAATGAACACCAAGTTTGCCTACAAAACACAGTCATTACACTTGTAGCAATTACTGCAAATCACTTGGAGATGTTTTGATGTAATAAAGCATTATAAAACTGCAATGTATTTCTCTATTGTGAATAGAATAGCAAGTCTGACCTAGAAATTCGTTTAAATTTATTATATTTTGTTGCTTCGCCAGACATATTTGTATCGCATATTTGTTTTAAATCATTAGTTTTATCAGCTCATCCAAGTTGAACCTCAGTTGATAGGTTTGCTTTGATAGATTTGATGGCGTAATTAGAAACATGCAATACAATCTGAAACCACAGAAATAGTCCTCATGGTTTCAAAACCTGTCAAAAACATCAAAAATTATATTTTGAATGTGTGGTATAAATGGAAGACACGAAGACAGTACAGGAGCTAATACGAAATTGTTACCGTACTAAGATGTAGTTGAGAAGTGGCACAATTCCCAACTCTATCTCCAAGAGGCGCTGTTGTACTTCTTTCATCTGCTGTAATAAAGCTGTACAAAAAAGTTTTTTTGATTTGTGGCTCTGTTTGTTGGAGTATGAAAACAGAGCCTCAAATCAAAAAAACTTTGTATCAGAAGATATACAGAAATCAAGATTAAGTTGTTTACCTTGGAATAAAATAGTTCTTTTAAAGTAACTGATGTGTATTTTGTTTTCACTTGTTATGAACACAGAGTAGTTCAACTTTTCAAATAAAATTTGCTTCCTTTAATGAGTTGAGAGTAGTTCATGAGGGGATTCTGATAAGGATACTGGATGCAGGGAGTCATCCCACTCAGCTCCTATTCACCCTCAAGCCAACGCCCTAATGGGCACGGGAGTCCTAGCTGGACAAGTATCAGAAAGCTTGCCAGCCAGCACTCTCTAAGGCAAGCTATGTGGTTTTAGCTGGTCAATCTCCAGCAGTACCCCAACACGCACTCTGTGGTCCCAAGCATTGGTTCTTACCAAGGTGGGCGTAATACTTTCTGGAATTAGCTAAGCAATATGCATCCCGCCGGGGAGAGTACACATTTCCATTCCAGACATAGGAATATTTCCATGTGTAACCGGGGTACATAAGTGGAACTCTCAGTCTGGTTTGATTACTATTAAACATGGTGATAGGTTTCCTCATGTACCAGATGCCTGACTGACAAAAAACTGATGAGAGTAATGGTAGGATTTGCAACTCAACAAAAGGATCACAGTCTCTATTTTCTTGTCCTATGTATTAGAACTCTGTTTTAATACCGTAATTATGTCATTCTGACATTTTGCACCTTTATATCAGCAAACAAGAAAGCGAGAGATACTCTTCCAAGAAACAATGTCTAAGCTGAATACAAACTGTGTTAGAATAAAAACCTAGCGTGTATAGAGAAACATAAATGATATAAAGAAAGTGAACACAGAACAATACTTTCAGCTCTTCCGAGGCTACATAAAACATAAAATAATAATCCTTGCATTTTATAAAAACACATTTCATATAAAGAGGTCCTCACAAACCACTTCAAATGATGTAATGTGATGTGCAGTGAATGAATTTTGAACCAAACAGGGCTACCAATTTGCATACAGCATTTTCCCACAAGCTCAAAGGCCTGACATGGGACTTGAACCACAAGCTTCTCACTCAGAAACGAGACTGCTACTAAGTGAGCCACGCTGACATCCGGATTATATTGTTAGTATTGCGAGGGCCAGTTCTACATCAGACACCAGGAAGTATTTATTTTGCTCAAAGGATAATCAACTACTGGGAAGCTTTAACATCATAACAAACATTAAAACGTAAGTTATGAAACATTGAGAGGTAACAAATTTTATGGGTTAATGTAATAATATTCCTTGAAACTTTTATCATGAAAAGTTTGCCCACAACTGCAAGTGTCACATCTGATAGTCGTTATACATCTCATGAACTAGTTCATATACAGTTGTGACTTCAAGTTCAGTTCTTATTTCATAAATAAGAGAATGCAGAATTTTAGTAAATAGTTAAATTCAGTGTGAATTTGGAAGTCAATTTTCTGCAGCTCTTAAACGAAACTTGCAAACATAAAGTGAAATAAAAAACGTCTCAAAGTTCTGCCAGATCTTAAATTTAAGGCTAAGACCATGAGAAATTCCAGCTTTCAGGTATTTTGTAACTACAAACTTCAAAGGTTCACATGCACAAAAAGTAAGAAGTCTTTCAAGAAATGTCTGGAAATTCATGCGATTGTCACCTTCATGGAAATGTCCATGAGCTCTACAATTGCTCCGCACTCTTTACCTGCAGATATTCTTCACACTTAACGCCAAATCTTTACTTTTAAAAAGCATGGGTTGATTAATATGTGGCTTGATTGATTTGTTTTTTTAAAAAAACGTTGTTTTTAAGCTTTTGTTTAACTTTCTTCAAGATTTAGTGTGGAAGCAATTTTTTTAAAATGACAATGACAACAAATGTTATCCATATCCTCAAATGTCCAAATATTTCATATCTGCTAGAGATAGATCGTTCAGGTCCAAAAAATAAAGCAAATTGCTGTATTTCAGTTGAGACAGTTTGGTGAGTAATTCAGGCAGGTTAATTATAGTAGCATCTCAATGCAGACAGAACAAATTAAGGGGATTACCTGGGCTGGGTTCCCTTGAGTTATTTTGATGGGGTGAGTCCTTTCTTGGAAATGCTAACAAATAATATTCCCAAGCAAACTGAACTTTGCTTCACAATAAGGCGCAGGGGAGTGGTTTCCAATGGTTTGATGAACCCCACTTTCAGGACATTATAAATGCAGACCATCTGAATTGATGTTGTCTCTGCTCAGAACTGATCTTAGATTTTATTGTAACTTTTATGCTGGTATTTTTAACATTGCTAATGAGTTATTTAATTAGATTAAAAATCTAAACAGTGTTTTGAGCTGGTTGTTGGGGCTCTGGGCCTGCATTTCTGGGCCTTCAAATCCATTCACTCTCTGGCACCTCCCTACCTCTCCGACCTCCTCACACTCCAATCCACCACCCGGCGCCTCCGTTCGACTGGCACTGGCCTCCTGCTCATCCCTTGCATCCTCCGACCCACCATCGGAGGTCACGCTTTCAACCACTATGCCCCGAAACTCTGGAACACTCTCCCTCAATCCTCCGCTTTGCCCCCTCTCTCCCCTCTTTCAAGTCCCACCTGAAAACTTTCCTCTTCGACCGTGCTTATGGCCACCTCCCCCCGACTCAGAGTCAGGCTCCACCACTGTTACACACTCTAAGATGCTACCCTGCATGGAGGGCGCTATATAAGTGCAAGTTGTTGTTGCTGTTATTGCGGTTAGTTGCCTAATGTGCAGTTTTCCTGATTGGAACAACAGTAAAGTAGTGCCTTTCACATAAGATGAACATAATAATCACAACAGTTCTTGCATTTGATAGAGTGTCTTATCATATTGTTGAGACTTCTCAAGGCAATTCACAGGATTTTCACTGTGAAGTGCAGTGAATGTGTATTTCAAGGCCAATTTGCACACAGTAGTTTCTCACAAAAAGTGGTGAAGTAAATAACCATATTATATAGGGAGAATTTTTGCCCAGTACACCACAAAAAAAACCCTTCCCATTTTGAATAATATCATGGGATCTTTTATGTAAACCTAAAAGGGCAAATAGGACTTTGTTTTTACATCTCATGAGAAGGGAGGCACCCCGCACAATGCAGTGCTAAATGTTGAACAGGAAATATAAATACGGCTTTCCAGCAGATTGACCTGGGGAAACTCAAATTACATCCTAATCATTATGACCAACTGTTTCTCCCTCTGGTATCTACACCTGAAAGTATGGGTTGAGATGCTGTCCACTCTATTTGGGGAATCAAAGACAAAAAAATCGTCACCTGAATGTGAATCATTTGAAGTGATTAAAAATAAAAAAATTACTGATATTTTAAACCACTTTGTAGTTCCCTCTAAATATTCTCTTGCTTCCTTTATCCTTTGAATCTATTATTTTCTTCCAACTCATTGAAGTCCTTTATTATCATATATCATTTATTGATCTATTGGATTATTGCTTTTTCATTGGCTCTCTGAATTGCCTTGAGAAGGTAAGGTTTGACCTATTTCAGCCTTGAGAAGAGTCTTACTTATTCTAAATGCCCCACATGAGATGAGGATCTCTCCAGTATATTTAAGGTTACACTATTTATCCAACTGCTCCATAAGCACAAGCTTGCCTGAAAAGGCAACAGTTCCTTTTACTGTCGCTATCATTCAATTCTATCGCCATCACTCAAACTATTTGCAAGTGGGAGAAATCTGGACAAACAATAAGTGGAGAAATACAGTGTAAGATGTATTAAAATAATTATACCATTAATTTAATTAAGCATATTAATTGATATCATAAACATGATGTGAGAAGCTGGAGCATTTTATATGACTATATTTGAAGTCTCATTAGATTACAAGCTGAAGTCGTTCTATGGTATCTGTAAATTTTATGTGGTAGTTCTATTCAATTTTAGGTGTATTTCTAACTCAATAGTGACTATCAGAAGCAGTCTATCAGAACTCTGCCACAATATAACTGATGTTATTGGTTATCAGAAACTAACTTATAGGAGCAGATGACTGAGAAATTCAATAATCAGTATGTAAGTATGTACATACAAGTCAGTTGGCAACTTGACATCATCACAAGATTGGATACTTTGATTAAACACATGGTTTGGGGATGCATCATTCCAACATTCCTCTTAATCAATTTTACCAAATGTTTGACTCAGTGCCTGCAGTAGAGCAATGTGAGTTTCCGCTATAAACTGGAGTTTTACAACCAGCTTTCGCCACTCTCACACTTGGAATAATGCAAAACAAGTAGAAGATCTGCACATTCATAGAAAGCACATCTATGGAACATCTATGAAAACTGGAATAACTTTAATTCTGAATAAAAATTTTTGCATTTGATATAGCACCTTTTTACTTCATCAAAACATTTCAAAGTGTTTCACAAGATTTACTGTAGAGTTTAGTGAGTGTGTATTTGTAGGCGAACAGGGCAGCCAATTTTACCTCAAAAAGCCGTGAAGTAAATGATGAATTTAGCTGAGGGATTGCCAGCCAGGACACCAGGAGAAACTCTCCTATTTTTCAAATAGTGCATGGGATCTTTAACATCTACCTGAGAAGGCAGACAGGGCCTTGATTGGGGTCATACCCAACAGTTAGTACCTCTGACAATGCAGAACCCCCCCAGTTTACATTGGAATGTGAATCTAGACTGTGAACTCAAAGTCCCAATCCGATTTTGAACCCACAACCTTCAAACTCAGAGGTAAGAGTTCTATCGGACACCTGGAGCATCTTGTTGGCAACGTTATTAAAAAGCCCTTTTAACTCTTTCATAACGTTAAACAAAAGCGGAAGGGAGACCTTCCTTTTTTTTAATTTAAGATTTATAACCTTTAAAAACTCACTTTGCATCAGCAGGAGTCAGACAGATTGTAGTTATGCCACTGTTACAGTACACCTTTCTGTATTGAATCAGTGTTAGGTTTTTCATATTAACAATGGCAGTGATTCACATTGAGCCTTACTCCTAATCTCACTTCCAAGAGGTGATTCAGAATCAAATCAATGTTGGCAGTTGTTACGTAAATAGGGTTTTACTTCAAAGATTCTGAATTGTTTTTAAGTTTTTTTAAAATATAAGTTAAAATATTTCTGGATAATTATTCACATGCAGTTTTAGGCAAAGGTGATTTGCAGCAGGCAGTACTGTTGTACCATGGGGAGAAATTTCCACCTGGGTACAGATTTGCTCTATGTAGCATTTTAGACTATCCAGGATTTGGCAAATTGTTGAATTTAGTTTTAACTTTGAAGTCGATTTTCAATTCTTAAAGCAACTTACAGAAAACTGGCATGACATGCTACGTAACTAGAGTAATGCAGCCTGTTTCTTCTCTCACAACCTTCAAAAACCTTCTTTAAAATGTATCTTTTTGACCCCCACACACACATACACGCACCAGCAAGGCTTCACAAAGAGCGATAGAATTAATAATTATTCTGGAGAAATGTTGGCCATGCCATTACTTGGGGTTGCATCAGTTCAACACAAAAGTTGTATAGGATTGATGCAAACTTGGCAGAATTACTGCAGCATCAATCGTTTATAAAAAGCTTGTATGACATGCCACTGGTGACAAGCTGTGACTGCATAGTATGATATCTAGCTTGGATTCAGTTACCACGTTAGTTAATGCCTAGTTTTATTGGGAATCTTCAAATATTTGGATATATTTCATATTCAGAAAACTAAATTTGCACGTTTATTAACTTCCATTTTTTTTCAGATGAATCCTACAATTACACGGTATCAACCTATCAGCCCTCCTCTAAAGCTGTCACAACTTAAAGCTCTCTCTGCATTGTCTCGTTTGCTTTCCTACTGTAAAGAACGCCTTCTCTCTCCAGTATTACTGCACTGTTATTTTTCTTTGCAGCCTTTACGTGGATAACATCTTGCAACAAAATGAGGGAATCACATAATTCCCGGTGTTGGAAGCAGAGAGCGATAGGGATACAAGTCAAAAATCAATTCAATAGATTAAAGGTCAAGAGCCATATGTTGGGGATAAACCCGCTGTGTCTGTAACGTTAACAAGCTGCTGTGCAAATAAGACCTGTCCACAAGTGGTGGTCACTTGTCACTTTTCACTTGACTTTGACTACACCGTGTGTTCCTTTCACCAACTTCCAACACTGCACTTCACTGGCAACACGATCATTCCCATTCCCAGCAAGTCGAAATAGTTGACAGCATTTAAAACATGGTTCAGGACTGCACCAGCGAAACGTGATGCACATGTCTGTGAAAGAGATACACACACACACACGCACACACACACACACGCAAACACACAAAGAAAACAACACTGGTTTTAAAAAATATATGCCTTGATCTTTAAAATGATCCACAAAATAGTTGAAAGAATTGGGTGAATTTGGTGCTCCACTCCAAATATAATTTTAAATGTTAATACGTGGGCATTTCTCACTTCCAAGCTACTCCTTTCGGGGAGAATGTTATACAGATGCAGCGACTCCAGACCTTTCAGTCATCCCCTAACCCGCCACAATTTGTAAAACCTTTCACTCATGAAAAGGACAGAAAACGTCGAATTATGCAATTAAAGCAATCTACAACCTGGTGCCCGAGGGGATGCCTTTATGTAGGAGTGAGAACATTTGAACAGCCACTCCAGAGGGTTTTATGATCTCCTTCAGTTCGCATCCCGTGTCCGTAAGTTAAAATTTGCACAAAACTAAAGAGATTGGCCGATGGAGGCTGATGTTTCAGATGCAAAAGGCCAAATAAAATGATCTTTGAAACACACAAACGCCAGACTGCTTCCTGATGCCTGATTAACTTGACCAGATTTCTGTCCTGTTAAATGTTCACATTCCAGCCCACTCTTACCTGGGCGCGAAATGCAATATGAAGTGCCTTCTCTGCGTTTTTCTTTGAATGTTTAAATTAAAAATCTATTGCGGGAGAATCCGTGGATGCGTTTAAAAACTTGAAAAACCTTTCACTCGTGAAAAAAAAACTGCGAGTAACTTACCTTTGCAAAGTGTATGAATCCTGCTTTGATTTTTTTGGGCATATTAATATTAATATTCACAAGTTAAACTGCCGCTCGGATGTGTCAGGCCGATAGTTGATGGGTGGGGGTAATAATCAGTCTGAAATGATGCTGTTTAACACTCGAGGCACATTACATTTAAGTGGAGCACCAAATTCACACAATTATTCGAAACTATTTTGCGGGGCATTTTAAAGATCAATGCACAAATTGAAGAGCCTGTGAACATTTTTTTGCTATTTTGTGGGGCAAAAATAAGCATTTCTGTGTTTACATGGGAAGAATGTTTTTGTTGTGAGAATACCCGATTTTAAAATGGTTTACAATCAACGAAATTATTTGTGATAAACACGAGCGTTGGGTGGCGCTATGCTCCATATAGTCGGGTATAACCTGAAAACCTGCACAATCCTGGTCCGGAATCACACTATATCCAAATATAAGGAAGCGTTTATTTTATTTTTGTAAAGCTGTTCCAACAGCTTTTAAATAAGCAAAGTGTCCAGTTCGATATTTCCTGTGCATTGTTGGAAAGCGAGAAATCGTGTTTTGTGCGTGTTTATGTGTGTTTGTGTGTCAGTTTATTTTTATTGGAATTTGGTAAATGGGCAGATATTACGCCAACATCAGTCATATAGACTTTAGCGAGGACAGGCACATACATAGAGTATATGCGCTGTATTATGTCTCTTGTCTTGTTTGGTTGATCAGGTAGACACCCCACTGATCTGCATTATATTTAGTATTTTTCTAAAATGCTCTCACGATTCGGGTTCAATAAAATAAAATAAAATAAAATAAAAACCTCAAGGTTAGATTGGTTCCTCGCCGGCCTCTCGGCTCTCAATGTACCTCAAAACTGCAACGTGTAAATATTTTCCACATTTATATTTGAGTTCACAGCGAGTGCGTTATTTTACTGTTTATGAATTATAAATGCATAATCCCAGGCCTTAGCCATTCTAGTTCTGGAAAGACATTCCCAGTGAATCTGTGAAACACAAGAAAAGAAAATGATCATCACTGACGTCTTTCAAGATATGCAAGATATAAATTAGCATTGGTTGGTGGCTAACTGCAGAGCAGGAGCATTATAACACCGAGAAGTCTATCTGGAGTTTGCGGGAGTATTTGCGGGGTATGTCATATGAGGCTAATTTTTACAGCAGTAGCAGCGCGCTGTTGGAATTAGCAATGGCCAGTTTGAAATGAAATGAAATTAAATTAATTAAATTAACATTTAAATTGCCGCCAATCGGGCTGCATTGTGTGAGAAGCAAACAAGTTAGTCACAATTTAATATCTGTGCACAGACACTCTCGGGATTGCTGAAAACAGAAAAAAAAAACACACACGTGTATTTGTTCGAGATTGCGTCCCTCGCCCCGTGAACAAAAATACACTCTGGTATATAGGATTTGTTTGCTCTGTTTCGACCCAAATTTGATGGCAGTAACATAGCGTCAATATTCCACCATAGTTAATTTGTGCATAATTAATCCGTGAGAGTGCTGACACCAACCCTGAGCTTGAGATATGGTAACCATAGGAGTAATTACATTACAATCGCGTATTTACGAATCCGGACCACTGGTAAAATAAAAAAAACATCAGTAAGTGTTGTTATTTGAAATGGCAGTGAAATTGTTTACAAACATTCAACACTTTAAGATTTCATTTGAGTCAGTCGTTGGTTTTGTGTTTTTTTTAAGGGCTTGTGTGAGGTGTTGTGTTAAACGGGTTGAACGGGTTAGGGTGTTGCTGATGGCTGCGCGTTCCGTCCAATGGAACAGATCCACCCAGTGCGTAACAGCGCAATTAGGGACTTAACCAAACCTTCGCTGCACCCACAGCCACAGTCTGCCAGCGCCTCCTCAGCACACAGTCATGTCTGCATAGACTAGACTCTCCCAGCACGCACACACCCTGCCTGCCTGCCTGCCCGCCTTCCTGCCTTCCTGCCTGTCTGTCTGCCGACCGACCGACATACCCTCCAGCTCCGAGACTGACGATGACAGGAGTATTCGATCGCAAGGTCCCCAGCATCCGGACAGACATCCAGGGCGCTTTTCAGCACAGTATGCACCACCCGTCCCAGGAGTCTCCCACTCTCCCCGAGTCCACAGCCACGGACACGGGATACTACAGCTCGGCTGCTTCCCACCACGGCTACTGCTCGCCTTCGACTTACGGCAAAGCTCTGAACCCCTATCAGTACCAGTACCACGGAGTGAACGGATCTGCGGCCAATTACTCTGCCAAGGCTTACCCTGAATACAGCTACCCTAGCCATTACCACCAGTACGGCGCTTACAACAGGGCTCAGCCGCCCTGCAGCCAGCCAGGTAAGGCGCCTCCCCCCCATCCCCACCCCCACCCCCACCGCCGTGCACACGGACACTTTATGTTGTGAAGCCATCTTTCGTATTACGTGGTCACGGGCCATCTCTTCCCAAACCCCTATTTTCCCTTTCCTTCCCCCTCCCGTGTAGCGAGAGAAGCGAATCCCATCCGGACCTCCCACCCCTCTGACACTGCGCTGTTTTGGCCATTTTGCTTTGTGTGATCCACATCAATGCCGTGTGGGGGCATTTGGGACAAAATTCTGCTGGAAACCCAATATACCAGAGACACCGATCGACGGCTACAACTTGGAGGGGAACACGTTTAAAGAGTCGTTTGACCCCCAAACTATAGCGCGGCCGCGATCGCGAGTTTTGCCGTATTTTTTTTTTGAATTGTTGGGTTCAAAAGCCCGAAAGCGTTTCATTTCCCCCTCCAAAGTATTACAATTAAAAGCATCAAAACTCTGCATCTTGCGCTTCCCCCCCACCCCCCCACCCCACACCCCCACCCCCACCCCACGCCGTGTGAGAGTGCTGGAGGAGAGCGACGGGTTCGCTCTTTTAAATAAGAAAAAAAACAAATTAAAACCTGGATAGAGGGGAACATTTGCGATCGCGGGCGTTTTATTGAACGGAAGGGAAGAGTTTGTTTACGAGCAGAAAGACATCGCATGAGCGTAAACTGACAGCAACCCGTGTTTCTGGTTAAAATCGCTGCGGATTTTACGCAGAAAACCTTACAAGATCAGGGTTGTTGTTTTTTTTTCCATTGCAAATCCCGTCTATTTTTCTGGCTATTTCCCCGTTCCGCCCGATTGCATTTTTTTTCCTTCTGATAAACCGCCACAAAAGAGGGCGTTTAAATGTGACGGCCAGGGTCGGGCTTCAAAAACCAACGCGTGCATTTATTTATTTTTTTTCGTTTTGTTCGGGGGCGGGTTTTTTTTTTGTTGTTGTTGCAGAAAAAGAAATAGCCGAGCCCGAGGTGAGGATAGTAAACGGCAAACCCAAAAAGGTTCGCAAACCGCGGACCATCTACTCGAGTTTCCAGCTCGCAGCGCTGCAGAGGCGCTTCCAGAAGACACAGTACCTGGCGTTGCCAGAGAGAGCCGAGCTCGCAGCCTCCCTGGGACTCACCCAGACACAGGTAACCACACACACCACACACACACACACACACACACAGCTGGCAAAGTACAACTATATAAAAAAAAACACCATACTTTGTACACCAAACACAAAGTACAACTGTACACCAAACACACACACACACACACACAGAGAAAGAGAGAGAAAGCTGGCAAAGTACAACTATACACCAAACACACACACACACAGAGAGAAAGTTGGCAAAGTACAACTGTACACCAAACACACACACTCCACCACACACACACACCGGTGGATCCGCCCGCTGCAGAGTCTCTGTCATGCTTATTTGTTTTAGTAATAATAATAATAATGATAATAATGATGATAATGTCACTCAATCCGCCACTGTCTGTGGGACACTGCAGTGTGTAATTGGCTTCCGCGTTTCGCCCGCAAAATATACAGTCAATTCACTTTATAGTATATTCTGTGAAGCGCTTTGAGACGCCTCAACGACGTGATAATGCGCTATATCACATGCAAGGTTTATTATTATTATTATCATTATTATTAACGATGGGATGCGTCCAGTACTAGCAGCAATAGCGTGGGGTGGGGGCATTACCAATCGCACAGTCTGACCGGATCAGTAGAGCTTTCTGCAGAGAGAGCACGAAATCCCATCGCAAACCGCACCAAAGTGAAGGGGTCTCCGCAACAGCACTGAGCGCGGCTCTAAACATACAAACAGACGGCCAGCACAGATCTCACTCACACTGGATTTGGAGGCTGTAACCTCATTTAATCCTGCAGCCACATATTTACCCACGACTAAATAAGGAACTTTTTCCAAAAAAAAAGTGAATAATAATGCCCCGAACAGCAGGCTGTCTGTTTTCCCCGTTTCTCTTCGGTTTGCTGTGTGTGCGGTGTAACCGTCTATTGCAAACATCGCCATTCCCGTGGCTATTAATTTGTTCATCTGATTTTGATATGATCGGTCTTCACTTCCATCTGAGTGACCAGAGCAAACCTCTTCTCTGCCTCTTTTCCAACGTCCTTGAATGTCGATTGTGTTTTTTTTTAATTTTACGATTAGTTTTTAAAAAATCTGTTTAGAGGATCTCAAGGCAATTTACGAGGGGGTGGGGACTGCACCATATTACAATAAAGTCAATATTAACTATTTAATCATTCCCCCAAATATTAAAATCAAGCTTCTGTAACGAGATATTTTTCCTCTCAAAAGAAAATCGCCCGGGACAGCATCGACGTTTTGTCACGCTACTATTTATATTGCATTAAAAAATACATTGCAATGCATTTAATTTGGGGGCTTTTTTGGCTTTTAGAAATACTTGCTGTTAATTATTCCAGGTTGCTTGTTTATTTCAAACTACTATTTAATTGAATATCTGAATAAAAGTCACTCATCGCGGTCCAGTTTATTTCCAAACAAAACGGCCGAAGTAAAAAGCACATCGGGAATGGGATAAACAGATCCATTTATCAAAGCAAGTCGACAAAACCCTGCAGATTGATTTATGGGCTCGCTCTGCAATTCTTAAGCGACCATCTCCTTTGCCATTTCGCTGTGCTGTGATTTTTAGAGTGGTTTTAATATTAGCTATTTAAAAAAATACAATACTACAAAAATCTATGTCGATGCCATGACCCCGAGTTGCAGCTGTTTTATATTACTTATTAAAGTTGACCGATTGTTTCTCTCTCTCTCTCTCTCTCTCTCCCTCTCTCTCCTTCTCTCTTTCTCTCTCGCTGTATCTCAGGTTAAAATCTGGTTCCAGAACCGAAGATCGAAGATTAAGAAGATCATAAAGAGCGGAGAGATTCCTCCAGAGCACAGCCCGAGCTCCAGTGACCCCATGGCCTGCAACTCTCCCCAATCCCCTGCTGTTTGGGAATCTCACAACGTTTCCAGAGGTATTCACGTTCATCAGACCCCCAACCACACTCCATCTACCGCAGCCTACCTAGAAAACGCCAGCTCCTGGTATTCCAATCCCAGTTCCATCAATTCCCATCTGCAATCTACAAGCTCACTACACCATCCACTCGCTCTGGGATCCGGGACTATTTATTAACTTTTTTTAAAAAAAATGTTCCTAAATGGGCTGAATTGCACCAGCAAGCAGTGGAAATATGCAACAAATGCACATCTTGTTCAGTGGGGGAATGAGAAGGCAGAGAGTCTGATCTTGCATACACTGTGCGTGCAGCTCAATACATTTCAAAGAGAGAAAAGGATCTTTTTTTCCCCCCCCAATGGACGTCAGGGCAAACTTGGACACTTGTAAAAAGGTGCCTTTCACTTATAAGCTACCACCTCCAACTTTGCAGGACTTTTCAGTAACATGTATCACTGTACATACGTGTAGATAGTGGGATTAAACTGTATATTCTGTTTAAATAAAATTATTGACACTTCGGACAAAACAGTTGTCGATATTTTATTTGATAACATTGTGTTACCATTTAACTGAACGTATGCCATCTCCGTGCTCTTAAATTTAATATAGGGTTTGCGTAATATTTTATAGTTTGCTATGACACATCAGCGATGTGTGGACGAATTTGATACAAACAAATGGACGTCATAGAGTATTGTTTTATATGTTTTGTATTTGCAACAAAGAAATCGCAGTATTTATTAAAATCCAAGCCAAAAAGACTGTTTTTTTTAAAAAAAGTTGATACAATAAATCGGACTAACTGGAACTCTTGGTAACTGGATATTGTTGCAGATGACAATTTACGTGATCAAGTTAACTTCTTCATAAACAATTTTAGCCAACACTGTATTTAGGGACAGAAGTTTTTCATTTGTTTTCCTAGATTTTAAAAAAAGCAAAAAAGCTGTGAATGAATTCAACTGAGGCTGGATTTATTGCCGTGTTTGACCGAACAATTACTAGTTTTAGTGATATTTGCATGAACATGGAAGACAAATATGCCTTAGGGCAAAATAAAATGAAAGTTCCCGAACAAGAACATCCAGCGATCCACTCCACTGCAAGAATTACAAGGGCAAAAGTGCATAGTGCGTCTCTTTTCTCAGAGCCTTTTGTTATTAAGGTTGTTCATTTATGTGCTTTTATTTTAAACGTGAAAATACATTTCTATTTTTTTCAAACAGTAATACAACGTCTGGTTCGCCTTACTTAAACCGGCGTTTTCTGAAGTATGCTGGAAGTTGGAGGGCGATCTGATAGAAACCGAATGAATGTTACACACAAAAGCCGATTTCCATTGGTATTGTCAAGAAGTAACACGAGATAGAATCACTTGTGAGGATTTGCAATGCGTGCTGCATGATGAGTAAAGTAGTGGTGATATGTAAGTAGATATTACATCCATTTCGCGGAAGGTATTTTTTCTCTCTGTCTCTGAACAGGCTCCACGTCTATCAGAGATAACGCATTGAAGGGAAAGCAGTTAATTGACCAGATATGGGAGGTCAATGCGCCTTGGTCTGATGATTCCGAAGATGAGATATATATATTTGTCGGAAAATTAATAACGCTTTGTTTTGCTGCATCCTTTTGGGGGAAAACCTGACCTGGAACTGCGGTGGTGGTTGAGGGCTTACCTTTGATAGCTTATTGGTCACGATTTGTATAACGTACAATTGAATGGCAACCTTTGTGTCGCTAATCTATTCACGTTTCAGTCAGTAAAACAAAAAAAAGTAATACAAACTATTTATTGTAAGCACAACCGATTTTTTTTAATAACTGGAATGTTTTATTAAAATTGAAGATTGCTATTTTATTTGGCACTGATCCGGGCGGATTTGATGCAATTGACTCTTTGTTCCGTATAATCGTCCACATCCTTCATGTTTATTACATACGCTTCGCTGAAGTTGTACAAATGCAGAGACATGTCTGGAAGAATGTTCAATGTTATCCCAGCACCCCTGAACGCACCGAACGACAAGCTATTTAAACAAGTGTAAAACAGTAAAATAACAAGCAGCGTGCATGTAGTGGGGTGATTACTGGGGGAAATGTACAGACTGGGAGTTCGCCTTCGCAATATTGGTCTCTGCTGACTTTCTCCGTGAACCAGATGCACGTTGCAATTACCGTGGGTCAGAATCCAGGCAAATAAGCAACCGAGTCTATGTGCAATTGCTCAAGTTTGCTTCGTAAATTGTAAAGCGGATGTTGCAGACATTTTACTACCAATGAGACTTGTATAAATGTATTGCAGTGTAGTCTCATTACAAGCAGTTATTAGTGCAGTGCTTATTCTGATTAACGTTAACCAAACTTACAGCGAAACTATATTAATCGTGTGTACTGAATATTGTGACTGACTGTATCTATGTGAATTACCTAATACGTTGCCATGTCAGCGCACATGGGAAATGATACCTGATATCTGGGTAGGTTCCTGTTTGTCGAGGATGACATTTGATTTACGGTAACAAGCAAAAGATCGGATCCGGTAAAGTGCCACAATACATATGGCGAGATCCAGCTGCGGGCCAACTGAAGTTAAATGATTGCACAATAAAATTGGTGAACATCGCTCCAGGATTGGTAACCGCGGGGCAGCGTTGTAAAGCAGAGGGGGTGTGAATTGGAGGCTTAAACGTGAGCAATCGCGTACCTATCTCAAACGCTTTCCCGTCTGACTCTACAGGAAAAAGCTTGCAAAAGGGCTTCACCCAGTCCGGGGTGGGGGGGGGGAGGGGGTGCATTTGAGTCTTCTCGGTGGGACGGGGCTGGGCTTGGCTGTGTTGGGGTTTCTGGTAGCTGGCTCTCCCGGTGTCTGGCTGGCAGCCTCACCGCAGACTCTCTCGCTCTTTGTGTTGCCCACAATTAGCAGCTTTGAGTGGCAGAAAGGATCCAAGGGGGCGGCCGCCGAGATCACAGAGAGCCGCATTCCTGTGGGGGGTGTGGGGGTGGGGTGGGGGGGGGGAGGGGCAGCCCGGCTCCAGAGCCGGACCATTCCCGGCCAGAGCCCACCTCAACATACACACAGATGCATTCTGCTGCAGCAGAGAAAAAAAAATCTAAAAATAACACGTTGAGCTCCGTCCGCCAATCGTGCAGACAGGCAGAGCAGAGATGGCAGGGAGGCGGGAGGGAGGGAGAGAGGCACAAGTACACCCCACGACATCAATGCAAATACAATCCACACACACACATAAAGAACGCAACCACTCCTCACGCAAACATATACTGCAACTCCAAGGTCTGAAACTGTGCATATGCCACACATACACAAAACACATATGACACACACGCACACATACACACACAGAACCACCACCACCACCACAACAACATGCACGATTTGTATAGCGCCTTTCACGTCGGGAGGACGTCCACATGAACGCTCCTACTTTCTTTTTTTTAAAAAAAGTGGCTGTAAATACGTATCACAAAAGTGTGCCAAAATTACGTAAGGCTCTGTTATGCGCGCACGTCAAAATATTTCTTACTTACTCGCGTTTCGAATTCAGTTTAACTGTTAACATTGTTTTAGGTAAATTCAACAATTGAAAATATGCATTTTCTGAGGAGACAAATCCGATTTGGGATTAAGACTGTTTTTAGTTACACTGGAAAACACAGGGGCAAAGTGCCACAGAACCTTTTCTTTTCAGAAAACATATTTTTCTATGTAACAATACTTTCGTCGTCTTTAAAATCCGATCCAAATACACAAATAAAACTGCTGTGAAATCAGGCACACGTAACGCAATCAAGTGACACCGAAACAACACTGCCGTGTATTAGGTTATAGACTATTTACTGGTTCCCAAACCAGTGAAATTGGAAATAATTTGGCTCATCGTTTACTACTATGCAGTTGCTTTAAAAAAAAAGCCACGGGTAATATTCTACTTGTTGACGTTATTCAATCCGTTCAGCAATTGAGGCATTAAAGCTGTCATACCAGAACCCCCTTTTTAATTGTCAAGTTGCATGTCAAATCGAAACCCCGTTTCCCTGTAACTTGATACAATAGACAACAGCCCTTAAACCGAGATCTGTATGAATTGCAAGGCTTAAGTACTTAAGAATTACAGCGTTTTTGCACATTCTGGGGCGCGCAGATCCATCTAATAACTTTGGTCATATTTCATTAAACACTGACAACAAATGTACGGAAGCAGTGGGGCAGAATAAGCAAAGAGTAGCGATAAAAGACTGGGCAACATTAACCCACTCATGGCCAAAGTCTCCACTTAGCAAATCGTTGGGGTGGGGGCGGCGCATTGATTTCATATTGCTTTCCAAGCATTATCCACAAAATGGGTACATTGACTGTGAAAAGCATGTCCTATATGAAAGGTATTGCACATTTGCGGCTGGCAAATTTCTTTTTTGAGAATTAAACCATGAAATGGTATGCAGGGGATTATTTGCCCCCCAGCTACCTCTTTAAACCAATATGCCTGTAATTATAACTAGCTTCTCTGTGAAATAAGAGTTGAAAATGATTGTTAATACCTGTGGCAAATAAAATGATCAACAATACACGCGTTGAAGTGCCACTACAGTACACGGAAAAGAAGAGCTCAGAGATACGAGCAATTGATTCATTATACCCTTAACTCCTTGTGGAGAAAGAATACCAAATTGCTAAATTCTCCAACAAGCGCTGAATTCCGTTTATTATTCCCCCTTTTCCTTCCATTCATATCTGTTTTACTTCATCTTTGCTTCCACTTTCCCTCTGCCACCTCACCGCCTTTCTCTTTGTCTATCATTCTCCAATGCCCCCCCCCCACCCACCCCTCCACCTCTCCGCAGCCCCTCACCGCTAAACAACACCTTGAGATACCAAAGCTTATTTTTTTAAAAAACGTTGAGTAGACATGGGATTTTTAAAACCAGAGTTTTGCCCACAGTACTCAAATACGGTCCTTAAACGGCGGATTTATCAGTGAGAATTGTGTGCTGCGGGAAGGTCGGTGTCTAAAATCTTAGAGGGAGAGATTCTGACACCAAGACTGCGTCAAAGTCATAATACAATAATAACATACTCCACTGTTCACAGTACATTGACCGTCCACACAGAATATTGAGCATTGGGACAAATGGCCCCCCATCTTTCCGCAAAGCATATGAAAGGCGCAGTGCATTCAGACTAGCAGCTTCCAAAACAAATCCAACAGGCCCCGCATTAAACATAAAAGGTCAGTCAGTCTCTCACGTGGATCTCGCGTTGCAAGAATTTCTGAAGTTCAAGAATTGCGAATAAATTTTAGTTTTAGTGAGAATTGCATTTCAGTCTTTTGCATTGTGGAAAATTATTCAATTCTACGCCCTGTTAAAGTGAACATATAAATGTCCCCGAGGCAATATAGTGCTGTACATATTCCTTAATTCTAATACTGTACTGTTCAACACGAGCTTCTCTCCAGATTACTGCGTATGGCTTCTGCTCTGGGAACCGCAATGACAAAGAGATGTGCCCATTTCAACACAGCCTTCCAAACATATTATTAATTCAAACAAATGCAATTGTTATCACTATGATTAGGGCATGTCCCAGCTCACTGGTATTATCCGACACCGTGAACTCGCACTTCTCTGCCGCTACATGGATTACACTGGTGCATTTCATTCACGTTTCATGTTTATTTCTGCCTTGCTACTACAATTTCACCCGCTGAGCGCCCTTAGAATTAACATTGCGAATTTTCCACTCAGCAGCCATCTGCTCTGTACAAATAATGGCGAAATTAGCCCAACTGGACAGTTGCAGCGATGTAATACTGGGAGTAATTATCCCCAGTCTGGATTAAGATGCTATTATCATAATCTGGACATTTCCAATTACCTATAATTTGCAAAGATGCGCCGGTTCTTGATTACTGCAGTTTTATCAACCTAACCATCGCTAAACACTGGCGGTAATAACAGCTAATTTTGCTGGCAATATAAGAGATGGCGGGGTGTACAAATAATTTCACACCTGGATATGCTCACTCAACCGGAGGAGCTAAAGCTTCTGCCCTGATACACAGCAAAAAAAGATTTCCCAATCACTTATACACCGTGTTGGCAGTGATCTCTATTGGAACGGTATATGAGGTACTTCGAGCGGCCGTTTCAGGTATGTTTTTATGCACACTTTATTTTTAAAAAAAATTTGCATTTTTCTTTGGACTTCTCCGTATGCTATTATATAGACTAGATATTTAGTCACTATCGGGTGTTTATGCATCTTTTTTAAGGTGTTGGTTATGAACGCGTAAGAACTACAGCATATTTTCTGCAACCATTTCTGCAGAGCACAGAGAAGCCTTCGATTTTGTGAGCTTCTTTCTTGACGTCGATAGTTCGTAGGTGCAGCTACTTTCTGCTTAGAGGAATAAGGAGTGAGATCCGTCGGTTCAACGGGTGGGGGGGGGGGGGGGGTGGGGGAATATTTCTGATAAAAGTGAGCTCAGTTTCTGGAAACCACAAACACGATCCAATTTGGTCTGTTATGCCCGAGGCACAGTCATTGCACATATCTGGCTGCAGACAACCCTAGAAAATAGGGAGCATCTCGTAATAGCATTTCGGAGGCGACAGTTTCAAGGCTATCTCCACGATCTCATATCTATATACCTTGTAGAGAGATACAGGTACATGTGAGATGCATGTTTTATGCGGTAGGCAATTTATAATGCAAGGAGCGTGACAGATGAGGAATTTAACAATCACTATACTTAGGAAAATGCGCAAATAAGTATTAAAAATAAGGTCATGTGCCATTCATTATTTATTTTTTTATTGATTGGTTGATTGATTGATTGATTGATGAGTGATTGGTTGATTGATTGATTGATTCCTTGTACTGTTATTCCAACAGTCAATGCTGTAAACACAATTGTAGTAAAAAAAAGTCAACCAGGATAATAATCGTGAGAATACGGTTATCGTGTTTGGTGGATATATTTCGCATTGTGTGGTTTATATTCGGAATGTAACTGAGATGACAGGTTCCGTGTTTTATCTCAAGCTTTTACAAACTACAGTGAATATTTCACGCGCTGTGAGGTTGACTGTAGATGTTTGTAATTTTAACTGTCTGGGTTGTAACAAGAGGCCAATTTAGCCAGTTATATTAAATAATCTTTTGCCTTAAAAAAAATCTTTATGTTAAGGCGATAAAGGGCAGATAACATGCTGGACTTGAACTAACTGCTTTCCACTAGGTGAAATGAAACGACAGATTGAGCCTTGTTCTGGCTTCGGCAGACAGTCTGGTGGTCGTTACACACACAACTTCCGCTTTTTGCGCCCTTCCAAAATGTATCCAACAAAATGCATTTGTGTGCGCGAAATTGGTGAATATCTAAATCCTAAACAATGTACGTCCAGCATTATTCTCCCCCTGTCTTACACAGACGCCACGCGGTTTATCCGTCTGTCATCCGATTTAGCCGACTTTGTCATTTTAGGACAATTGTATATCAATGACCGGTACAGACCGAAAAATCAGCCCCGGGACCGACAGACATTGCAGGGACAGAGCTGAGAGGTGGTGAAAGTATTCCAGATGGATAAACGACCCCAAAGCGGGGGATGGCGGAGGGGGTTTGGTGGTGGTGGTGGGGGGGGGGGGGTATGAAATACTCGGGGGATGTGCGGGGTCCGTTACACTTTCCCAACACTGTCCAATGTCACCCAGCGGCGAGCTCACCTCACCTCACTTCACCCACCCACCCACCCAGCCACCCACCCAAACACCCACACACCCACCCAAACACCCACCCACCCACCCAGCCACCCACCCAAACACCCAGCCACCCACCCAAACACCCACCCACCCACCCAAACACCCACACACCCAAACACCCACACACCCACCCAAACACCCACACACCCACCCACCCAGCCACCCACCCAAACACCCACACACCCACCCAAACACCCAGCCACCCACCCAAACACCCACACACCCACCCAAACACCCACACACCCAAACACCCACCAACCCAGCCACCCACCCAAACACCCACCAACCCAGCCACCCACCCAAACACCCACCCACCCACCCACCCAGCCAGTGCGCCGTGCAGGCAGAGCCCGCCAGCCAGGATCAACCAAATACGCGTCCAGTCCCCCGCCCAACCCGAATCAAAGCTCTACTATTATTTTCGCCGCCTGCTGTACATGCCCGTGGTGAATTTAAAGCACTCTGGCCAAACACGAGGGGGCAAGACACTTATTTTTCACGAAAAGAAAGACAGCACATTGACGAGAGGAGTAATTCGGACTCCGTTGAAGTGAAAGCGCAGTCGAGACCTATTAGTTTTGTGCAGATCACTAGTTTGGCTGCAGACTAACTTTGAATTCTAATGCGGCCACATTCACTATGGAAACCTGGAATTCGCAAAACTGATAGATACAGGTTACAATGTGTGTTCTTTGCTGAGGAGGTGAGGGAAAGTGAAACATATGCTGCCACAAAGAGTATTGAACATTTCCCATATGGTTCCTTTCCAATGTCTCATAAAAACATAAATTCAAATAACATTAATGCTTATCGCGAGGACATCAAAATAGCATCTCCAAGTTGGTTTGCACAGGCGAGGATTGTGAGGAGGCCGAGGACTGTGCTCAGCAATACATTCTACACTATAGCTGCAGGATTGCACAGTGTGTGTAATTCCCACTTTATCGGAAGATTGCCTCGTGGATTCATTCACCCTTGCAAATCGACGGCCAATTTATCAGACAAGTGCAAGTTAAGATTATGTTTCAAGGCGAAAGCGCGTTCAGGCCAATGCAGACACTATTTGATTCATAATCTGCAAACGATATCAGATGATTTTCTTGAACGAACTGAAACATTTTTATAAACTATATCCCCATACTTTTACACTGTGCGGTTTATTGGAAAATGCATTATTTAAGTTTTTCATTTGAATGCCGACAGACCGACAGACCGACAGACCGACAGACAGACAGACAGACAGACAGACAGACAGATAGATAGATAGATAGATAGATAGATAGATAGATAGATAGATAGATAGATAGATAGATAGATAGATAGATAGATAGATAGATAGATAGATATTGTCACATTAATCTATGCATTTTCAAAGCATTGACATTTGTGTCTACAGCATTTCTCAAGACAGATTCTTATGTGTTTAAAAAATGCGTAGAATCAAACAGATATACAGTATTACATAGAGGGAAGCGTATTTATTAAAGAGTCCTCTGCACTGGCAGATAAGCAGCTTTGTAAGGAAATGGGTCGGTATTATACCATTCTCATTATTTTCTGTTCACTGTGTTAAAATACAGGTGCAAGCATTTCCCCTATGTCATATGGAGCTGTATTAATACTGCATGTATTTATACAATAAGCCTCAAACTGGTTGATAATTTGACTAATGTTTTCGGGTGAGGAGGGGGGGTGTCTGGATGCACATTAATACAAAGAGCATTAAATAACTCTGAAATCTGCGTCAGTCAATTTTTTAAAAAGTGTATACAAAATTCTACCCATTAAGATTTGTATGTATTCCTTAATGATGAGAACTAATCTACTCCTGATAGGTTTTTTTTCGCACCATTTTCCATTTACGCTTTTAAATGATCTCTCAATTTAATATCTGCACAAAAGTCTTTTTTTCTTTTTAAAATTCACGCATGAGTCATTTATTGAAAGCAGAAAGGAGCTTTGCATATTTAAACAAAATGTGTAACAACTACACACACTTAAGGCAGCAATTTGTGTTGGCTGATCTCTTTTTTGTTCTTTTAAAGTTTGGCACACTCACAGGGAATCGATATAAGAAACCTCTTTAATTGGTTTATGGATAACGCGAATGTCTATCCTCTCTCTCTCTCTCTCTTTCGCTTTCTTTTGTTTCACCCTCCTTCCCGAATCTAAATAAAGATAGCTTTTCAGTATTAAAAGTGGAAGAAAATTACATGTAATTATCTTTGACTATAAAAACGCTGTAATCAGCGGGCTACATCAAAAATTACCCTAATTATGACCGCTTTCTATGATGGTCTAAAGCTCTTCTCGTAGATAATACCGTAAATTGTCCCAAATATCAGCTTTAAATTGGTCGCGGCTGCAGCTGGAGGTTTTTGTTAAGTATTGATCGTGTTGGGTTTTGCATTAGATGTTCCCAGCTCGCGAAAAAAAATCCGTCGACATTGCGAGCGGTGTAGTAGGTCCATTAGAGGAGATCAGGACACTGTCTGATAATAGAGCTGTGTAATTCACTTCCTTGGTTGGTAAGAAGTATGCAACTGTATGTTGGTAAGTAATAATCGTTTTGTGTATCCTGCAGTGACTGTCATTTGGGAATCTTTACATGGTTTCTTATCAATGCTGATCAATGTTCAAGTGTCAAAGGCGCTGTCAATTATAAAGCATGTACCTGGGTCTGTAGTACTAAATCACCAGTGATTCCTGCGGCCTATCTTTGAGGATTTGTAATTAATATTCATTCGAGAATTCAATAATCATTATTAGTGTATACATTTACATTATTGTCACCAGTTTTCCACCGAGAGGCGATATAATATGCGATGCAAATCTTAAATGAATCTGAGTTAGTAAGGAATGGTTTAGTAATTGTTCAGCAATTGATTTATGTGCGGGAGCAAAACAACATGTTTCATAAGGTTTAATGGCATTTTTTAATTAGGCTGAATAGTTTCATTTATAAGCAGCGCAAAGCAAAGCGATAGAGCAGCAGACTTTAGGTATACAGATGGCGTATTTGTTTAATGACCATTAATTGTGAATATGTGACATTCCCGACCTGGAGTTTCAGACCCCCCCACCACCCCCCCCCCCCCCCCCCCCCCAATTTAAATGAGATTCTGTGAATTCATGGATACAATATGAAAACAAACCATGCCCCTCCCCCCCAAAAAACAGCTTTTATTAAGCGCTGCCAAAATGTCCTATTAGTGATTGTCATTGTCAGGAATGCATGTTTAAACAGGGGAAACTGCGAGACATTTTGGCGTTTTTGTGATTTATTACTCAGTATGAAAGAGACATAAAACATATAAACTATATACAACTAAAAATGAAACAATATATACATACAGCTTGTCTTTATATATGACTCCAGTGCGTCTTAGCATCGCCAACCATGTTGTGTTTTTGTTTTAAAAAATCAGCATAAAATCTTCCACTTTGCATTGGCATTTTGTGGTCATTGAAATTGGATGGATCTATGGAGACTGTGGCGACTCCTTTATAATGTCCTATTGTCACCAGCCAGGTCGTCCTTTATCGCTGACTGTCAGTCTCTTTTAACATTGGATCTTAGTAACTAAAATAGTTGCTGGATCTCCCATCCATCATGGCACCCTGGGCATGTGGGCACTGTGAAACTATGGGGTTCTCTCTCACCCCATTGAGGTCTGTCCATTGAGAATTTCTGGCCTCGGATTGTCACATCATCTGCCTTTGCATGGTGTCCTGGTGAGTCGAGGAGTACCAGGGAGAATACCCAGCCATGTAGCTGTTGGGGTTCATGTTAACACCTTTGGTCGAAACTGAGATATCCCACACGGGTGGGACGACTGGTGAACGAGGGGACAGAGCGGCGGATCCAGGCACTGGGTCACTCTCGTGGGGATTACCTCCCTGTTTTAGTAACTTCTTAAACTTGGAGCGTTTGTTCTGGAACCAGATCTTCACCTACAGTAGGACGAAAAAGAAAACACAGGCTTAACTCTCATGTTGATGGCCGATTTTTATTACTAACAAGTATTTCGCGTCGGCCAAGTCAACAATGTTGACGTCGAAAATGGTTGGATTAAGGCACTGACTGTAATCTGGAACCAAACATCGAATCAGGGAAGTTAGGGGGAAAAGGTAAAAAAAAAACATGTTAGTGGAACAGCTAAGTGGAGTGTTGTACTAATTCATTCGGGATAAAGGCATGAACCAATTTCAGTTCAATCACAGCCAGTTTGGGATCCTTCCAAACATAAATGTAATGGGAATATTATTGTGTTGACGCACCACTCTACGGCGTTTAGTTAACTGTGTCTATCGCGGCATGTAAAAACATATGTATTTTTTCTCGCTGGCAAAGAAGGAATTCCACTCCCTTTCAAAAAGTGTCTGGGAATTCTTCAAAAGTAAATAATGTTGCAAAATACATCATTTGAGACAATTATTTCCTCTCTAGATTGCAATCATAAATGTTTAGAAAAGCTAGAATGGAATAATATGTGTAATGATTACGTATGAAACCTTGGGTGGAGACATTTCTATGTCTTTTCACTAACTTACATTTGCCAGTTTGATATTCAGATAATCAGAAAAGTAATAGACTCACATGTCTCACATTCCTCAAAATTACTGAACTTTATTAAAATTGTTTAAACATGTCAAACTGAATGAATGAGATGTAAGATATACATAACAATATGAAGGTGACTAGTAGAATGAGACGGCTTAAGTTGTCCAAAGTTTAAATAAACTTGAAATTTCAGTTTTGGATTAAACTGGATGTATTAATCTAGAAATATCTGAAAGGCGCCTGATTCATTTTCAATTACAGTTATATTAAGTTACCAGAATCATCATACTTTTAAAACGTTTACTGCAGCATAGCTAACGCAAAGCTATCAGAAACTTGTAACTTTTCCACAAGATTGCCTGTTGGTTACTATATTTAAAATTACTGGCTCCATATTTGAAATTTGTTTCTTTAGTTTTTATTATTAAGTACCAGAGCTGCGCAAATTAATATTTAAATTTTATTTCTCACCAGAATTTCTTTCAATATTTTAATAAGGAAAGTAGCTCATCAATATTGGTTTTCTTATGTGAGTTTCTTCCCAAAATAAACAAGCAAAACGTTATTGGTCTCGAACTGGAAACCTTAGGTTTGACCAAGCAGAAAAAATGTGCAGCGCAGCCAAAGACAAGTACTGAATAAATCCTGATAAACACTATTCACAGAGAGAGAGAGAGAGAGCGAAGTGAATAATGCAGCACAAAGCACCGACTTAAGCATATTGTATTTTATATCCCCGCCATTGGGTGACGATTCAAAAACAAGTATAGAAGACATATCCTGCAATAAAACATCAGTTAGGAAACTTTAGATATGTTTATATTTGAAAATTTGAAACAAATCAGCTAATTTATCAGTGAGCAATGTTCTTGCGTTAGCTATTTCTGCCAACATGTCTAATGCCCAATAATACTTGTTCTGTGGTTTTTAGACTAGTTACATTAGATTTTCATTGTTAATGTATGCTGACCTTAAACGCATTTTTTTGTATTTTATACTATTGTTAGTAGAACAGCTAAGTGGAGTGTTGTAGTAATTCAGTTTCTAATATTTTTAGATGTTTATATTTAATAAGCATTTTGGATGTTTAGATTTAATAAGTATTTTTATATTTTTATTTTATATCGAAGTATTTGTACTCCAGAAATACTTAAGGAAATGAAGAACTATTAGAATTCACTGATTCCTTTCCTTAAAGTATTTGTGGAGTGGAAACCAGGGTAAATAATGCACATTTATTTGGTAAGGTTGAAGAGCTACTTCACAGAGAGAGTTTTGATTGGCCCAGAGTAGTTATTAAATCCGGAATAAAACCTCTGATCTGCTATGTTGAGATTTGTCATTGTTCTGGAGCTCAGGACTGCTGTGGATTCAAGAAAGTCACTAAAAACAATTGAAATGAATTCAGAAGCGAATCAAAACCGAACACACATCTTGACCTCAATAATCCTACTGCCACAATACACTCAGATGTATGCGTTTATCCGAGGCTTAAAACAAGCCAGCACATATTTCAGTCGGGATAAACGAACACCCACTGGCCATTATTGTCTAACTTTTAAAAATATTGCACTAAATCGTACATAGTCTGAACAGCAGGAGTAATTAAAGTTATTCGACATCCGTCGCCGCCTTTCTTAACCTTTGTTTCAACATAAGCAGAATGTAATTGCGTTCATTTTAAGGCCAGTGCTCAACCACGGGACAAACCCCGAGTGGATCTTCACGTGATCTTTATAAAGGTTCAATCACATCTATGAGACCAGAAAATACAGATGACCCTCTATTTCTGTTGTGTGGCCATATTCGAGATTCACTAAACATATTATAAATACCTCGAGCTCTATAAACAAAAGACAAGCAAACGTGTAAGTTGTAACTCGGTCATTGCATATGTGCTGTGTGCTTGACCAGTTTGCACTAAAGACTATAAGTTCATTGTGGATTTATATTGATTCTTTTTAAAACTATTATAATCTTGCGGAACAAATTTTCTGCATCTCCCATATGTACAGCAGAAATCATGACTTCTAAACAAATGGCAACAAAGCTGTTAGTTTCACTGCAAGCAACATGCGAGGGGGGAATCGAAATGAGCGTGTGTTTAATTACGACAACAAAAAGAAAGTACCACAAAATTATTCGTGTTAAAATACGTTGTAGAAAATCTAAAGTGTGTGATTAGATATTTCCATGTAATCCAAGTTGATCCCAGTAACGAAATTACGGGCATATGATGCTTTTAAAGATACAGTTGGCATCTGCTATAATAACACACAGATAGCACACAGACCCTGTTGAAAAATACGTTTGTTTTTATGAAATCGTCACTTGGACTTTGGGAAGAGGGACTGAGCAAGTTAATGTGTCCGTTTCATCTTAGCCATTTCATTTAATGCGATGCCTGTAAAAAAATAAAATAAAATAACGCGTGCAGCCTCTACGACGTCGGTTCGTTAAAGTAGAGCATCTATGCAACTGGATTTTCATAGTATTGCAGCCAAATGTAACTTTGCGTATCTAAGATAGGTCACGAGAAAGGCTAAAGTCCGCAGTGTGAGTGGGGTGCTCTACCTGTGTCTGTGTGAGTCCCAGCGAGGCGGCCAGCTCAGCCCTCTCGGGCAAAGCCAGATACTGTGTCTGCTGGAAACGGTGGTTTAGCGCCTGCAGCTGTAGACTTGAATAGATAGTGCGAGGTTTGCGGATCTTTTTTCCTTTCCCATTAAAACGGATCTCCCCGTTTTCAATCACCGTTGTCTTCTGCGGCTCTGCAAAACAAGGATATGTACTGTAGACGATGCAGATATCTTGCGTGAACCCCCAAACATCCGCAGCTCATTCCTTAACCCACCTCAACGCATATACCCTTCCTCTGCAAGTTTCTCGGGGGTTAAGGAGACATCTTGACGGATGTTTTAGAAACAGGAACAACTAACTTCTGAAACAATCTAACATGGCAAAAAATTCAGAGTTCCATTATTTCAGCCCTCTGGCAAACTACAATCAGAAACATGCAGAGTAGAACTAACGAGTCCGAAAAAANGCAATTTAACAACTACATATAATCACAAAAACTTTGATGCTTTATACCATTTAATGGACGAAAAAGGACGAGAGCCTGGAGCACGTTACCGACAGGAGATCAGATCGGATTTAAAAAAAAGTGAGGGAACGAGCAATGTCAGTTTTGATGTACCACTTTGGGTTTACTGTTCTTTGTTGAAAATTTGGACTCTTACCCACCCCCCCCCCCCCCCCACACACACACACACAGGCACAGTTAACAACAAATAAATGAGGCAATATGGATAAGTCGAATAAAGCTGACTGAACTGTCAATGTGAACCCGGCCAAATACAGCAAGAGTGCAGAAGTCGAGCGGGAGGTTTGAGGGAAAGATCTGCAGAGCAGAGGATGTCGAAAACAAACCGAAATCGAAACATGGCGAAGAACAAAGTCAGCGACACAAAACCATGAACGCGGTAGTCAGTGTGTGCTGTGCGCCCCACCGGAGGGTAACGCGGTTGAATCGAGAGGGAAGACTGAAAGGCCGAGTGTGGATGGCTCCCAGTGCAGCTGTGCACTCACCTGTCTCGTCTAAGCGCGTCTGGTTGCCAGTGTTGTTGCTGTGGTAGGACTGCAGGTAAGGGCTGTGATGAGAGTGACTCACGTAGGGATAAGGCATGGATCTGTTATACGTGTTGGCTGCCGGGTACGAGCTGTCGTGCTGATGTGAGTGTCCTCCTGAATGCAGGCAGTGCACCGGGTAGTGACCGGGAGCCATGGCCGGAGAGCCCTGCTGGGACTGCTGGCCAAACTCCATGAAGGCAGACTTAGAGTCCGGAGCTTCCAACCCGTCAGCCATCGTAGTCATGGTCATTATAAAACTTCAACTGGAGGAGCTCTTAAAGGCGAAGTGCTCTTTTTTTTATGAAGAGGGGGTAAGTCTTCGGAGGAGAAAGCGTGGGCCGCGTTCGCTCCAGGTTATTGGGGAAGGGAGGAAGGGAAGGAAGGAAGGAAGGAAATGAGGAAGGAAGGGGGCTGTGTGGGGATTGGCGGCGGGGGCTGGGGTTGAGGTTGGTTTGTAGGTTGGGTTCCGCTGAAGTTGGGGCTCCGCTGTGAGACTCGGCGCAGACGGTGTGCGATGTGCCACAAGTCGAATGGTTTGTCTCCAAAGGGCAGCGGCTCCTGATTGGTCATCTCCGCGCCTCCTCGTCATCCTCCCGCAGCCCCCGGGTCCGGCGAGCACAGGGTTAACCCGCAGCACAGCCTCCACACCCGCCAACAACAGCCCCAAACCTTGCTCCCCCCCCACCCCCACCCCCCCACTCTCTCTGCAAAGATCCAACACAATTACACATCCGAGGCAGGAATTGCTAAAACACTTGCCCGGGTTGCAGGAGACTGTGTTTTTGCTGTTGTTCTTTCTTGAGAAAAAACCCCCACAGCTTACTTCTTAACGCTAGCACATGGCATTGGAATAAAAAAAGCTGACTCATATTATTAACATGCTACAGTGCGGATACACGCACAGATTGTAGAGCGTGTGGGGACACCCGAGCTGATCGGTCATTTGCAAATAAATACTTTATTTTAATCGCGAAGTAATTTAACCCACCACGAAAAGAGCGCGAGGAATAAACTGAAGGAGTAAAGGGTTTTTGCTTGTGTCTTTCAGACTGGAAACCTACCCCAGCACTGTCAGTGACCCATCTTGTTTCAGAAAGGCCTGGGTGCTTGAAAGATATGCGAATTGTGATTGTGGTTTGGCATATTTGAATTCATAGACGGAGTAATTATGCAAAATATTTGCATGCACATTCCTCCAGGAATTAGATTTAAATTATGAATGGCTTTATTGTATTGGTTTGATCAAAACAGCAATACTGTGTTGTATTTATTTTAGGCGTTGGTGTGTGTAGAGAGATAATAATTGTCCTACTCAAAAATGCACAAAATTTATCTTGATTATTTTAAAATTGCTCCAATAAATTTCACAACAATTGTCTTGTGATTATTGTGACCGCATTCGGGATAAAATACTGGATATAGCATAAATTATCCTCTAATTATACACTACTGTCGCATCAATTATCCTCTTATCAAAGTGGTTGTCTAACTGCAGCATTTAGTTTCAGTGCTCATTTTACTATAAAAAGAACTTTATAACTATTATTTACACGGGCTTTCAAATCTCCTCGCCTGGACCGCAGAGCATCTTTCTCTGCACAGTCGGCAAAGCGACAAGAAGCTGCTCTTCCTTTCCTAAGATGAAATCTCCACTTGCGATATGTTAATGTATTTTTTTTTGCATAAAACCAAACCAAATCCAGAAGACAAGTCAACCGATGGGTTCAATGTGGATAGACATCTACCCGATAGAAGAGGTAAGATCGATCTAAGCACCCTTGACAGGAACAAATGCAGTTTGCTTCCTAATTGGTATGCCAACCAGACAATAATTGCTTAAGTGTCGCTGGTGACTACAGGTGATCACTATTTCTTTTTAAATTCCGTATTATTAACGTGGCAGCGCAAGAACCACAAATTCAGCACTTAAGAGTGTGTGTGTTTTGTTCCTGGGTTTACAGTTCTATCGCTAATCTTGTTTTTAACTCTTACTACACAGCACTGTGGTTCAGCGGGCCTCGGATGTAACGTTTCTGTTTTACACTTTGGGTCCTGTTTGTACCTTCTGTAGCCGCTTCAGTGCGTTTGCATTCATTCCCCCACCTCCTGCGTATAGCACTACTTTCACATTAACACGCAATAAGGACATTTGATCCACATCCACACGATAATCCGGGTTACCATTCATTTATTTCTGAGATGCAAACATTTGCTGCCTCTATGCTTAATCTTAAGAGTCAAAGGGACCCTTTTCCAATACTGTACTGGTCGGGTTAGTGTCATTTTCACCAAATGACCGCTGATTTCTGTCAATTCGGGTTAATTGGAAGTCAGGACTATCAGTGAACGAGGATTAGGACACAAAACAAGAACAGCATCACAAAATAAACGCAATGGTCAAAACGGAAACGACCGCAGACATTGAGACGAGAGGACACATATGAGCGTCCCCATGGTGCCTTCAATATTACTAACACAGTACAATATTGTCGGAATGAACAAAGAAAGACGGGCACCGAAAACCACTTTTTTTTGTTGGAAATTTATTTAATAAAGAAAACCCCTCGCATGCCGTTGGTCATTCATGTCAGGTAAATAGAAGTAACTGCACAAGAGATCTGAGTGTTTTCTGGATGCAGAATCATAAATAAGCAATATGTTTGAATGGACGTTTTTATACCATCGATTGAAAATGAATGGATAGCATGACATCGTAATAATAAATTATGTTATTTCTGCTTCGAGTGAGTAAACGGGGCTATGGTAAAATGTTAATCGCATTAGCTATGCTCTTTTAAATGATTTAAGCGGCTTGACCACAGCTTTTTAGTGATTGTAAAGTAAAACAGAATTACTGGAGTTACTGGAGTGTCACAGTCATTATTATTGCTGACTCTCCACTGCCAGAAAGCGGCATCTCATTCTGGAGATAAGGTTTCAGCTGATATTGTTTCTTTTGTCTAGAAGAAAGATGTCTGCTGTTGTTTCCTTTTGACTATTGCGTTTATTTTGTGATGCTGTTCTTGTTTTTGTTGCCCTGATCCTCGTTCACTGATAGTCCTGATTTCCAATGAACCAGAATTGACAAAAAAACAGCGGCCATTTGTTGAAACTCGCCAAGGAATGGGTCAGAGTAGTTGAGGACAGAAAATAGTTGAATATTAAAATGTACACAATGACAGTCTGGCAGGTACAGCCGGGTGTCTGGCAGGTACATTCGGCTGTTTTTTGGGGTTAATTCGATTATTTTATACTGTCGCAGTGCAAACTTACACGTGTATATGTTTGATATGACGTACACACACTCATGGACGCATCTTCAAATCTTTTCATGCGTCCATACATGACACGCTATTTAGTCATGGAAATTAATAAGCGATTACCGAATGCATAGTATGCTTGAATCAATGTTATCTTTAGATTTACGTTTTTCAAATACTTCTATTCTGTATACACACGTAGCTAGTTTATGTGTGTACCATGGTGTAAATATGCAATGCCGTATGTGCAGATACATATTATGCACATTTCTATTTTGGATGTGTATGTTTACTAACTGTATATATTTCTTTGTGGCTTAATAAGCATATACATGCTATATCCAATATCACGCCATTCATGAAAGCATATATATAATTAAGACACTCTTCTGATATTAAGATAACCTTGATACGATATCAATCATTTTTAACCAGTTCCCCATTGTGAAGCTGTAATAACTAACCTTATTATATGCAAACCTCATAATAAAGTATTATATACCTATCGATCAGGATTCACGTTAGAAACAATAAGGCATCTCTACAAACACATTGCGTTTATATATACACATATAATGTATACATATAGAGGGTGACCAAAACGTCATGATATCTACCCTATTATCTAAATATATACAATATATATCATCATTTCTTTAAAACTTATTAGCCATTGTAATGACAACAAGGTTGATGGACTTTTTGGTCAACCTTTGTATATATACACACACATATATACCTATATATATACATCGAAATCTATGACATTTATTAGTTTTTAAATAGCAAAACAAAATTCTTAACATTATGTTTTCTCTGGAAAACCATTGATAAACACAGACATTTTACTCTTATTAGAAGGATATTAGACTTAGAGTTTGTTGAAATAATGGACACGAGTATATTCTATTTACTCCTCTCATTATCACCATATTAGCACACGATTTTTAAAAATATCGACATGAATGATCCATGAAGGAAGCTGATGCTAAATAACTGAATTACTGTATCTACCGATCCGACAACCAACCAGTCATTTTGCTTTTCAAATGGAAGAAAACCATATTTTACCAGCTAAGAAATAATCTGATTTTGACGTGTGAACAATCCTTGTAGTTGTTTTTGGTTCTGGGTCTGGATGAAATGGATCCCCAGAACATTTTCCAGCACAATTTTTCTCAAACCCGTCCTGGAAGTCGTCAAAACTGTTTGGTAATAAGACTGCGGACAAATGTCAGAAATGCAAAGCAGTCATCACACTGGGGAAAATGAACAGATTGCCTCCGAAACAAGTTCTGACGATTGGTTTGTATTTTTTCACACGCACAACAGATACAGGATGACAAGGACGTTTGAGGAAACGTTTCACTGATACACAGACCACTGTTGCAAGAGCTATACAATGATTGCACTGTAGAGAAAACTAAGAATGATTTCAAACCTGATCCCAGGGCTGAACATGGAGTAACACATAGCGAATGGTTTTATTATTGTGGGATTCGGTTGTAGGTTTATCGAAATATGAGTCTCCACTGCGACATCCAGGACAATACTGTTATTGTATTAACTGTAGGAAACACTTTGCTGTTGCAATATTAATATAATCAAATTGGCAAATGATGAAGCTAATAGGAAAATAATATAATAAATCTTGCATTTGATATAGCGCCTTATCGCGTCATTGAGACGCCTCAAAGCGCTTCACAGAATGTATTGTAAAGTGGATTGACCGTGTATTTTGTGGATGAAAGGATAAAGATAATATATGTATATATTAGTCAATAGATAATCAAATGAAGAACAACACTGTTCAGAACATTTCTAAAACATGGCTTGAGTTAAACAGAGTTGTAGAATTACAATATATGAAACAATATAACGCCCAGTTGGAGAGGTACTTACCGACTGAAAAATAATCCATATTCTTTAGTCTTACTACTCAATAGATATCGTCCGGAGCTCCACTACAGTACCTTTGTGATTACATTATTTAGGTGTTAGATATTGATAAAGCAGAGGGCAGACTGTTTCCTTTCCTGGAGAGCACACGAGGAACAGACATACAGGCGTCGGTTATTTCCACGCCGGGAGGTAGTGTCAAGGAAATAACAAAATAAGATTTCGGATGAATTCTGTAACTGCTTCAGAATGAAACGCACCAATATATTATATCTGGTTATCTCATCAGGAGATGAGTACAAGCCTCGTGATGCCACTGCTTCATAAAAATAAAACTGAGGATATATATATATATAATTAAACCCTTAAATCCGAAGGAACTAAATCACTTTATACATAAATTGTTGTTGCTATTATCAAATTCCAATTTGAGAATACCATTAGTAGTTTTCAGTGACACCTCTGCATTTATTACTATTTAAAAAATAACTTAATTTACTGAAATGCCTCTTTTTATCTTTGAATTGCACTTCAAAATGTGAGATTTTAAACGCAACGTAATTAATTTGCCATTTACAAATGCTGTGGTTCAAACGAAAAGCTGTTTGATTTTTTTTTGAAAAGCTGACAAACTCAAGGTTTCGTGGTGATATGGTAGTAAAGCTGGAGAGATCCTTAATTTGGTTTTTTTCGCTGTGAGTTGATTTCTAAGCATTTAAGAAATCCTCAAACTGTTTATAAACCGTTTATTCGGAAACTCGAAATCCTATTCTGTTACAGATTACTGACACCTTGTGAATACCAGATGCTTCGCTATTCAGAAGAAATAAACAATTTAACAATCGTAAGCGTTTTAAATTTAAGGACTGGGAAGCAACTCAGGAATCCACATGATAATATGTAACATTTACTCGGGGTGGATGGAAAGGGAGATTATTTCTGAAAACATAACGGTTTTTACTCACGCATCAACGTAGATCCGCTATTTCAGAGGATCTTCTCAATAACTCTAGATTTGTTAAATATTTCATGGGGAAAATTGACTTTTCAGAAAGAGCTCGGTTATTGGATTAATCTATTTAAACAAGAGGCTTTGAAGTATTCGGGTTTCAATGGATAATTCGGATTATTTGCTACATTTTTGAGGTTTGGATCGAAATTTAGCGGTCACACACTTCAAACGATCTCACTCACAGTTGATGGATAATGAATGTTACTATTTGCGAAATTATCTAACTGAGACCGCACCATCCAAAAGGGGGGAAAAAAACATTTTAATTGTGATATTTTGGTCAACAATAGCAGTTAACTTTGGATGTCTCCTAATGTATTCATTTATTAAAATGATTAAGAAATGAATACATTAGGAGACAGCAAAATATCGCCCACAAAATACAGTCTCGAATACGTGATAAGGCGCTATATCAATTGCAAGGATTATTATTATGATGATTATTATTATGTGGTGTAATTTTAGCACATGGCATTGGGTTGGATATATATTTTTCAGTACACGTGGCGGGAGGCAGAGAGTCAAAGACATCCCAAATAGTTCAGATGATAAACAGCTGCAAAACCCTTGTTTTAAAAGAATCAGATTATCTGTAAACACGTTGCATAAAAGCGCGACGCTTTAAAATCTGTCACACGTGTAATCGCGGGTTTCACGCGGAACAATTCGTGTTTTATTAATGTATTCGAACATCCTGTTGTTGCCACAGAACAGCACATCCGAGTATGTGTTTGGTTTCATTTCTCATTAACCACATACCATGTGGATTCATTTCTCCCTCGTGGTAAACATTTCCCATTCAAACCGGCGGCACTCGGGAGCAGTTCAAGTCAACGTGAAGGGCAAAATCATACGATTTTAAGGATGCAATTGTGGTGTTGTTTATCACAATTTGGGCCGAAATGTACCCTCCCCCTTTTCAACCCCTCTATATGTTAATATTAGGTCAATTTGATCAATTTAAAATCAGCCTAGCGTCGATCTCGGTGTACTTGAGCAGGGTTTAGAAACTAAACTGTCAGCAAATAGATTACAGGAATAACATGTGGATGCAGAAAGAAAATGCAATTCAGATGCAGTAATTACACGCGTTCAAACTGACCGTCATTTTTTTCTATTGATTTTATTATACGTCTGTGAAAAGTTCCTGGAAAAGTGATCTTGCGCGTTGAAAGACTATTTTCCCCTTTTTTTTTAATCATTCAAAAAATTGGTGTCCGTGTTTTAAAGTTTTTTTAAAAAAAGAGCAGGGTTTGCAAAGCTGCTATCTGTCCTAATTCTGATTAATTGACGTGGCTGCGAGGACGCTGTAATTGTAGCAAATTATTGCTGGTGCTTTACCCTGTTTTGTCAGTGTAATTATCTTGGGTTTTATTTTTAGAAGAGGCAGTTTGAAGAATTAAAGCAGAATACCTTCGAACATGTCGAAGTGACATTTGGAACGAAATACTCGGCATCTCTCCCTCTCCCCCAAACACACACATATACACACACACAATCTCTCTCCCCCCCCCCCCCCCTCCCCCCAACACACACACAATGTTGTTTTGCATTTGTTATTAACAAGACACGGATGGGTTCGGAGGGAGACAGACAGACAGACAGACAGACTGGTGGCGAGGTTTGTTCCCGAGGCGGCGGTATGTCAGGACAAGGTGTGATCATTATCCAGGACAATAAACCCGGCTCAGGTTTGGAGAGCGCTTGCTTTTTTTTATGTGAGTGACAGCAAGGGCAGCAATCATGGGGTGCTTGGTCGAAAGCTTTTTCTCTCTCCTTTTTTTATATCAGAATGTACTGTTCGATGCCATTTATCCTTGATGATAGAAAATTGCACTGTTGCCAGGACACTGCTGAAATAGAGGGCACCAAGCCACATTTCCATTTGCAGCTTGAAAGCTATTCAAATGAATTCACCGAACGAAGATCCTTTGGTAAACAGGAGGACACACTCTGCTGTGCACTTTCAGTTTCCTCCTAATGTTTGATATGTGCTGGGAGGAAACTGAAACAACGCTGCACATTTTATAGCGTTTCTGTAACTTTAAGCTTCACCTTTTAGCCGCCGCCACAAACCAGATGGGCTTGTGAAACATCAAGCTGTGCACACTGTGAGTTGGGAGCTTGTCCCACGGTGACTGCTCACTGTCAGCCACCAATTTGAGGAACACTACAAATGATGCCAATAGCTCCAAAGAGCAGCGAGGTCCTACGGCAGGAATCCCCCCAAGTTGTAACCGTATCAGTAGAGCTGTGATATGTTAGACTATTGCACTCGCTTCACGTATCTCTCCCAGACTGTAAATATATCAAGCAAACCACCAACATCCTTTTACGTCCTCGGGCCCAGGGAAAAGCAACCTTCTTACTTTCAGTTTTTCTTCCACACGGCCATTAGTTGTACACTAGGATTCATTGACCGCCATTTAAAATTAATTCTATTTCATAATTTATTTAATATTGTAGTAGTTATTTGCAGTTCGAAACGAAGTTTGGTATTATACAGAATCTGTAGAGAGGCCCAATATTCATCAATATAATACCACAATACCTCCATTAACAGCACACTGTCTATTCTAATAGCACAGTATCTGCAGTAACAGCCCGCTATCTAGTAACACATCCAACATGGGATTGGAATTACAATCCCAAATGCAAACACAGTAAATATTGGCAATGATTTAGGATTGATCTCCACTACAGTTGAGATGCCGTGTTGATATATGAATTGTGAAATATTTCACAATTCAAGCCTGCTCATATTTTAAAATAAATGTTCCTGATTCGATATCAAGTTCGACTCAAAAGAGTTCTTGATTAATTTTTTTTAATTTAACGTAGAGTTCAGGGTGATCAGAAGTGGATGTTGTCAGAGGTAATCGATCAGAATCAATGCGATAGTTGATCTGGGAGATTGAAGCAATTTTAAGAGAGGCACTCCATAATCTCAGATAAATGCGCCGGGTCAGCAGACTCTCTTTAGGCAGAAACAACCAGATTTTCAAGCGTTCATTGCACACAACTCCACACACATAAATAGGCCGTCCACCGGAATACCGACCCTTCCAGGGATTAAGCTTTACAGGATACAACAAAGTGTGTGTTGTGCATTTAACATTGGATCGCAGTCTAATGTGGATTATCTATACATTTAACTTTTTTTAAAAAAAAAACTAATTTCTCTTGAAGACTGAAAGCGTATGTTGTTCTATCCTGGAATGGAGAGCTGCAATGTAAATTTATGTTTTTTTTATTTCTGCACCCAAATCGTTAATCAAGCTCTGAGCCTTCTGATACAGACACTGTTCGAAGCGCTGAAGGCACACATCTGACACCCAGTTCATCATGTAACTAATGAGTGGATGGGACATTCATTGCAAGGATTTAAACAGTTTGGGCTGCGCTTGAATCCGTTTTTACTGTTGCCAATGCTATTTGCATTTCAAGTCATTACCTAAAAATGATTAAGTTTGTTTTGAAAAGGACCAAGAAGGATGTTCTTATAGTAACGTTTTCTAACTGCTGGCGAGGTAGAGCTTTATAGATCTGGATCGCGTTTAGCCCTAAATGTCGGGTACCCCAATGACTTTCATACAGGTCACGTTTTCTGAGCGAGTTCTGGGCGTAATGGTTCATTGAAAACAAGCAATATATTGTACTGGGTTTGATTTGTGTCAGTCTTTCTGTCCCTGGCTGTATAGTAGGTTTGACATCTTAGCACTGAAGTGACCTGTTGATGAGAGCGGGTGTAATATGAATACCAATAAAACTTGGTGTATGTGAACATAGCCACAGCCTTCTCTCACTATTGCCTTTCCACTGAATCACCTATTCATGTGAACACATAGCACACTAGATTACACTAATCGCCCTTACCTGCACACTACTATGGTTTACCAGAGGAACAATACAAACCCCGAAGATGTCGAAAAGGTACTGTATGTAACTCATTGAAGCTTTTTAAGATTCCATCTTAAATTGATTTTGTTTGACTTTTAATAAGGTCATGTGTCTGTCGAAACTACAATGATCAGAATGTGCCATTGAATCCTTACATGTCCTAAATGTGTATTAACGTTAAATAGTTGTTTATTCTTTTCCATTCATATACACACTGTTAAGACCTTTCCCTAAAAATTAAAATGCTAGAATAAATAGGCAAGGCACGTTGATATGTGTACTACAGTACTTCTGCCCTGGCTGGGGCTCGGAAATACTATTTGTTTATATAGTGTTTGCAGTAAGCGAGTTGGCCAAGTACTTCGTTCTACACGAAACAAAATAAAAGCGCAACTAAAATGACGAGTTTCTGAAATGATCATCACAGATGAGTGCAACACCATGGGAATGCTGTTAAAAGTTTCAACACACATGCAGAGCAGATTGAGTACAGTACAACTGGGTTTACTGAGAAATTTGTGATCAGTTTAACTCCGAATACTGACCAGTGAAAGATATCGTTAAGTGCGATTTTCTTTTTTTAAAAAAATACCATTTCGTTTGGCTGCAAATTGCAGTTTACCACAATTGCTAAAAGCTCCTGCCACCTCAAATCAGCCGCACAAAAAGGCTGTGAATTTCCCCAACAATAAGAATGGAAATTCCTAAAACATCTGGGAAAGGGATATTGCAGGACGACTTCGAACATCAGTAATGAAAAATACTTGATTAGGTAAGCATCATGTTGCAGCAATCACAGTCTGTAGGTTATGTAGTTGATACATCCGTTGCATCCTAATTAATAACCTCTTTGTTCTCAGGGAAGGGTGCAGCAGGTCTTAAGACACCTTTCCAATAGCTTCATGTTGTGTCTCTGCAATAGAGTTCCAGACACCATTCACATTTCTTGTCTGCTCTCGGAGGCCAAATGAAAGCACCAGGGCCCATATTTTCGTTTAATTTGACAACAAAGCCACATTTTCTTTGAAATTACAAGTATTGCATTTACAAGTTAATTTTTAGTTTCGCTTATCCTTACCTTACTTAAAGATAATACAGGTGTTAAATATATATGCAGACAGATTAATAGAAATGAGATGGTAGCTAAAGGAGTGCTCACATTTATTTAAATAAAATGAGTACAAACATTAGACCAGCATTGTCATGAACATCAATCTTAACAATGAGAAATTCTTGAGAAAGCCATCTTTAAAAATTACCCCAGATTAAAGATATTAATGTTATAGGAACTAAAGTTAAATTCACAAGAAGCAAAGTGAAATGATTATCTTATTCTTTATATAATCTATTTTAATTGAATCATTCGGCGAGTAATTTTGTGGTCTAATTTAATAATCTTTAAAAATCCTTTTATTTGACAAAGCACCATTCACATTTTAGAAACTGTAAATGCGCAGCTTTTGTAGGTGAACATGGCAGCCAATTTGCACACAGCAGTGTCCCACAAACAACCATGAAGTGAATGACCAATTTTATCTGGGGATTGTTGGCCAAGACACCATTATTTCTTCTTAATAATGTAACTCAGAGTATATAATGTGTACCCAGCAGAACATCCAGTCTGTCACAATCTACTTCTAAAGCAGTTTCCAGGATAAATGGGAGTCCTATTGGGATAATGTATTAAGGAATTAATTTAGGAAAAAATAGACATTAGACCTCTATACTGGAACTATATTCACCATTAGACAATGCTGATCTTTTTCTCTGTCATATTATCGGAGGACACAAGCCATAGAACAACGGATCAGAATTATACAAATATAATTCAAATTGATTATGAAATAAATGAAAAACAACGGGTAACAATGAGTGATTACTCAACGTTCATATAGTCGAGAGGTTCAGATTTGGGAGGAGCATAAATCACATTTTATTTATTGAGAAACTCACACAAATGGCCAAGGCCAAAAAAGCAAGATCACACAAAGTTGAAAAAGAATGGGGAGAGGACCAGGTCCAGTGGATAGGTGATGACAAACTGGCATCATAAATTAGTAGAGCAAAGTTGTTGACAGTTACAACTTTTTTAAAACTTTTCAAATAATAAAAATGATTTTTCCTTATGATTACAAACATGAATAAAATCGGGACCAATTGAGTTTTTTCATACTCTCTTTCAATTTTTTTTCAGTGCACACTTCCGAGGTAAAAATGACAGCTGAGAGCAGTACACTGTGACATGCACAGCAGTGTTTGTCAGGACTGTGTGATATCATTACTGCAGTTTTACAGAGAAAAACCTACAGGTGATTACAGGGTAATTGTATGTCCACTCGATACTAGATACAAGATAACAGTCTGGAGTGTATTATATAGGAAGTAACACCTCAAGGGGTTGAGGTGTTGCCATCTGAGTGATATGTCAATGGCATCTCCACTTTGAGATCTGTTATTGTCCTGGAAAACACATTTAAACTTATTATCCCTTATAGCAATTTGTCTCTTTTTTGCGAACTTGGTTTACTATTTTCTTTTTCCTCAGCAGATGGTTGACTCCAGCTTGATTAACTATGTGGCTGTGCCACAGGTAATCTGAGTTTTATTTTAAATTGTGTGATATAAAGGAAAACTAAATAGTTTTCTATTTTATATTTATTGCATATTATTCAACTAGCAATCAATGGGCAAAGCCGTATCATTTAATCTGAATAAAACTGACAAATGCATATTTCATGATGCAGATAATGACTGATGGGACAAAGCAGTTCAGCTGTTAACCTTTGAACCTTACAGGATATGAGCTTCATCCTGGCATCCTGTGCAAATTCTTGTCATTCATCTTTATGTCTTGCATAAGTATGGAAGCACTGCAGTGGATTAATATCAGCCTGCATTACTGGAACAACACTGCTGGAATCCAGCTGACCTGAATCTTTACATATGCCTTCTACAACAACAACAACAAGATTACAGTTGTATAGCGCCTTTCACGTCGGGAAGACGTCCCAAGGCGCTGGACAGAGTACAGCATTTCAGACCTTCTAAGTTACAATATTGAATAATGCCCATTTTGGACTTGTAAATTTATGCTCCTCAAAGCATGCCCTAATTCCTGGGAGAGATATATACTGTATTATAATAATAATAATTTTTACATTTGGCCTACCCTTGACTCCAGCACCACTGCTGTTCTGACCGATTGCTTGTCAGACATCAAGTTCTGGATGAGCTCTAACTCTTTTCAGTTCAAAGTTGACAAGACAGAGGTTCTACTGCTTGGCTCCCATCAGAGCATTCTTACCTCAGGTGCTGACAGCATCAAACTGCACAGATGCACACCAACTCGCAAAGCCAGTGTCGGAGAGTCATTAGAGCATGGAATGGTTTGCCAGAAATAGTTAGTGAGGCTCAGACCATAACAATATTTAAAGGGGAATGGGATAAATATTTGAAGAATGTATATAAGAAAAAGTTTTGAGAAGTAACTTGGTATTTGGATTAGAGTAGCTAGCTCCTGTGGAAGAGTTGCAAGATGGGGCAAAGAGCCATGATGGGGGAGAAGAAGGAGTAGCTCTTCCATGAGTTCTTAGTGGTGCTCTTTTTTAATTTCATTTTTATTATTTACTATTATTATTATTATTAATTTTATTATTTTATTATTATTTCCCATCACCCAGGGAGAGCAGTAACCACACTTTGCCCCCCCCCTCCCCACCCACACCCCACAAATATTTTTTTTCTAAGCATACCTTGTAAATATGATTATATATTAATAATAATAATCCTTACATTTGATATAGTGCTTTTCATGTCTTCTAGACGTCTCAAAGCCCTTCACAGAATAGACTGTAAAATGAATTGACTGTATATTTGTCGGCGAAATGCAGCAGCCAACTGCCCATTCCCACCTAGGTCTTGGTAGACCCCCCATCCTCTGAGCTAATTTTGCCCCACCACCCTTCCTCAGCAGTGTCCCACAAACATTTGTGGATTAAAATGACCAATTTATTAATGTTTTTTTGAGCGATTATTATCAGGCGTGTGAAGTAAGAAAACTTGCCCAAGGTTTCACCCTACTGGGAATCTAACCCAGGTCTCTCGCTGGCAAAGCGAGTGCTCTAAACCCCTGAGCTACAGGACTATGTTATGTTAATTTAGTTTTCAATAGACACTGGTGGGCTGGGAGTAGGGGTGGTGGTGGGGTGGGGGGGCGCAAAATTAGCTCAGAGGATGGGGGCTCTTCCAAGACCTAGGTGGGAATTGGTTACCACTGCCAAACAGTGTCCTATATTGTAATTTCTATGATTCTATAAGCATCACTAACAGCAGTTGAAATCTTCAGTAGGAGATTAAAAGATTAATGTTCAGAGTGGCAGACAACGAATAATTGGTAGGTGGGAGATTGTGTCTCCCACGTGCTACTGGAATTGGACTGTATGCACACTTATGCATGTATACCATATATTTACCATCATTAGCTTGGTATTTCTTTTATATATATTATGCTCTTGATCTCTGGATCCCTCTCTCTTTGCTGTTTCTTACCTCCCTTTGAAATCCATCAATAGAAAGTATCTCTTTCATTGTGGATTCAGTCAGCATTCTCAAATTCTCATCCCTTTCCTCCTTACTTGGTGCTTTTTATTTATATGAACCATGTTCATCCTACATCCCATATGAACAACATCCTACATGAAATATGCTAAATAAATGCAAGTTGCTTTTGTACAATTATCACAGGTGATAACTATCATATCACCAAAAAGTGTGATCCACGTTTGTCTTTAGTTATCAACAGGTTTAGTTGTACAATTGGGTGGATCAATGTTAGTTGAGTTTGCCACCGATCCTAATTTTAGTTTTGCCTGCAATGAACACCACCTTTGGCTCCCATTCAGAATTAGTCCCAAATTAATGCTAATCATAACTTCACAAACCACATTTTTAACCAGATAGAGACTACCAAAATTGTTTTAAAACATTCAATTAGTAAGAACTCTTTTGGTCAAGCAAAAGTGCAATTTTCGATCATCTAAACGGCTCCGCAGCCGGTAATATTGGAAGCAACACGGAGGAGACCTCAGTATGGCAAGTGGCAGCAATAGTCAGTGCCATAGTGTAGCAGAATGTCTATATATGTCGCAGATTCAAAGGCTTGTAAAGAAAAAAATATGTAACCTATTAAAGTCACTTTGCCATATAAAACATGTTTCCGTGGTTTTAAAGTTCGTTAAAATAACATACTTACTGGAAAATGTATTCCTAGGGAGATTTGTTGTTTGGATATTTGGACAATCTGGAGTGAGATTGAGATACTGCCAGCAGGTCTCTGTTTACAAGTTAAGGGCTAGCGGCATTTCAATCGTGTAACTCCAATCATGGACCCAGCCTATATTGGCATGGGAGGATTGAAGTCTCTCTAATTACTGAACAGAGGGATGTGAGGGAAATGTTAGTCTCTTTCAAAAAATGAAACAGAATCTTGAATGCCATAGGTCATGTTGTACAGAACAAGTTTGAAAGCAAAATTTCTTATACCATTGATAACTGTGTAAAGAGTGAAGCTGTCAGTTGATTCAATTTGCATGTAAACATGAATTGTTCATATTGGGATTATACAAAAACTTTTTTTCCAAATCCTAGAATCAAACTTCCACCCAGCAGTTGGATGTAGCTGGTCTACTCTGCATTCCGAGACCTACAGCGCTTACGTTCACCAGCATGATGGCTGCAGCTTGCTTTAGTGTTGCAAGTTCACCTCTAATGCTTTTGCTCGGGTCTTTTTGGCAGTTCACTGTGTGTTACCTGCCCGTACCCTCCGTTCCTCTGGCTCCGGTCTGCTCCACATCCCCCGCCCTAACCGCCCTACCATCGGTGGCCGGGCCTTCAGCCTCTCAGCAACTAGGCTCTGGAACTCCATCCTCCAGTGCCTTCGCCTTGCTTCCTCCCTTTCCTCCTTCAAGGCTGGTCTGAAGACCTTTCTCTTCAACCGTGCCTTCAGCTCCCCTCTCGACTCGCTACCCCCTCCTCGCTCCCTCCCTTCCCTCCCTTAACCCTGACTATTTCCCCCCTGCTCGGATCCTGACCCAACTGTCCAGCGCCTTGGGACGTCCTCCCGACGTGAAAGGCGCTCTATAAATGAAATCTTGTTGTTGTTGTATTTTGCAGTATTTTCACCAACTACAGTGTCCTTAAGCCCTCTTTGAGTGAGTCTTGATGGCAGTTGTGTGCTATATACACGTGTACTTAACTATGTTGAGGCAACTTAAACTAATTTAAAATAGGAGCTTCCAGCAGTTGAGGAGAAGAAATGATGTGAATCTGGATCCTCAAAGTAATAGAACAATGTGTTAATGTATCCAACAACTCCTAAATAAACATAGTTATATGGCAAAGCATCGTTGAAGTAATACTCTAAAGCGTTAATAATAATAATAATATTATTATTATAATATTATTATTATTATTATTATAAAGCGTTAACCTAAAATGTTCATCTAAGAGTCACTCTTGGGGTGCCAGCACCAGTATAGACACAATGTGACCTCCTGTGCTGTAATCTTTTTATGATTCCTTGAAATATCCCTCTGCATCAATTGTTGAAAACAAATAAAGCCTGAAATTCTACCAAGTGCTAGCCTGTAAGAGCAGTTTATGTTTTACATGCTGAGATTATGCATAAATGTGGAATTTTCTTAAATTTAATCTTAATTTGACAGATGGTTCTTTTTAAGAAATATGGAAAAACATCTTTCAAATTAAGACTGAATTTAAGAATTTTCCACAATTATGCATACTCTTAAATTTTAAGAGCAAAATGTCCTTAAAGGCTCAAGTAATGGATGCAAACTGAAAACTCATATTATTTTTAACTTGACATCAATTGCCTAATAATAATCCCTCCAAAAAACAAAACAATAATACATTGGTCATTTTCAATCCACGACTGTTTGTGAGACATTGCTGTGCGCAATTGGCTGCCGCGTTCGCCCACAAATATACAGTCAATTCACTTTACAGTGTGTTCTGTGAAGCGCTTTGGGACATCCTCCCGACGTGAAAAGCGCTATATCAAATGCAAGGATTATTATTATTATTATTATTAGTCTTCTAATGGGGTTGGCTATCTTTACCATGTTTCCGAAATTTGGGATGCAAACATAATAATAATCTTTCTATTTGTTATAGTGCTTTTTCACGTCATCCAGATGTCTCAAAGTGCTTCACAGATTATACTGTAAAGTGAATTGACTGTATATTTTTGTGGGTGAAAGGTGACAGGCAAATGCGCACAGCAGCGTCACATAACATAACATGTAGGAGCAGGAGTAGGCCATTCGGCCCTTCGATCAGGGGATTGTTTCCCCTGGTTTCTCCAACCAGGGGAAACAATCTCCCACTATGTACTCTATCATGCCCTTTGATGATCTTATAGGTTTCTATAAGATCCCCTCTAATTCTCCTATATTTTAGAGAATATAGGCCCAAATTGGTCAGCCTATCCTCGTAACTCATCCCCTTCATCCCTGGCACTAACCTAGTAAATCTACACTGCACCCCCTCCAAGGCAAGTACATCCTTCCTTAAATAAGGAGACCAAAACTGGACAGTTGTGGATTGAGTGACCAAATTTTTTTTGAAAAAAGGGATTCTTACCCCCAGATGCCCAACCAACTTTCAACACTCCACTCTCAGGTCATCCTCTGAAAGCAATGATCAGTGGCAAGTGCTGGGAGCCAAGACTAAGTAAACATCTTTCAGTAGCCAGCATTGGAAACACCAGAAAGAGTGAATTATGATATTTAAAAGGAAATAGAGTGAGCAGCGGTATGGGATTAATAGCCAGCTTCAGTGAGGTTCCAGCGTGATAGGCCATATGGTTTCCTTCTGTGCTGAAATGTCTGTTTCTGAGTGAGGGAGATGCCCATGTGGTAACTTTAAAGACGAAATATCACATATAAATATTATTTTTAATAATGATGTTAAATTTATACAACATGGCATTAAATTTTTACAAGACAGCAGTTAGGCCATAGCCTGAGAGCTTTGTGCAGTTTTTGCAACCAGTTACACAAAAAGGATATCAAAACCATGGAAAGAGTACAGCGTAGGTTCACACAGATGGTGCCAGATACGGAAATTATAGTTATGAGATTTGATTTTAAAAATTGGATCTCATTTCACTGGAACTTATAAGGGTAAAAAGCAATCTAATAGAGCTCTTCAACATACCGAAGAGGATAGTAAAGATTATTCATATAGCTTGTTAATTCAGAGCAAAATTCTGAATTTTTATTGTAAGAGTTAAGGAGGATGTTACATGCAATGTTCTCATGCAGATGAGTTTGCCACAAGTGGCTATTTAGGTTGACATCATAACAATATTTAAAAGGGAAATGGATAAACATTTTAAAAGGAAAAATATCCTTAAAAAAAAATCTTTTTTAAAAAGGATAACGACATGGAGAAAAAGCAAGGAATTGGGATTAGAGTAATGAGCTCCTGTGAACAGGCAAACTCCAGTTTAGGCTTGATAAGCTGAGTATTTTCCTCTTGTGTTATAATTTCTATGCTTCTATATTAGATAATGAGTAATATTTCATATGAATGTGCAAATACTGGAGACTCTTACTCGTGAATATTCTTTTAATTCTGTAAAACACCCATATGCAACACTGCACTGTAGCACCAAGATGGAGCAATTGATAGTGACAGATCCATCAATTCTGTTATTTGGGCAATGTACCCAGGTGAAACTGTGTGATATAATAACGTGACTTTTCTTTTTGTTTTAATTCTGAATTTAACTGCGTATTCCAGAAGAAATTTCGCAACTGATCGAAAAAAATGCTTTTCGATTTCTCCACTTGTTGATCCAAACTGAAACCACATGGGTTACCACAACTGGTAGCAGTATTTGCTCACAGTAGCGTCATCTGCACTTGACACATTTATGATCAAAAATGTCTCTCCAGTTAGCAGTTAACATACAATGTCGATGTACATTTAAAGACAAATTTAAATATGTCATTATATTTTCTAGTTTGCAAATAATAGATCCAATGAAATTAATAAATTATGAAATCATTAAATATAGCAGTTGAAAAATAACCTGCAGCATTTTTTTTTAACAAAGAAGAAGTGTTCCCCGATAGTTTAGTGGGTCAAGGCACCACACAGTGCAGCAATAAGTCATATGTTTGTGACGTCTGGAAGACGTGAAAAGCATTATATCAAATGCAAGGATTATTATTATATCAACAGGAAAATTGTACTGTATGCTCAAACTCAGAACATGGCTACAGCAACCAATTTTGAGTGAAACAATTTTATCGAAAACCTGGGTGTGGGATTGTTTCCCTCCACTGATTCTGTTATCGCTGAGGGGAATGGGGAATTGAACATATCATCAGTGATGCTCATCATATTGTGAGACATTCCAGAAGGGGAAAACTTATCAATTAAGGGGGTTATCAATAAGATGACCATCGTTTGTAATGTGTCCAATATCACTGGTGATAATGATCACATCGTGCACTACATTTTCATTCTTAAGTGAGGAGGAAATGTTCACACATTGTGCCCCTCAGGATGAGTTCCTCCTATTACTAACTACTGTAATTAATTAGAAGGAGCCTAAACCCATGCTTGTTAGATGGCTAATGTCCACCTATGAGAATTCTTAAGATCAGGGGGAGAGGAAAATAAAAAAAAGTTTCTTTGAGAATCAGTTGTTCCAAGTGAATAGAAAATGGCATTCCATTCACTCGGAAAATTTGTGTCGGACTCAATGATGAATAATTGATCCAGGGAGGTCTGAAGGATTATACGAAAGGAGGCCATCTTTTGTGTGAAATATCAAGGTTTTCTTTTATATATAGAAGTCAGTGTCCTATTAACTGACTGTCAACATGGTGAATGAGATCAGGAAACACTGTAAAATTTTTGGCTGTTTGGCTGCAGCACTCCTCAAAGAGAAGAAAATAAAACAATAACAATAAACCATGGATCAAAAATCACATTCGCCACATGTTTCCCATGTTTTCTGCTGTTAAACAATCTAATTTACATTGGAAGATAGGAATGCACAGAACAGGCAAGGAGCAATATGATCCAGCTGGCTGTCCACCCCCATGCTAATAATCCCACGTTCCTGGATAGATTTTTTCCACTAAAAAACGATCTAACTCCATAATGAATTTTCGGATACAATTTGGCTCCACCGCTCAATGTTTATTCCACATATTGTATTCACCACTTTCTATGTAAACTAATTCAATCTGCACTGCCTGTTCATTTTCCCTCTTCTGCGTTTGAGTCAAGGCCCCCCCTCCCCCCTGTCCTAGATTTTTTGACGATATTAAACATTTTACTGTATTAGGGTTCCCATGTCCTTTGTCCCTTAGGATCTTGAATACTTTAACAATACCCCCTGAGCCTTCTCATATTTAGCATTAGCATCCAGAATCTACACTTCTAACAGCCTTAGTTACAGGATGCACAGAATAATTTCTGTCAACCTGATTCTTATAGATTATCCACTAATGTTGTACCAACATGAATAAGGCCTCAATCAGAACTGGAATAGTAACACAGAACAGTGGCACCATACCTCAGGCACAAGTCTGTTTCATGTATCATACCCACACGGCATTGAGCTGTATGAATGCGTTCACTTCAGATTACCCAATTACATGGAAAGAGTTTATGTGAATCATGCATGTCATTAACTGAAACTGTACTAGCTGCTGTTACATTTAAGTTTTAAGTTAAATCCAGTCAATTGTTTTGTTTAGACAGTGTGGATCATCATTTTATTCTTTGATGGATTACAAATCAAAAACATCTTTTTGTAAAACCACTCGGAGCATGAATTTGTGGCTATCAATCTCCACAGTAGTTTTTATTTTTACCATATGCATAAAATAAAATATATGTGATGAAATTCAGTTGAAATGTTCTACTTTTGTGCTTTTTTTCCAAATAACTACACTGACATATATTCTAGTTTGCCCCTTGAAGCTCAAATTTTCAGCCCTTTCACTCTTCTCTGATTAGTACCGTGTATTGGACTGCTGTATACACATGAAGAAGGTGATGGAGCTTTGTAGTGTCCTACAAAAATAGTACTGAGTTACATTAATCCTGCTTTGATCTCTGAAGGATAATCACAACTGAAATCAGGTCATCATAAGACACTCCACGAGATGGATACAAGCTTTTACTCAAAGACATGCCCCTTCACTTCAGGGCTCCTGTTACCAAATGGGAATAAAAAGAAAATAACCATATGAAGGAGTGAGCTTGCAAAGGCCAATAAGGAGACACTTTACCAACAGAGCCCATTTAAATCATCGTATACATTTTTTTGATTTCACAGCTGCAGTTGAGGATAATCAGGCAGCTGAATTCCCTGCAAAGGGGTCGATGTAATGCATGGTGCACTGCAGCTAATAGCTGTGCTTTAATGACAGGTGCTCATATTTCAAACCCACCGTCCATAAAGATCAATCCAGCTGGAATTTTCAATAAGGGTTTCCGATCCAAAACTGTCCAGTTGTATTCGATTACAATAAACTTACAATTCTCAGACCTCACTTCTAATTCGTCGGCTCACATTTTCCATCATTTTTTAAAAAAAAACTGAAAATATAACTAATGTTGAACCTTTTCAATTGGATTATATGCAACTGCAGCAACAACAATTATATAGGCTGTGTTTAAATATAAGAAGATTTGTACAGTGAGTAATCATCAACTGTAGGTAATTGATACTGACAATTGCTTCCTACTTTGTGTCCTACTCTTGGCTCATGGGTCCCACCCCAAGCTCAGATAGCCTGTTTAGCACCTCCCTACGTGAAAGACAGCTGCAGCTATGAATGTAAATTTATATTGTATTTATTTTTCAAAGTATATTATAATAAATTATATTAAATAATAATAATTGCATTTGGTATAGCACCTTATTATGTCGGAAGGACGTCTCGAAGCTCTTCACAGGTATTACAATGAAATTAAGTGATTGTTTGTGGGCAGCTCAATTGTGCACAGCAATGTCCCACAAACAGCCATAGAGTGAATGGCCAATTTTATTTGGGAGCTTGTTGGCCAGAATACCGGGGGAAACTCCCTTATCTTTTCGAACTGTTTCCGCAGGATCTTTAATGTCCACCTGAGAGCCAGATAGGACCTCGGTTTAATGTCTCATCTGAAGGATGGTACCTCCGACAATGCAACACAGGGCAAGCACTGCATTGGAGTGTCATCTTAGACTATGTGAGTTCAAGTCCTGACGTTGGATTTGAACCCACAACCTTCTGACTCAGAGATGAGAGTGCTATCATTGAGTTAGGCTGTAGCCTAGATTTTATGATCTAGATAGAGGATAGATATAAAAGTGAGGGCTAAACAGCTGCTGCTTCCTTTCAATTATCTAGACAGACTGAAAAAAAGAGAGGGAATAAGGTTAAATATTTTCAGGAAATTGTTTTCACTGGTTAAACACAACAACAATATTCTATAGAACAAATGATGACACCAGTGAGACGAAGAATTACCGATGAATCTCACTGATTTTAGTGTCTCTTAGATGGTGGTTTCAGTAATTAGTGTGTTTATCAGATGCAAAAGAGACATATGGTTCCATCAGGAAGAAACATGGATTCTGTTCTTGCAAGGAGTGTGTGGAGCATGTTGGCACTTTCTATGAGATTGTGGAACATCATAAGGCCCAAGGATTATTATTATTATTATTATTTATGTAAGGCTTTTGATCCCGTGCCTCATGAAGATTTCATGACAAAGCTGAAAGCTATGGAAATACTTAGCAAATTTGGGATGTTTTCAGAATGTGTATTCCAGCTTCAAGATTGTACAAGGGTTGAGGGGTGACTTACCAAACTTATCCCTCTTGAAAGGGGTGTGGGATGGGTGGTTAAGGCTCTAAACTGTAGGCTTATCTTCTTCGTTTCAAACTTGTGAAATTCTTAAAAAGGAAATGTTCCTTTAGGTTACCTTTTACATTTTAAAAGTTGGAAGAGATTCAGGAACAAATACATCCAGAATCACTATAACTTCACAGCCTACAGACAGTTGCAAGTTTTAATAATTCATTGTTAATGGTTAGTGATTACTGTGATTTTTTTCCATAGTACAATACTTTACTGAATGTGATCTATTCTTCACCATTTTACTGCAAATTTACGCTTTTATTGGATGTAATGAAAATAACTTGTATAATTTTTCACAACTGCTTTAAAAATGTACATTTCTATAGTGAAACACCTTATCAAAGGACCATGGCCCATAGTACAGGACTCCACCGAGCGTTACCAGAGAAAAAGTGAGAAAATAAGATAATTGAAGCAGTGGTTAAGTGATTCTGATCTTGCGATTTTGAAAGTTGCAAGTTGAAGGAAATGCGAGAGAAGTAAGGTGTTTCATGGTATTGAGCCTTGGTAGAATGTTCTCAAATAGAACATTGTGCAAGTATTGCAAGTATTGATTTGAACATTTCATTGAGGTTGCAAGGAGGTGGAAAGTGTGCAGGTTGGCACACAATCTAAAATTGGATGAAAATCTATCATGTGACGCTTATCACACAAAATGCACACAAAAAGCATGGCCACTCCCCTTTACTGTACATCCTGTGAAGTCCTGTCAATGTGAAAGTCGTTATTCGAAATGTAAGGATTATTATTATCACGCTGGTGAATATTACGGTCAAGCCAGCTGACAACTAAAGGCAACAAGTGGATGTGACGCCTACTGAATTGGGCACTATTAGTTAGGTCCAAGTCTGGCTCGAAGCCATTGAAGCTGCCAGCCATGAAGAATAGCATTTTAGTGTGGCTCACGGATACCAGTTTAACTCTGAGCGATTATCACACATCAGTTTTTGTCTCTGAGCATTAATGTATTCGAATACTTATAGATACATCAAACGTTTTCCCACAGATGTCCAGACTCATTGTCAGTTAGTCAGTGAAACCAAAGAGGGATTTGGCTCGAGTGATGATTTTGTGGTATCAGATAATTATCTCTGTTCATTGAATGGTTTTGTGCTGTGTATATTGGTTGAATATTTCTGCCGTAATCTGTACTGTTTGCATATTATTTGAAATAATTAAATTACTTTGTATTGTACAATATCTATATTAATTAAAAGTAGCTTAATCACTACCAACTATCCATTTTACAACGTTACTTGCTGTGAATGTGGCAGTGAGCAGCAATCAACTAACTTGCTTTAGACACCATACTCAGTCCATGGCATTTGCACTATATGCACTTAGAAATTTATGCCCCTCAGAGTTGTCACTTTTTGTAGTTACTTTATGGCTGTTAACCCCAGTTTAGCTGTTATTATGTTCAACAGTTAGTCCATTTTAGCTACAGTGAGACGCCAAATATCCGACTGTCACATGCCCACCTCGATCATTTATCCACCTCAATCATATCAGAGTCAGTATATATAGTGCACCCATTTTTTAAATATGAAATGCTCCCACACACAACATGCCTTCAGGGATACACATACAGTACTACTAGTGTATTATACTGCACACCCCATTGATTTAATCAAAACCAGTTGTTTTAGTGTGATGTTACTGTGACTGGGGCTTTTATACTGCTCTTTACTTTCGGAAATTGCATATGTTGAATTATCCGACCTTGTCACCTATCCCTTCATGCTGGTGTCCTAGTGGGTTTGGAAAGGCAGCCTTCCACTGTACTGGCGATTTGGCAGGTAGCCAACACATGCTTGCTACTGTTTCATTTGATCCCTGGATGTAAAATGAAAAATGAAATGCTGTATTAAAAATAATCAAGTCAATTTATCTAAAAACTGACATGTTACCGCAGTTTCATGCATTACATATACTGTATTTTTCACATTGATTTGATACAAACATGGTGCCAAATCTTCCCTAAAAGCACAGTTTAACACAGGAATGAGTACCACTGCGGTGAAGTGAATCGTGCTGGACCCCATGTTCTAATTTAACCGGGAAGGTCACTTCAGTCTTAATTGCAGCAGCCTTAGACATTTTAATTGCAAGATCACACGATCACAAGATTGGTTTAGATGAAGAAGGCCCTTCGGCCCATTTGATCTCATCCTTGCAGATTGAATACCCTCCCATTCTCCCATCACAATATCACGCTGTTCTTAAATGGAACCATCATTCTGGTCTCAACCACCTTCTAGGTGACTTGTTCCAGTGGTTAGTTACCCTCTGGGTAGAGGAGTACTTCTGGGTATCTGCCCTGAAACTGGCCTTTGCTACCCTGAATCTGTGCAGTTTTGTTCTGCTGTCTCAGCATATCTGAAAGTATTTTGGGTTTACTTTTTCAATCCCATTTAAAATCTTATTTACCTCTCACTAAGTTTTGAGTCTCTGACCTCCCTTTCTTTTCCAAGGTCCTTGAAAGAGTTGTTGTTTCCCAGCTTCACTCCTTTCTCTCCTGCCATCCCCTTTATGAACCCCTCCTGGAAACAGCCCTGGTCAAGGTGACAAATGACATTATGTCCTTCTGTCTCCTCGTACTTCTCAACCTCTCTGCTGCCTTTGACACTGTGGACCACTCTATCCTCCTCCACGGCCTCTCCTCTCACCTCAACCTTCAAGGTTCTGTCCTTGGCTGTTTCAGATCCTATCTCTCACACCGGCTCCAGTTTGTCTCCACAAATGGCTTCTCCTCCAGCCCCCGCACCGTCCTGTGTGGTGTTCCTCAGGGCTCTGTCCTCGGTCCTCTCCTCTTCAACCTGTACATGCTCCCTCTTGGTGTCATCATCCGCAGACATGGGGTCAATTTCCATATGTATGTGGATGACACCCAACTCTATCTCTGCCTCCACCCTTGACTCCAGGATCACTGCTGTCCTGACAGACTGCCTGTCAGATATCAAGTACTGGATGAGGGCTAACTTTCTACAATTGAACATAAGCAAGACCAAGGCCCTCCTGATTGGCTCACGCCAGTGCCTCAGCACCTCAGGCACTGGCATCATCAGCATCCATAGTTGCACACTCCACCTCACCAAGCCAGTCAGTAACTTAGGCATTTTGTTCGACCCTCAACTGTCCTTTCTCCCCCACATCCATGCCAACACCCTGCTTGTCGGCCTTCACAACTCTTCCCTCCACAAGCTGCAGATCATCCAGAACCCTGCAGCTCATGTCCTCCCGGCTCCGTGACCCCATCACACCCACCCTCACCCGGTTCCACTGGCTCCGCATCCCTTAGAGGATTGAGTTCAAAATCTTCATCCTCACCTTCAAGGCGCTCCATGACCTTGCCCCCTGCTACCTCTTCGACCTGCTAAGACCTTATCAACCTGTCCGCTCCCTCTGCTCAGCAGGCTCCGGCCTGCTCCATATCCCCCGCCCAGCTCTCCCCACCATTGGTAATCGGGCCTTCAGCCTCTCAGCCCCCACACTCTGGAACTCCATCCCACATTCCCTTCACCTCGCTCCCTTCAAGGCTGAAGAGCGTTAACTTGTCTAATCGTTGCTCATATCTCATTCCTCTTACACTGGGGATCATCTTTGTTACTCTCCTATGCACTCCTTCTATAGCCTGGAAATTTCCTTTATGTTGTAGTGACTAGAACTGCAAAAGCACTCTGAGTATGTCCTGACCAAAGTACTGTGCCACTTCACTTCTGGGGTTCTGAACTCAACTGATCTGGCAATTTTGCCCGCACTATTTCTGTCTCACATGGGACATTGCTGTGAGTAAATTGGCTGCCATGTTTTCCACAAAAACACAGTCACTCAACTTTACAGTATATAGGGTGAAGCGCTTTGAAATGTGCTAGACCAGATGTAAAGATTGTTACAATGGATTGCTGCCCCAGAGAATCTGCACCATTCACTGCCCCCAAATAAATCCATTTTCTGTTTTTATTGTTGCTCATATAATAATTATAATATTATAATGTTTGATTGGTGGTGAAGGGAATTAGCACTATTTCACATTAGTAAGATACAACAAGTGCTTCTAAATGTAAAGTAGATTTTTAAAAAAATTGCACAATGATTTTGTTCAATAATTCTTTGCTTCAAGATTAGCTTAAGAAGAGTCACACAAGTGGATGTGTGGATGGTATCTATCCATTAAACATGCAAAGTTATAAACCATACCACTAACATGTTGCTGGAGATGGTGAAGTTAAGGCGTGCAATGAAAAATTTGACGAAATCATGTAAATTAAACAGATTAATAGCTGAGAACTTCTCAATTTGCCTTTTAGTGAGGGTGACTAAATTTCCATTGGTGGTTAACAAAGGGAAATAGGTTCAAAACAGACCAGAAAGAAAACGTTTGATATCCCAGTTAAAGTTTTTTTTAAAAAAGAGAAAGTGTTGTTAGTTCTAAAAAAAGGAAAGGAAATACTGAGTGTTCAATGTGATAATTATTAATATTGGTGGTGGGGAATTCTTAGTTCTAATGCAATGACTATCACATCAAAGTGTTATAATATAGGCTGATGATTGCCCCGGTTGAGGTATTATGTCCTTAGCCAAATTTGCCCTGTTTTGAGTTTAGCAACAAACTGAGAAATAACATTCTAAAACAGAAACACTCATCGGAGAAATGCAGCTATTAATTATCATTAATCCAGCAATCTTCTCCAGTACTGCCAGCATCAGCAATTGGGGTTCAATTTGTTATACATGTGTTCCCGAATTTGGTTTACAAAATATGGTCACCCGAATACTCCACAACTTTTACTCCACTACTTGGTTTTATCAGTGTTTTACTTTACATTTGATTAAAATAATATTGGGGTGTAAAACAGGGATTTCAAATGGGATCCCTGAATAAGACAGACCAGAAGTCGCCGTGTTTGACGTACGGGAAATGTCTCTCCAGTGTAATCTAGTTTGGGAGTGGAATTCCTGGAGTCAATGTGACATGAAAGGAAGCAATCTCCCAATTAGATTATTCAATTCAGGAATCTCAGTCAAAATCAACATGTTTTAAACGTTATTGTGGTTAAAAATAAATAAGTGTTGGTGATTGGGTGGCATGCTGAGACAGGATTTTTACCTTTACGGCTTAGTTTTTGAATCCAGGGACTAATAGGATGACAAACCCTTCTGTTTGCTAGCTTTAAGGGTCTTGAGTGAAATTGAGTGATGGATTCTATCTCAACTCAATCCTAACGGACCCATTGCACAAAATTGCCTTACTTCAGGGTAAAATCGGCAGCCTCACTCATAGAGCCTGGTTGTCAAAGCTAGAAACAGAAAATGTCTCACTGCCACGGTGGAATGTGCTCTACTGAGGCTAAGGCTAAGACATATGATTTAAGGAGAGCTGAGGGGCTTTACATCAAAGCTTTCTGGGACCATGGGACCTGAAAGTGCTTGATACTAACACTGGAATGGAAAAGTGTTTCATTCCTCATTCCTCCCCCTGAGGAGAGGATGTTAGATTTGGGGAATGAAACACAAAATTGAATGAAACTTTTTTTAATCAATAGGATCAAGTCATGCACAGTGTAAAGGTACATTTTGAAAAATGATACACATTTACAATTCAGCTATATCCTCCTCTGCCCAGTTGTAAACTTCATTTCAAAATGTTTCTCTCTGCCTAAAAAGAAGAGAAGGAAGATTCAGAAGAAAGGAGATGAACTTTCCTGGCATTGAACATCCAATATCTGAAGGGAATAACAGAGCCATGACTTGATCCGGCAAGCTCTTTGTACCGAAAAAAATACTGCATTTTCCTTTAAGCTATTGTTAGTGTTTTCTTGGCAATCACTACCTCTTGTTCCAGATTTTTTCTACTGAAGAATTGGCAAGTTTATCCTCTGAGTCCATTTTGCCTTATTGCATGCATGTGGTTTGCCTTGTGCCAAGTACTTCAAAAAACATTTGGATGAAGTACAAGTTCTATTTGCATCATGTTCATGTCTCTTTACTTAGTAAGGGAAGAGAGGTCAAAATAGGAAAGATATTGAGAGGGTGCTTCAGGGCTATGTGCTAGGAACTGTCCTGATCCAAGTATGCATACGTTACCTAAATTCACATACTTAGGGCATGGTAGGTATATTTACATCAACTAAGATGAACAGTGGAAGTGGAGGAAGGAGTCAAGATCTTACAAAAATAGTTCAAAAGGATTGTTGAGTTAATCACTGGCAATTGGAGTTCAGTATGGATATTGTAAGGTGAAGTAAAAATAAGAGGCACATATATTCCATGTGCAGGACAGAGCTAGTCAAGGGGGAAGTTGAAAGAGAGCTACGACTTCAACTTTAAGGGGGAAGTTGAATCAACTCACATCAGTGGTGTGAGTTCCTTCTTCACTCACCATGTCCAAACAATGTGAGGCAGCAATAAACAAGGCAAAAAGGCTGGGCCACATTGCTGGGCTACAATCAGTGGATTTCAGATCGCCAGAAATGATGCTCAAGGATACTGTGGTCTGGTCAAGCCACCCCTGGATTATTGCATTTGGTTTTGTCATCATTAACATCCAGGTTTTAGAAACAATGGGAAGAGCAATGGGGCTGATCACCAATGTTAATGAGCCCTCAGATTGTCTTGAAAAGAGACATCTCAGAATAAAATGTATGGAATGTATAAAATAATAAACCTTTCATTTGATTTAGTACCTTATCACATAGTTGAGATGTCTCAAAGTGCAGGATTACTGTTTACTGTAACATTGTAAACGTCTATGGATTTTGTAGGGGAATGCAGCAGACAATTTGTGCACAACAATGTCCTACAAAACAGGGGGATTTTTATCAGGGGAATTGTAGGCCAGGACACCAGGAGAAACTCCCTTCTCTTTTTGTACAGTGCCAAATACTCCAAATTCATATTAATCAGCTGTTTATTGTATTGTTGTTAATGGGATATTGCTGGCACTGATTAGCTGACACATTTGTGTACACAACAGTTTGCACTCCATTTCTTAGCAATATTAGCAATTATATTTTCTAAAATGCTTTGCGGCATGTGTTTTAGATATGACATTATATAAATGCAAACTGTTGTAATTTTGTGAGGTAATCTCTACAGTATAATGCCATTGCTTCAGGTAGTTTTGAATATTTGCATTGTTTTCAAATCCAAATACAGTATTCACTAAACTACACATTAGTCTCAATCAATTATATTCTTCTTGGCCATTGTTGCCAATATTTCGAGAATTTTTTTCACTGTGCACTGAGTTTGTGAATCTGGCTTGTTCATATAGACTTGGAACAGGAGGGGCCCAAGCACAGATCTTTGAGGCACTTTCTCACTATATTTCCTATTTTGACCAAATGTCCCTACCTGCCTAAATTGATCATTCATTTTGTGGCTATTTGTGGGACAATACCGTTTGCAAATTGGCTGCTGTGTTTGCCTTCAAATGACACAGTCACAACACTTTACAGCAAATCCAGTGAAGCACTTTGAGACATGCTCCTCATGTGAAAGGCATTATATTAAATGCAAGGATTATTGCTAATATTCTAAATAATTAAGTTATTATAAATAATAACCTTCCTTCGATTCATCGGACTGCTGAACTTTGCTGTTTTCTCCCTTTTTGGTAAATCCACATGAATCAAGTTGTGCCGCCCACAACACAGAACCAGCTTTGGTTAAAGTGACAAATGACATTTTGCTCATCTGCGACCAGGGCTTCCTCTGCCTCCTTGCCCTCCTTGACCTCTCTGCTGCCTTCGATACTGTTGACCACGCTATCCTCCTACACCACCCCTCCTCTCACCTCAACCTTCATGGGTCTGTCCTTGAACGGTTCTGATCCTACCTCTCACACAGTCTCCACTTGCTCTCCACAAATGGCTTCTCCTCTAGCTCCCGTACCATCTTGTGCGGCATTCCTCAGGGCTTTGTCCTTGGTTCCCTCCTCTTCAATATCTGTATGTTTCCTCTTGGTGACATCATCCACAGACATGGGGTCAACTTCCATCCCACAGTCCCTCTGCTTCGCCCCCTCCCTTGCCTCCCTTCAAGACCCGTCTCAAGACCCTCCTCTTCGATCATGCCTTTGGTCACCCTTGTTTCCCCACTGCTTTCCACTCTCCTTTCCTGAGCCCCAGCTCGGGTCCGAAACACTGATTGTCCAGTGCCTTTGGACGTCCTGCTGACGTGAAAGGGGCTATACAAATGTAATTTTGTTGTTGTTAAGTCAGTCGCACATACAGGCAGGCAAAATTATTACTTCTTTTATTTTCCCCTTTCAAGATCGGCCAGATATGTTCTGACGAAGGGTCGTGGACCCAAAACGTTGACTCACTTTCTTTTCTCCATAGATGCTGCCTGACTGGCTGAATTTTCCCAGCTCTTTCTGTTTTTGTTTCAGATTTTCAGCATCTGCAATATTTTGTGTTTAGGCCAGATATATTCTAGCTTTGCAGAGCATGTACAGTTGTTTCATTAACCTTTGAGCTCAGAGTATTGAGGTCTGAGGTCAAGTGCTCCAGGACGCTACCCCACAAGAAGGGCACTATATAAATGCAAGTTGTTGTTGAGGACTGAAACCAAATGGCTTTAGGTTTAAAGTGACTAGTGCTCTTTGAATGAAGGGTTAGCCAACAAGGGACAATGCATCAACAAGAGTAAAATTGAGCTGACTTAAGTTAAATTTACACTTTTAGTGGTTTGTTTTACTCTTAAAGTTGAAAAAGGAATTGTATCAGCCAGAAAAGCCCCTTTGTTTACAAAATGCATTTTCTGCAGGGAATTCCATGTACACAATGCTGAAACTTGCCAGGACTTGGCTCTGACCCAAGACTTTAAATCAAAAATAGTTATTTTGGGTTAGTGTTGCATATATGTGTTTCCCTGCACAAGACTTGCTTCACCTAGGTGATATTTTCTATGCTGACTGAATTATGCTGAAATTTTCCTTTTCAAGATTTTTTCAATCCCTTTTTCAGAATGAGAGATATCAGTGTAGGGAAATGGAAGAAATTTCTACTGCCATTGGTGGATACCCATCTTGATGGCCAAAATTTCACTCACTATACCTAACTCTGTGGAGCTCCCTTGGTAAATCCGTTCACCTTGTATTCTCTCTATGTGTCTTCTAAACCACTTGTTGTCTTTTCTCTGAACCCCTCCTTCTCATCTTGATCAGTGGTTATTGTAACAATTAATATTACAGCAAAATTCCCTATTCAGTCCAACAATGTACCTGAACTTCGAATCAAACTCTCTTTCCAATGCAATTTTTTTAATTTGCCAAACCAGCGATCCTTGTGGGCCTCAATGAAAGAGATGCCAATTTTATATCAATTTCTGATCAGTTATGTACAGTTATGTACTATGTTTCTCTCCCCTTCTCCTACAACAACAACAATAAGGTTCCATTTATTGAGCGCCTTTCACGTCAGGAGGACGCCCCAAGGCGCTGTACAGTTGAGTCAGGACCCGAGCAAGGGGGAAATGGTCAGGGTGAGGGGAGGGAAGGGAGGGAGCGAGGAGGGGTAGAGAGTCGAGAGGGGAGCTGAAGGCACTGTCAAAGAGACCTATACTGACCTATATTGATTCAATCTGGCTAAATGCTGGTGTGTTTCTGCCAGTTCAGGCTGGATAGAGTTGTCCAATGCTCATAGACAGCTCCCCTGAAGGTACTCTTATCTAGTCTGGATGGAGCCCAACAGAAGATGATCAAATCCAGTCTGGAAAAAAGACTTAAGGACAGTGTTGGGGGTATTTTAAGCGCATGTCAAAAGATTGACGACACTTATTGAATGAAGAAGAATAGCCCCTAAGGTCTCTCAAACCAGATGGATTTCTATTGATTTGCCAAATCAGAATATAGCTGGATAAGATTTTCTTTTGGATGTTCAAGAACTGGAAAGTGAAGGGATCACCTAGCCCAGAGGTTATCTTTGTGAAGATGTCAACTTGGTTTAGTTAGTAATACTCTCACCTCTGAGTCAGAAGATTGTTTGTTCAATATCAAATTGGGTTTTGAGCTCATAGTCGAGGATGAGATTCGAGTGTAATTGAGGGTGAATTGCATTGTTGAAGGTGTTGTCTTTCAGCTGAAAAATTAAGACAACATCCTACCTGTCTGTTCAGATGGTTTTCCAAGATCCTATGACACTTCAGAAAGAATACAAAACTTTACCTGGTGTCCTAGGCAAATCCTTAATACAAATTAATCATTCAACAACAACAGCAGCAACAAAAACTTCCATTTATAAAACGATCTTCATGCGGGATAGTGTCCCAGAGCACACATGGCTGTGGAGCAAATGGCTGCCACATTTGTTTACAAAAGGGCAGTCACTACACTTGACAGTAATTATTTGTTGATCACTTTTAGATTTACAATGTGATAAAATGTTAAGAAAAACAATTTTTTCATACATATCCTTGCAAAGTCTGTGAAGCAATGTCTAACGTCTGGACTTCTCAACATCTGCTGAAGGAATATAGGGTTGGCTTGTGTTGTATTGTTCATCTCAGAGACCCCTAGCTGTAAAATAGGTTCATTTCATTTAGTGATAGGTAGTGTAATCCTCCCCTCACCATCCTCCACCCTCCCCCCCCAACCCAACCAACCCGGACACACGCAATCACTAAAATAATCTAATTCTGTTAAAAGTGCGATTTGAAGAGGTTGGGAGAACAGGCAACAAATTAAATGGACATCAACAAGAATATTATTTCCACTGCTTGAGCTGGAGCTGAGGTGCAAAAATAGCTGGGTGTCAGTGTGGCTAGATAAACAATCGCCTTCCTGTTGAATCCATTGAAGAACTAAGCAGAGGCTTTCCTTACTAAAAATACCATCATAATTAAGTAGTTATTTTGGGATGTGCTGCTGCAATTAAAAAGCACGTGGATATTACTCTTCAATTGTTTATTGATCTTAGGAACTAGCAGCCAACAATAGAGCATAAATCTGACATACTGATATACTCCATCTTTTCTCATTATTAAGAAAAACGATATCATGCCTGATTTTAATGAGGCATGCATTCATGATTGTTACAATCTAATATTACAGGATAAGGCCAAGTTGCAAACAAGCATATTTCAATTTTCAGTCAGTTTATAGATTTACTGCTGGCCTACTTTACTCCCAGCTCTGACAATCCCACCTCACCGTCCTGCCAATTTGATGAGATTCAAATGCTTGTCAGGATGGATGTGCCTAGTGCTGTCCTCTCCTATGGACTGATAATAGGACCAGTTCCTCACTGTGGACACCATCAAAGTACCAAAAGATTGTTCTGGATTATTTGCCACTTGAGTCCAAATTTTTCAAATTTATTTTGTCTGTCCATTTTTCTCTCTTATTCTCCTGAGGACAATAACTTCTGTTGGGGCCACAGCTCCACAAGCGTGGCAGTCCTCCAGATCTGACCCACGTGATTAACTGGATGTGTGAGTCAGTATGCTGAGTGTCAATTTGACAAATGGAGGGGGGAGAGGACGGTAGCACAGCTGAGCTCAATTCATTTACTAGATGAATTAGCAATAGACTGAAGAACTAGAGTGCATCTGGAACTCATGGAACCAACTATCAACATGAACTGACACCTTCACTACATTAACTTGTGGAGTCCTGTAGCTCAGTGGTTAGAGCACTCACCTCGCAAACAAGAGGACCTAGGTTTAATTCCTGGGCAGGATGAAATGTTGGGCAAGTTTCCTTACTCCACATGCCTCTGTTTACCTAGCAGTAAGTAGGAACCTGGTTGTTAGTTGAAAGGCGGATCGCTTTTCCAGGGGTAATAATTCCTTCAAAATAAATAAAAATAATTTGATCATTCATTCCACTACTGTTTGTGGGACACTGCTGTGTGCGATTGGTTACTGTGTTTTGCTTACAAAATATACAGTCAACTCACTTTACAGTGTATTCCAGGAAGTGCTTGAGACATCTCAATTTGCTATATCCAATGCAAGGTTTATTATTATTATTATTTAGAATTTTTGGTCAACCCTATTATCAAGTAACTTGTTAGAACATGAATTCACTTTTAATGCAGGTCTCCTGTATAACAATAACAACAACTTGTACTTGTATAGCGCCATCCACGCAGGGAAGAGTCTCAGAACGCTTAACAGTGGCGGAGACTGACTCTGAGCCGGGTGGTGGGGTGGCGGTGGGAGGTGGCCATAAGCACAGTTCAAGAGGAAAATTTTGTTTCGGGACTTGAAAAAGGGAGAGAGGGGTAAGGTAGAGGGTCTGAGGGAGAGCTTTCCAGAGTTTCAAGGCATAGTGATTGAAAGCGCAACCTCCGATGGTGGGGAGGAGTGTTCAAGGGACGAGCAGGAGGCCGGTGTCAGTTGAGCAGAGGCGCCGGGTGGTGGATTGGGGAGTGAGAAGGTTGGAGGGGTAGGGAGGTGCAGGGAGTGAATGAATTTGAATGCGAGTGAGGATCTTGAAGTCGATCCGTTCGGTCATGGGGAGCCAGTGGAGCCTGGCCAGAACTGATGAGATGTGGGTATGGAGTTTGGTCCGGGGAAGTAAGTATACTCACAAAATTGGTTCAGATGAAGAAGGCCCATTGACCCATTGGATCTTAACCTTTCATTATACTTTCTTTGGAGTCTTCGCAGAACAGAATCAAGCTGTTTTTCAAATGAGTCCAATGTTCAGGCCTTAACTACCATTCCTTGTATCCTCTGAGAAAAGGGATATTTCCTGGTGTCTGTCTTGGAATTGCTTTTTGCAATTCTAAACCCGTGTCCTCTTGTTGTGTTTCTGTATCAGTACATTCATAAGTTTTGTTCTGGGTTTAATTTTTCAATTCCATTTAAAATGTTATATTCCTCAAAGTCGTCCTTTGAGATGACTTATTTTAACACTGAAGAGCCCTAACTTGTTTAATCATTGCTCATAGTTTACTCCTCTAATAACTTTATTGCTCTTCTCTGCATTGTCGCTAGTGCCTGGGCTGTCATCTTATGTCGTGGCAACCAAAACTGTATGTCGTACTCTAACCATGAAGGGCGCTATATAAATGCAAGTTGTTGTTGTTGTTGTAGGCGTGACCTGACCAGAGACCTGCATAATTTCATTACCTATCCTTTCAAAATGTACCATTTCACATTGTCAAAAATGAACTCCATTCCCCTCATTTCCCCTAATAGTACTCAACTGGAAGGAGAATACAACTTTGTCTTTACAACATAGGAATAGGGGGAAATCATTCAGTCTGTCGAGCCTGCTCCAGCAGTTTATTAGATATTGGCAGATCTTTTCATCCCATTTCCCTGCCTCTTCTCCACACCCTGAAGACCCTTATGTCCCAGGATTATGGATGGAAATGCAAAAAGAGTTACATTACAATTGAGGAGAAAACAAGTTCTAGTATTTAAGATCAAAACATCACCAAATTCAAGAAAGTGAAATGTTGCTTTTGTTAATTGTGCTAACCTATACTACTGGAAGTGATTTGCAATGCTTTCTAAGAGGATTAAGAGTAAGGAACAACATGTTTGTTTATTGTTCATTCACTGGCCATTGTGAGAATTCTGAGGATGTGCAATGAAGTAAACAGAAGGATTTGACAATGTTCATTTATTAAATATTCTTAACCCGACAGTCTGCAGAACCAGTTCTTGAAGAACATTAAAAAAATTAAGCGTGGACATTTTTGGGCAAGCTATTTCTAGAGTGGCTACCAAATCAATATGCACTATCTGTACTTATAGTATGAAGCAATTTCCTGGTAAAACGACCTTCTGAAATTTATGCCGCATTTAAGTACAGTATAAATTGGTTATTGAGGAAATATAGGAAGAATATTTTGTTGATTATCAATTTGAAACTTTTAACCAGCGTTGGTTGCAGTAAAGTTTGTGAAATGTTAAAATAAAAACAGAAAGTGATGCAAATGCACAGCAGGTGGATTAACATCAGAAAGAGAAATAGATTAATTTTACAGCTATTCCTCTTCATCAGAATAGGCAGGAATTTCTAATCCAATTTATAAATAGTTATAGAAAATTCTGTATTCTGGACTACATTTAGGATTCTCGATACCTAACAGTGTTTTACAAGGTTGTGCATTCATAAAGGTTTTGGAAGAAATTATGAGTATGATTGTTCCATGGCTAACAAATTCACCAATCCTTACCAGATGAGCAAAGAATATCCTCTCCCACTCCTGAAATACACGAATAAGAAATATGTGTGGTGTCTATGAAGATAATTTAGATAATGGGAGCTTCTTAGTCATTTGTTCTTTAAAATATACATTTATATTCAGTGGTTATAAAGATGCACGTTCATTTTGTTCAAACTTGGTCAACAACTTTCCCATTCAGTTTGATGCCTCTGTTTTCAGCACTGAATTTTCATTCACTGAGGCTAAGTGTTACCATTATGGTCACTGAGTTTCGTCAGACTTCTTTGATTCGCACAACAGAAAGCGAGTGTTTTATAGGGAAGAAAATTAGTAATGTCGAGAAAAAGGAAGTAGATTTACAAGGGAAACAAATATTTTATTGTCCTTAGCCATTCCCCCAGTTATATCAGCCATCTCCAATCCCAAACGTGCACACTCAAATGCACCTAGGCTAAATCCAGCCTTTGGTCATTCATTAAATCTGGTTTGAGCAACTCTAAAGAGAAAACCTCATTCTACTCCACATACATCCTGGAGACCAAGGCAAGGTAATTTTCCACAGCCAATCACCTCATCTACGCAAGTTCCCTTCATCCTTACCTCTGCCTCCAAATGCAAAGAGGTTATGGGCTTCATTGTGAACAAAATCAACAAAATCCATCTGTCCCAAACTCCACCCATGCTCCCTCCCACTGCCTCTACCTTGCACACTTTTGGCCCAATTTCTTCTTCAATGCTCTTTGCCTTATCTCCCACAAGAAACATACCATCTGCTTCCTTGACCGTTTCCCACTCATCTGAAGATTACTCAATTGTCTCCTCTGCTTGTAGATGCTGTCAACCTATCCCTATATTCTGGGATTGGCCCATCACATTCAAAGTTGTTGTCATCACCCCATTCTTCAAAACTCTCCAGCTACTTGTTTATCTCCAACCTGTTCTTCCTATCCAAAGTTCAGAAATATATCATTGCTCCTCACATCACCCTCCACTTGAGCCCCTATAATGCAATTTCTGTCCTGCTCACAGCAATGAGACAGCCTTTGTCAGTCACAATTGATGTTCTCTCTCTCTCCCTGTAACCAGGGCTCCCTGTGCCCCCTTAGCTACCTCATTCTCTCCACGCTGCCTGCAACACTGGCAACCACTCCATCCTCTTTGATTGCCTTTCCTCTCTCATCCACCTCGGTAGCACCCTGCTTTCTGGTCCCAATCCTCCCATCACTTCCACTTTGTTTCTTCCAATGGATTTTCCTCTTGTCATCACAAGGTCACCATGGGTAGCTCAGGGCTCTATCCTCAGTTGCCTCCTTTGCCTCATCTACATGCTCCCCCTTGGCAACATCATCCACAAACATAGGGTTAGTTTCGACATGTGTGCAGATGACACACAAATCTATCTCTCTACTTCTGCCCTTGATTCCAGGTATACTGATGTTCTGATCGCTTTTCTGACAGACATCAAGGTCTGGATGAACTTCAACTTCCTTCAGTTTAACCTGGACAAGACAGAAGACATTCTCCTCAGTTCCCATCAATGCCTCCCTGCTTCCAGCACTGACATCCTTAACTTTCCTTGCCACTCTCTCCAACTCACAGAATCAATGTGCAACCAGCTCATGCAAAACTCTGCTGCCTATATCCTTACCCACACAAAACGTCATATGCTTTTCACCCCCATCCTTGCTAGGCTCCACTGGCTCCCCAGTAGATTAAATTCAAGGTCTTGCACCTCCATACCTAGGTGATCTTCTACTTCACTTTTCGGCTCACTCGATTCAGCAAACTTGGGCCTGTTGCTCCACACCAACATCAATGGCCGAGCCTTCAGTCATTATGCCCCCAACCTTAGGAACCACTCTCATATACTCCTCTCTGTCTCCTAAATTACCTAAAAAGCTTCCTCTTCAACCATGCCTATAGTCACCCCTACCACCGGCACCACAACCCCACCCCACCACCCCCCACACACACACATAGTCCCTCCCTGCTGGCTCAGTGTCTCTATAAATTGCTCCAATATGTTAACTTGTGTGAAGGGCGCTAAATAAATGCAAATTATTATTGTTGGTGTTTGTGGTGTTTGTTTGAGTGTAAAAAGAAATGAAACAAACAATATACATGCTTATAGTTTCTTGAAATATTTAGCAAACCCAAGACTACTAAAATAGGAACTTCTTGCAGCCAAAGAGATCAGAATTGCTTAGCATAACAGAACCCATGGAAATTACTGGCATAGTTTTATTCCACAACTGGAAGAAGGGAAACCGAGCCTGAAAACCTGTGAGCAAATAATGGAAAATTGCCAGTGTAAACAAAATTTGGCTTATGAATTGTGGTCAGAAATGTCTCTGTTTTAGTATGCAATATAAATTCTGCCAGGATATACTACGAATAGGGACTCAAACCAGTTTCTCTTTTCCATTAGTCATTTAATGCTGCACTGCTGAATGGTCTATTGTCACTCAGTCAGGTAAACTAACACAAACAATTAGAAGCTGTATTTTTAACTTGAACTTTTCAACATGTTTGTTTCTGAGCATTCGGAATTCTCATCACTCCAGGCCTTATTAAGTAACTTCAGCAAGTCCTTTCCAAACTTTATGGATGGAACTAACCTTAAACACCCCACGGACACAGAGAAAAGTAGCTGAACACAAGACAGCAATGTCTTAAGTCAGGACAAATATTGGCAAAAGGCTGGTTTAAATAACCCATTGCTTTAAGCAATTTCCAAACCTCATTTCTGGCATTGGAAATTGGAAGCATCTTGAACGCCTTTTGATTCTCCAGCAGACAAATAACCATTATTGACAAACTCACAAAAAGAATCGGGGCAAGTTTACAGAATAAGCACAATTATTTTTGTGCTCAACTTTGTTTATGTGTTCAGATTGAATTTCATTTGAGCATCATGTTCCGCAGGAGTTCCTTGGTCAATACTCTGTTAACATGCTATTGAAACAAAACAAACATTTTTTTTGCAGTGAATAACTGTTATCTATACTTTTTAAATAAATTTCTGTAAATAAAAAAGCATAGCATAGGAGAGGTGTGAAACTGATTTATGTAACCAGTTGCTAGTATCAGGAGCATCTGGATATTGTCAATGTATTGTAAAGCATGTTCAACAGTGACTGTGATATTTATAGCGACCCATGTGTCCTTTAAAAAAAACTACAGCATTCCAATTAGCACACACCTTCAGTAATGTAGTGCTCTGCTATGCATTAGCACAATAGGCTTCTTCCCCAAAGGCCACGGAAAACAAAGACATATTCCAAAATCTTATAATCCTATTAACGTTGTTTCATTTTTCAGTCAAGCTCTTCTGTCAAGCTTGTCTGAGGCTTAAAGTTTGAGAACAGAAAGCCAATTGAGGCAGCGGTCAACAGCTGGAGAGGTCAACAGTGAAAGGTCTTCAGCCGAGACCTAAAAGTGGGAAGAGAGGGGACGAGGCGAAGGGAGTGAGGAAGGGAGTTCCAGAGCAAGCTACCTGAACATGATCAAAAGCTTACCTATACGATAAAGTGTTTCACGTTTTATAATAATAATCCTTGCATTTAATATAGCACCTGATCATGTCGTTGGGATGTTTCAAAGCGTTTCACAGAATATACTGTAAAGTGAATTGACAATTTTTTTGTGAAATATAAATGTACAGTCAGCTGAAGCCAAAAGACACATTTTCAAGACTAAGGTGCATAGATATTTGCATCAAAAGATATGGAGCAAGCGCAGGAAATTGGAGTTGAGGTACAGATCAGCCACGATCTCATAGAATGGCTGAACAGGCTCGACGGGCTGAATAGCCTGCTCCTGTTTCTGTGTTTCTATCAAAACAAAGAAAGAACAAACAGATTTTCAATACCAGTAAGTTGCTATCTAATTTTAAATGTTATTCGTTTTTAGGTTTTGGCATATTCTTTTACTCCAGCATACATTAGCACATTTGTGGCTGCTAAATACTTAATCTGGGGAACCATTATTTTCATTTACTTAATGTTTAAATAGTCGAGTTTTTGCAATTTTTTGAAAGTGTAATTTCCTTAAATATCATCTTTCTAAAACTTTTACCGATAAATGATTTGAAAGGTTTAAAAGGCATAACATATGCAGTTAGAATGTCATTAAACCTTCATCCTTTGTTTAACACAGTGCCAACAACCTGTTCGCCTGATTCTCCAGCTGTTGCCCACACATAGTGCCCTGAAATCTGCATCCTCTCCCGCACCAGGCTCTGCAAGTCTAAAACTCCCAGTCTCACCTGGCTCCATTGGCTCCCCATCCCCCAGTGAATCAAGTTCAAGATCTTCATTCTCACTTCAAATCCCTCCACTTTCTTGCCCCACCCTACCTCTGCTTCCTTCACTCAGCAAAAAGCAGCCTGCTTCATGTAACCCACACTATCACAAATACAATACAAATTTACTTTTTGACATTCGGCCATTGGGCTTTCAGCCTTCACTCTCTGGAAATCCATCCTGGAGTCTACAACTTATCCCTTCCCTTGCTTCCTTCATGGTCTGCCTCAAGACCTCCCCTTTGACCATGCTTTCAGCTATTTTTCCTCCATCACCTCTCTCAGCTTACTGATTTTTAAATAAGTCCAGTGTCCCAGCCTAAACCACACCGGCTATCGTAAAACAGTATCTTGCATTGGGCTCCGCGTGTCCATTACCCCCATCCTCACCCGGCTCCACTGGCTCCTCATTCCCCAGAACTGTTCCAGTCCTTAACTACCCTCTGCCAAACTGAGCCAAGCCAATAGACTTTGGATACATAAAGTTAGTAGGGGTTAAATGCTGCCCCAAGTTCTTGTTTGCCTTCTCAGCCTGTGTATGTTGTTTGATGTTGGGTGACCCGGAATAATGGATAAAGTGGCTAAAAGGCAAAGGGAGGGAACAAAATATCAGCAGCAGAAAAGTAATGTTTTTGTATCTAAAGATAACATTAAAACATCAGTGAAGCAGAATAGCATTATTTTATGTTGACACCGAAAGATGCGCCTTTACTTCACACCACCCAAGTGCTGCAGACTTCAAAGAGCTGCTTCACCCTCACTGCATTTGAAATTTTTTTTTCTGCAAAGCCTCTCTCCTCCCTCAGTCTGGAGGGCAAAGCCATCCAGACCAAAGTCTGCTCCGTGAACTGTTGCCAATGCTACTCAGTTGTTGGCTCAGAGCAGGCAGGCTCCAAGTGAGCTGAGACAGGCAACGTCTGTTTTTAATTCCCCCAAGCTCGATAACTGTTATTATGAGACGCTAACTGCATCTGAAGTCTTGACTAAGAAAAGATAAGACTCATAACCCAGTGTTTCTGACCGATTTAGGATTCAGAGTGGCCTGGGATTTCAGCATTTGAGCATCTGAATAAAAAGTAAATACCTTCTTACCAGGCCATTAAACTCAAATAACGTTGAAAGTCAACCAGCGACAGCCAAATAATGTTTGAATTTTGTAAGTTACAGTGATAAAGGAGGAACATCTCATACTTTGTAGCAACTTGACCTGGAAGTAGGTCTGCAAAACCATATTATCTGATTGTTTTCCCTATTTACCAAGCTATGTATTCGATATTTTGTGCTGCTTTTTCACTGCAGATAGAAACAGGAGTAGGCCATTCAGCCCCTCGAGCCTGTTCTGCCATTTTATAAGATCATGGCTGATCTACATCTCAAAACCAATTACTCGCTGTTGCCCGGTATCCCTTAATATCTAGACCTAACAAATACCTATCTACCTCAGTTTTGAAGATGTGAGTGGATCCAGCATCCACAGCCTTTTGGGAAAGTGTTCCAGATTTCCACTACCCTTTGGGTGAAAAACTGCCTCCTAATTTCACTCCTAAATGCCTTGCTCTAATTTTAAGGTGATGGTCCCTTCTTCTGGATTCCCCTACCAGAGGAAATAGTTTCTACCCTATCGAATCCCTTTATTATTTTAAAGATAATCTTATAAAACTGGTACCTGGGGGGAAGAGAAAGGGCATATTTAGCTGTGATTCAGAAGATTAAGATTAAGATGATTGTAACTTAAAATTCTCTGCATTCAAATGAAAACTGGTGTCAGATTCCTGATCTGAGGGGGGTGGGGGGGTGCTCTCCAGAAGAAGGGCGCCAACACTTAATGACTGTTTAATGTTTTATACTCAACACCGCAAGTTGTTGTGATAATAATAATAATTTCCTATATTTGACATAGCATCTTATTACAACTTTGAAAAATCTCAAAGTATTTCATGGGATTTACTGTAGAGTAATAGTGACTGTATTGTCGGCAAATGCAGCAGCTACTTAGCAGAGCACAATGTTCCACAAACAGCAATGAAGTGAATGATCAATTGTATTTGCAGGATTGTTGGCTAGGACACCAGGATAAACTCCGTCTCTATTCAAAATGGTGTCGCAAATTTGTTAACATCCACCTGAACAGGCAGACAATACTGTACTTTCAAGTTTCATCTGAATTATGGTACCTCTGACAATCCAGCCCACCCCCAGCAATGCACTGAGTTTAGACTGCGAGCTCAACATCCCAACATGGGTCTTGAACCCATAACCTTCTGTCTCAGAGAGTACTGGCATGTAAAGAGCAACCTTTGCGGTGTTCCTTAACTATTGCTGGCAATATCAACCACTAGGTGGCAGAACATTTCTCCTGGTAAGGGTCTTCTCCCTTTCACATCCAGCTGTCAGCCTTTTCTTATTTTGAAGCAAACATGATTTTGTATTGTAACTTTGCAACCAAAAGTGGGTTTTAATTTCTTTTATTTCATATTTATTTTCTAAATTGCTCTGCTGAGGAAAGGGCAAAACCGATGGCCAAAAAAGGAACTCTTTATCTGACCTTATCTCAAGGCTTTGGGGGCCTAGGTCACTTGATCAATAAAAAGGGTAGAACATTGGCCCACTGATAGAGAATCTTATGACATTTCTAGCCATAAATGCTCTATCAACAAAATAATTCAAAATTAACAGAATTTGGGGTAAATTTTAAGACTTATTTTATAAAAATACATACCAAATTCCATAGATCATTATTTTTGGCATAAAACACAAAAATGTTACATGAATTCAATGCAGGTCAGCCCCTCGATTTCACCTAAAGTGTGTAAGATAGCAGAGTTGATGCAAAATTTGGGTCTTTTTCCATACACTTCCATTACACTCCAGAAGTGTATAAATATGGCAGTAGGAACAGTCATACAGTATCAAACACTTCACTGGAGAACAAAGAGGAGTATTGAAGGGCAGACGTTCTGGAATTTCAAAATGCCTTTGGGAACAGATGTGCATTTTTGCACCTACAGAATAGACACAACTTATGATTTTAAGTTGTCACTGTGTTCAGCATTGGGGATGTGGGGTGGGAGGGTGGAGATGCTGGTGAGAATTGGACTGTGGTATAAAAAAGACACAGAGAAAACCTGGTTAAAATAACAATAATTTATTCAAATAAATATTGTAATCTGCCTTTTATATAATACTACAAAAATTAAATGTTATCAAAAATTATCAATATAATTTTTCTACAAAAAGTTAAAACATAAAAGTATAGACATACACTAAGAGTGTGCCTCCCATCAGTGTGCTATGGTTTTGCTTCCTTTTCCCACAGCAACACTGTCTACTTCTTCATGGTGGTGGATTGGGATCCTGACCACCTATAGCTATGTCTTGTACAAGGGATGCAGTGGTTGACTCCGCTGGATCTATCTGCTCAGGAGGCAGCGCGGTAAGCTGTGGAATGCCTTATGCTGTTTGAAGGCCCGATGTATCCTTCGGATGAGATGTTAAGCTGTAAAATTTATAAGTTGCATGTCTGCCTATTCAGGTGGAGGTTAAAGATCCCATGGCACTATTCAAAAAGAGAAGGGGGATTCTCTTGGTGTCCTGGCCGACAATCTCCCAAATAAAATTGATCATTCATTCCATGGCTGTTTGTAGGACATTGTTGTGTGCAACCTGCTGTGTTCGGCCATAAAACTGCTTTTCTCCAGAATGAGACATATGGTCTCTTGGATCGTATGTCCTTGACAATGTTAGATCAACTCAGAGACTTATCATCTCTCAGGCTGTCTTGGGCCAAACATATCTGACACCACTTGACTTTATCAACTTTAGGCTGCAGACGCTGCACAGCATTCTCCAACTGGACGTTTGCTCCTCTAAAACAACTTGTATTTATAATAACATATTGGAGCACTTGATAGTGGTGGTGTTGGATGCCGAGCAAGGGAGAGGGAAAAGTGGAGCGGAATGTAGAACTGATTGAAGAAGTAGGTTCTAAAGTGGGATTTAAAGAGAGATAGAAAGGGGACAAGGCAGAGGGGTAGAGGCAGGGAGTTCTAGAGAAGAGGGCATAGTGACTGAAGGCTCAGCCACCGATGGAGGAGAGGACAGGGATGCACAGCAGGCTTGTATTAACTGAGTGGAGGGGGCAGCAGAGGAGTGGGGTCTGAACAGATCAGAGAGATAGGGAGATACTAGGATGTGGAGCGTTTGAAATGTGAGAGTGAGGACCTTGAAGTCAATCCATTTCTTAATTAAATTTAATACATTATTATTATATTTCTATCATGTTTTATTGCAACTCGGTGTGAGTATACACTGAATCTGAGGCTCGGTGTGAGTACACACTGGATCTGAGGCTTAGTGTGTGTACACACTGGATCTGAGGCTCGGTGTGAGTACACACTGGATCTAAGGCTTGGTGTGCATACACACTGGATCTGAGGCCAATAATGACCTTGTTGTGGTGGTAATTAAGGAGCTCCATTCGGATTGTCTTTTATTTTACCGCAAATCCCTGAATGTTTAGTGCCTTGGGACATCCTCCTGACGTCAAAGACGCTTTACAAATATAATTTATTGTTGTTGTTGAAAGACCTTCCAGAGACTGTTGATCAGTGTTAACATTCCGATATAAATATGTTTACTCTTTTAACTAAAAAGATCTTTATCTGTTCCAGGGTTAATGCACCAGATTTGTGACATTGCTGGTGTTGGGAGCTGGCCATACTCCATATTCTTCAATAATTAACCAACATTTGCTGCCGCTTCAAGGAATTCTGCACAGGTGCTTAATTCACACATGTGTAAACTACTTTCCTTGGACTCAGGTCTCATTGAGAACAATAATAAACTTGGACTATACCTTTAGACATTCAACTTAAAATCATTACAACACAATACAAATTTACATTTATATACCACCTTTCACATAAGAACATAAAATTTGCTAGGCGAAATAAGACAAAGGTCCATCTAGTTTGACTTCCACCATCCTGGCAGTCGCATATACATGTCATAACCCAAGCTATATACTGTGTCATCTGCAAATTTAACTACTGTGCTTGCTCCAGATTATTTATGAAGATATTAAATAAAAAAGGTCCCAAAACAGACCCCTGTGGAACTCCACTGGTAACATTCTCTCAGCCTGATGATATTCCCTGTACCACCACCCTCTGGGTTCTATAGGTCAGCCAATCATGTATCCATTGCAAAATACTTCCACTGATTCCTGCTTGTTTTATTTTCAGTACCAGACTTTCACATCAGGAGGACATTCCTGGCTGAGCCGAGGGGAGTGGGAAGGGGTTGTGAAGGAATCAACATAGATGCAATTTGTTGTTGTTGATGACCAAAGGCGTGGTCGGGAGGAAAGTCTTGAGTCAGACCTTGAAAGAGGTGAGGGAGGGGGAGAGTTTGAATCATTCTATAAGCACTAAATCCTGGAATACTGTTTATTATAGTAAAAATGTTGCAACCACAGAAATTATGATGGGAAGATTTGGTGAATGAAATTGCAAGAATAATGAGTTCAGTGTCCCCGGGTACAATTCTCTACAAACTGTTCTTTGATGTTAACATTCAACATTAAGAATTAATAGACTATGAAACGTTATAAATAAAATGAATAAAATGTGTGTGGATGTTGGATCTCGGGACTCTACGCAATGGGGAAGTGGAAAGGTGATATTACTTTCTATTGTAGTTTGCAAATTTATTGCACACTGTGAGAAATAGATTCAGTCAGTGCAATACCCTACTGTGGAAAACTTTTCTACATCTTGTAAAATTGTCCAGGTGTACTTGCAAGAAATAGATATCCCACAGATCACTCTAGAGAATACTTTGCAAATGAAGATTAAATAAATCACAAGTTAGAGACAATTCAAATTGCTCTGTATGAGGTGAAATATTGCTTAGAAAAGAAAACAATCACTTTTTAGAAAATACACGTTTGGAAGAACGCGGTAGTTTGTCTTGATAGAATATATGAAGGAATCAAAATCTTGATAAAGGAAAGAGTATTTTCAATAGAATTCTGACTTTTTGTCATATGATATTGGTATTTAACTTGAGTAACTGTTGTAAAAGGTGTCCCATCGTTTGAGTGCTGATGTCATGCAGATTATTCCATTAGCATTGCTGTCATATAATCTCACTGTAACTGTTCCTTAACCCCAGGGAATCACAGTAAGTATGTTTCATTTAAATTTAAATTTTCACATACGAAACAGATTGCATACACTATGAATAATAACAGCTGGCTTGTGTATGTTACACAGGGTTGGGAAACAGACAACTTCATAAAGTACTTGACCTTCACCCTGTGGTTTACCATTTGAACTCTTTGATTGTATCACTGCCTTGTGGCACACTTCAAGTCAGCCATTGTCTGTATTCTTGTGTAACTTCCCTGTAGTCTGCTAATTGCTTCCCGTTAATGCTGCTGTGATGATGCCACAAAGGAGCCCATTTAAGGCCAGTGCAAGCATTTACTATGTTTACTCTTATTTTGATCATTTTAAAATTACAGATATTATATTTGACGATGCGTCGATTGATATTTGGAGATATTATTTTTTATTGTTGTAAAGTCTACATGATATCTTGAGTCACTTGATAAATCGACGACTTGCACTTTTATAACGCCTTTCACACTGGATGAAAATCACAAAGTGCTTCACAGTGATGATGGGGATCAGCATCCAGGGCCCATGGAGTCCCAAACCCACTTACCTTGCTCAACCTAATCTTGTTGCCATGAAAATAGTCTGACCCTTTCAACTCACAATACAAAGTAAATCTACTTCCAAAACCAGGGAGGAAAGGAGAGGGAGTTTGAGGGGTTAACAAAAGCACAATAATGAAGACAGAGAAGAAGAGCTCCAGTCCGGACTAGTTGCCAATAGTGGATATCAGGGACAATCCCATTAATCATGGACATTCCTACTGACGTTTCAAGTGCTGGCATTAGAGTCGGTGAATGAATCACAGATTACACGATTGACTTCACCAGTATCCAGTGCCCATTGAGACCTGACTCACCTTTCCTGCTCAACCTAATCCCCTTAAGAACATAAGAACATAAGAATTGCTTAAGGTTCATTCAGTTCGCCTTCACTATCCTCGAAGATGTGATAAGGCACTATATCAAATGCAAGGATTATTATTATTATCCTGGCAGTCACATGTACATATCACATCCCAAACTATATACTGTGCCCGGAGATATTATTTCCTGACAGAAATCATTCTAATTTGTTTTTGAAAGAATCAACACTTTCTGCTTCCACATCTCCCTAGAGAGCTCTTCCATACATTTACTACTTGCTCAATGAAGTAGTGTTTCTGCAGATTTATTCTGAATTTACCCCCCCACCCTCCTCAATCGTTGGCCATGTCCTCTGGTTCTCCTGTTCAGGACAAGATAAAACAGCTTACCATGGTCTACATGGTCCCTTTAGAACCTTAAGTCAGGACACTTTCTTGCCTTGAACCTGTCAACACATACAACAACAACAAATTGCATTTATATTGCGTCTTTCATGACAGAAGGACGTCCCAAGGTGCTGGAAAACGTAGCGCAAAGCACATGTATAGAATGGGAGTAATATCCTCCATCTCTTCCTTTTGTTTGTCACTTACTTTCTTATACTTTCTCCCCCAAAATTGTATTTTGTTTATTCTTAAATCAGAAAGTTCAAGTAGCTGTCCTATAATTTCGCTCCACTTACATCATGCTGTGCCATGTCTGATATTACGTCTCCAATATGCGTCATTGAAAGCAGCCTCTACACTTGCGTACTCAGTCAGTGTGCTGTTACAATGGAAGAAACTAGATTATACTGATTCATAGTGAGTGTGTGATCTCTCAGTAGCTCTTATCTTTATGTCAGAACTTAAGCACTTTGAGATGACTTCTGATGTGAAAGGTGCTATATGAATGTAAATTGCATTGTAACTGCTTTTTTGTCGAATTATATTTCTGACAAAACAGCCAGCTACCTCCTTAAAATTCACTCATTTTACATTAGTCTTTTTTAAATTGTTGTTTTTCCTGACTGTATATGTAACTGGATACATTTTCCTGAATATATATAAGTGAATATGTAAGTGACTTACCTAAGTTCTGCATGAGTTCTTCACCTACATGTGCCAAATCTCGTTCTCAACATGCCTGCTGCATTTACTGCATGCCTAACCGTGCATTTACATAACAATGTGGTAGTTGTCAGCCAAGCAATTGGGAACGGAAACTCAGAGATGAAATACTACTCGCCATTGAATATGACAACATAGGCAAAAAAATTCATCTGTGCATGCCAATGGAGATTTTAAAATACTGTATGCATTAAAAAATTATACTTGGTAATCTGTATCCAACTCTTTTTAACAACCTCACATTCCAGACTCCAGATCATATCCTTGCCTCTTTTGAATCTGGTCTGTTCCATATTCGGGTACAAACTCTGGACTCTCCAGTGCCTATTGAAGTCCTCTCGATGTGAAAGGTGCTATATAAATTTGTCCTTGTTGTAGTTGTTATTCACTTCTGCTTTCTCTCCAGGATTTTCCCGTCCTCAGAAACCACATGTTTTACTACTTCTCTCGCTGTCTTCAAAAAATCTTCTAAACACTTACAAACTTTGATCAACGTGGAGTCCTGTAACTCAGTGGTTAGAGTACTCGCTTTGCAAGTGAGAGACCTGAGTTCAATTCCAGGCAGAGGGCGAAACCTTGGCCAAGTTTCCTTACTCCACACACCTAATAATAATCCCCCCAAAACCCAAAACAATAATAAATTGGTCAATTTCAATCTACGACCGTTTGTGGGACATTGCTGTGCGCAATTGGCTGCCGCGTTCGCCCACAAATATACAATCAATTCACTTAACAGTATATTCTGTGAAGCGCTTTGGGACATCCTCCCGACGTGAAAAGCGCTATATCAAATGCAAGGATTATTATTATTATTATAACATCCTCAAATCTCACTTCCCTGCTCAGCATCCACCATTACATTTATCATTTGCTTTGACTGAAACATTTAGTTATGTGAAGGTAATGTGTAAATGTGACTTATTGTCAGCTTTCAATTCCTTGATGGTATACTCATCATCATTATTATAGCTACATTTCTTGGTCTTATTTAGGAAAGGAGGGGAACAGACTCTTAATCCTCTGGACTTGACATCTCAGCAGTACACTGCTGGGTCAACATCTGCAATTCATAGTAGTACAGAGAGAGAATGAGCAGAGTTGGTCAGGTGATCACCATCTCTGGTGATCTACATAGTATCAGATTGTTACCAGTATCGATCAGGATTTCATTTCTGCTTCGCAAATGCAAGTACTCCAAAACCAAAGCTGCAGCCTGACAAATCCTAAAATGTCATCTTTACATTATTGTCTCTAAATGCAGGCTAATGAGAGTATCTGACAATAACCATCAAATTAGAGCTAGTCCTGCCTGGATAATCAAGGCGAGATAGGCACTGAGCAGATAGGCTTCAGTAGGGTAGACAAAGTGCAATGAACTAATAACAGAATTAATCTATGAATACACATTTCTCCTTTGTGGCGTAGGCTATTCAGAGTGCAAAGGATCACCATGGTTTAACATGCTGGTCTGTAATTGTCGAGTGCTACGTTAAAATGTTAATGCCAGACAAAAACCTTGAGGAATTCAGGTGGTATTTTTGTCTGAGAAAGAGGTTGCAATGAACACAAGCAGAGTATTCATTAAAATGATCTTTCACAAGAACCCAGTCTGTTCCCTAAGGAGCCTATCAGTGCTCTCTTGGACAGAGGCCAGAAGAAAAATTTCAACCTGCAATTTTTAAGATGCCAGGCAGAGGCACCTGTAATGTGCAAGATCTCAGGGCTTTCTAACAACCTCTATTAGCCATCTACCTATAAGTCTAAACAAATAAGCGAAGAACATGACTTCTGTTTTCTGAATGGTCTTTGGACAAAATGTTTCTGTTTAAGTTTTCAAACCTCTTCCTGTGTGCTGTCACGCAGAGCCTGAAAAGAAATGAAAATATTACATTTATGTTATTTTGTTGAGAAATAAATAGTTTGTTTCAGAGCTAGTTACTGTTCAGTGTTCATTTGTGAAGTTCACTCCATTGGTTTCACAATGCACTTGATGGTGGAGGGCTTCGATTGGGAGCAGGGGAGGGAAGTAGGGGAGGGAGTGGGAAAGGAAGTAGTCTCTATGCTGAGTCCATTTTAAACATCAAGAAAGACATTTTTTTGTTTTAAGATGCTGGGCAAAGGCAATTGTAAAGATCTCAAGCTTTTCTAACAACAACTTCAATTTATATAGCACCCTTCATGCAGAATAGTATTGCAGAGCACTACAAGCAGTAGTGATCAACTTACAACTTATTAATGATCAACTGGCTAATACATTTTCTTTAATATTTACTGCATTTTGAAGTGAAAAATCCACGGAGTGATGTGATAATTATCACTACATATTTCATCCTGTGTTGTACTGTGCACTACCGTCCAGTTGCAATTCCTATCACTCTTAGTCAAGCAGTATGGTCAACAAAGGAGTGTCTGTCAGCTTTCTCAGTGTTGTGCAATTGCCCCAGTTGTAGTTGTCTATGTGCGCACAGTCCCTTTCCAGCCCACTCACATTCAGAAACAGCAGGTGTATCAGTAACATTAGTAGGAGTCCATTCAAAATAAATAAATAAATACATAAAATAAACTCATTTGCAGCATTTTTAACTAAATTATTTCATGAGGAATCTGTCAATGCAAAAAAGAAAACTCCTTCTGTCAAATAGACATATTATACTGTATTGACCTCTGGGAACTCCAGTCTAAAGCAATTTACTTCCAGAGCAGAGTTGTAACTAGTTCATGGGACTGTAACAATATTCTTTATTAAGAATCCTATTAGAAAAAATCTCAGAACAGACCTTTATATATGCTTACGAGTAAACTTTCTCCAGAAGGAGAAGAATGGGTTCAGAACAGTAATTTGCTCAGATGTACATTTTTTAATAAGAAGCTTGAGTTCCCCTTTAAATTTTGGGTGCAGCTCTGATCCCTCGTGTGAACCTGGTTGAACTCTGAGCAAATAGTCTTGGGTTATTAAGCTTATCATCCCAATGCACAATGACTATATTACTGAATGAAAAGAGAAGTCACAGATTCAGTACAAAGTTCTTTCAGCCAGAGCATGCCCTACCTCCCACCCCACCCACCCAAACCCCTTCACCCAGTATCAAAACTGACATCAAACACTTTGGCTCCCTTCATTCGTGCATCCTCAAGCTCTGTAGCCTACTCGGTCATGAATGAACAAAAGAACTTAACATGATGAAACTAACAAGTGTTCAGCAAATGTATTCATAAAAATTAGTTTTAAAAAAAACACTGCAGCGAAAGGATGGTTGAGTGGGTGTGGTAACAATCTACTGTTTAAAGGGCAAAATCCCTTACTTGATTTGTAACAAAATTCAAAGTTGCCATTACCTCTTTTGGAGAAATAATTCCATCATTGTTCATTATTGCTAAAAAAAAAGCAGCTTTGACTGCAGTAAGACTAGTATGGAAAAGCTAAGTACAATGGCTGGAATGTGTGAGAGAGTCAGAGGAGGGGTTTTAGCTACTGATCTTGCAAATGGGGGAGGAAGGGTTGAAGGGGAGCATTAGCACGAGTTTTGTTAACTTGCCCACTTGAGCTGAAAAGAAAGATCCTGAACACTGAAGTATGAAGTACAAACAGAGAAAGCTGCAAATAATGCTTTCAGGGTAAGCAATCATCAGAACTGGCCCGATTCTGAGAATGGGTCACATGTTATCTTTCCAAAATGGAGGTAGTTTTCTGTAGCATTGGGCCCGAAATTCTCATTGGTGATAACAAAGTGGTCAGTAACCAAATATTATCTCCGGGAGTAGCCGTAAAAGTGTTCTTGTTCAGTGCCAGTAACTAGGTCTACCCACTAGGGCTCAGAAAAGAGAGTGGGGCTGGTCCAGAAGAAGCAAGGTGACAGGTACACCACTGCCATAAATCAAGAAATATTCAATTAAGGAAAAACTGAAAACACACTACTGATCGAACATAGACTAGTGTGAATGTTTGGAGGACCGCACATTGATGGCTGCATGGGCCACTTCCGGCCTGCGAGCCACAGGTTGCCCACCACTGCTCTGTGTATACCATTCCTCATCTCCACTTTAGGCATGTGCTTGATCTTTTCCCAGTTGGGAACCATTCCACCACCTTGTAGCAACCTTCAGCGACAAGATACACATGCTGCAGTTTGCTAATTGGAATCATTCTATTGATCCCTGTCCCAGATTAATAACAGCAGCAAATTATTGCTTCTAGTTGGGTTTCTGACACTCTAATGTTACAAATAGTTTATAAGCTGTTTACTAAAATGAAAATCTTACACTGGTTAAGTGTGACATTCATATGTATAGGAGGATGGTGAAGGTTTAAAGCCCTATATAAACATGGAAGGGATTCAGGCTCTACATCAATCAGACATTTTCCTTAATGGAGGTAAATGTTCCTTGGAGTTTAAATGGGTTATTAAAGATCCACCCGTGTACAATGCCTGCAAAATGAGGTTTAATGCAAATAAATCATGATAGATTCCATATTATTAATAATAATAATCCTTGCATTTAATATAGCGCCTTCTCACATCTTCGAGACGTCTCAAAACGCTTCACAGAATATACTGTAAAGCGAATTGACTATATATTTTGTGGGCGAAACGTGGCAGCCAATTGCGCACAGCAGAGTCCCACAAACAGTCATGGATTGAAGTGACCAATGTTCTAGCACAATGTATTCAATTACTTTTACAACTCAATTATAGATCAACCATTTTATTGCTAGTCAGAAAACAGATGACATGTACATCTATGAGTTTTAATAGCCTGATAAAGAATATCAAGCCAACTACTGACAATGAAAATGGCAACCCAACTTCACAATATGATCTCCATTTGTGTGAGCAGGAACACATATCTAAAGCAAATTTAGAACACTCTGGTTGACTCTAAGATTAGTTCAAGTTCCAATGCATCCAACAGCATTGAAAAAGAACAGGTAGATGGAACATCAATGTCTCTTCAGCCCATCAAACCCGGCCCTTCGACAGGAGAGACAAAGTCTACCCAATCATAGACTTTACACCATCCATATCAGCTCCTGAGGGAAAGTTCTGCGAATATTCCTTGCACCCCAAAGATAATCAAACAGAAACTCCAAAAGATTCAGCTTGGTTCAGTTGGTAACACTCTCGCCTCTGAGTCAGAAGATTGTGGGTTCAAGCCCCACATCAGGACGTTGAGCTCGCAGTCTAGGCTGACACTCTGCTGCAGGCCTGGAAGTGTGTGTGCTGCATTGTTAGATTAGGATGAGACCCTCAACCAAAGTCTGTTAAAGATCCCAAGGCACTTTTTAAAAAGAAAAAGGAGCTTCTCCCAGTGTCCTAACCAACAATCTCCCAAATGAAATTAGTCATCGGCTTCTTGCCTGTTTGTAGGGCATTGCTATGTGCAAATTGACTCACATTTACCTAACAAATACAGTCGCCAAACTTCACATTAAAATCCTGTGAATTACTTTCAGGCACTGACAGCATCACCATTCATGGTTGCACACTCCAGTTTGCTAAGCCAGTCTAAAACCTTGGTATCTTGTTTGACCCTCAACTATCCTTTCTACCCCACATCTGTGCCATGACCCGCTCTGCCTTCCCCCACCTTCGCAACATCACCCGGCTCCGCCACTGTCTTACACTACAGGCCGCTGAAACCCCCATACATGCTTTCATTAACTGAGGCTTGACTATGCAAACTCATTGCTTGTCAACCTCCCCAACTCCTCCCTCTACAAGGTTGCAGATCATCCAGAACTCTGCAGCTTGTGTCCTCTCCTGCACTAGGCTCCACGACCCTATTACTACCATCCTCGCTACTGCCTTCCCATTACACAGAGGATACAGTTCAAGATCCTGGTCGTCACCTTCAAGGCCCTCCACGGTCTTGCTCTCCCCTACCTCGGCGACCTTCTAACCCCCTACCATCCTTCTCTCCCTTTGCTCAGTGGGCTCCGGCCTGCTTCACGTCCCCTGCCTCGCTCGCCCCACTATTGGCTGGTGGGCCTTCTGCCACTCTGCCCCCACCATCTGGAACTCCATCCCGTAGTCCCTCTGCCTCGCCCCCTCCATTACCTCCTTCAAGACGTGTTTCAAGACCCTCCTCTTCGACCATGCTTTCGATCTCTCTGCTTCCCCCCCTGCCCTCCACCTTCTGGACCCCGACCCCCAGCTCGGGTCCGAAACTCTGTCGGTCCAGCATCTTGGGACGTCCTCCTGACGTGAAAGGCACTATACAAATGTAATTTTGTAGTTGTTGTATCTCAACGACATGATAAGGCACTACATTAAATGCAAGTATTATTATTATTATTATCTACCATGTATCTTCACTGTTCAAAGTGAACCTTCTTTCCCTCCAACAATTCTTCCCTTCCCCTAACCTGGCCCCTATTGACTAATGACTGATATTTTGCCTAGCTGTTTGTGGGACAATGCTGGGTACAAATTGGCTGCTACGTTTGTCTACAAATACAGTTACTGCACTTTACAGTAAATAATGTCAGTGTTTTGAGATATTTCGACAACATGATAAAGTTCCATATCAAATACAAGAAATATTTATTTTGTTTATTTTTGCAGACTTTGACAGTGGGCAACATCCTGGACAAAACATCCAAAATCAAAAGGGAGAACAATATGGTCCAAATAAAATAGAAAGATGCTGCAAAGTAGGTACAATCTTTGAAATGTCAGCAACAGATAAAAAGGAAAAGAACATGATTTTTCACAATGGCTAACGAACACTACTTCAGAGTAAAAATCAGACGGTGGAAATTTCTTATGATCCTAACTTTTAAGAAATTTAAGGTGCAAATTGTTGTTGTTTAAGATTTTTAAAAAAAAATTATAACCTGATTTTACTATTTGAAACCAAATGCACTACCAAACAAGAAAAGTGTGTTTTCCGGAAAATGTATAAGTTGCCTTTCAAAGAGTTAAAATGCTTTAATATACATTAGAGCGATCATTTAATAAAGCAAAGTGAAATTCAGAGGCCTGAAATATGTCATGATCTTAGCCTTAAGATCATTTTCATACAACTTAAGATTGTGCAAGAATTTTAGAAAACTTTTAAATTCAGTTTTATTTTTGAAGCCCACCTTCCCCCTATCTTTTTTAGAACCTGTTGAAAAAACAAATGTAAGAATTCTCCAAATTTCTGCATGATTTTAAATTCCAGGACAATGGTCTTAAAGGTAAGACAGGATGAATGTTGGGGCTCAGATATATAATCTACCGTTAATTGAAACAAAACAAGAATTGAGGCTTGAAAGTCAGTGATGACTGGTGCTAGTTTTAGCTCTTGATCCATTTCTTATTGATTGACATTGCTTAAAAATTCTTCATTTCTAGTTCTGCTAAAGGATACTATCAATCTTAGGTTTACTGGAGAGGGATTTTCCAGTCAGTGATATTGGTGCTACCTGAATTCTCAATCGATTTACCTGGCTTCCCCAAATGAATTTATTGGTTTGCTGGACAGCCATACAGGCATCAGTGATTGTGTGGAGTGATTATAATAATATATGCTAAAATTCAGTAAAGGCAATACAATTACTGAGCAATTTTGATTATCCTATATTAAAGTGTGCAGCATAATAAGGGAGAAAAAAGCTTAACAGCTTATCACCTTCTCAGCTCACCACTCAGCAAAACAAAATGCTTACAAAATGAGGTAAAATTGGAATGTGTGATATGTTATCACAAATTAACGCCTTTGGTGACTTTATGATGGGCATAGTCTTAAAATTAGAACCAGGCCATTTAGAGTGAAATCAGGAAGCATTTTTTCACTCAAAGGGTGTTAGCAATCTGGAATTCTCTCCCTCAAAACAACAACAACAACAAGATTCCATTTATAGAGCGCCTTTCACGTCGGGAGGATGTCCCAAGGCGCTGGACAGCATCCATGACCCAAAAGGCCGTGGATGCTGGATCCATCCACACCTTCAAGAATGAGGTTGATAGATTTTTGGTAGGTCAGGGTATTAAGGGATATGGGGAAAAAACGGGAAATTGGAATTGGAAGGAATAGTTGAAGTACAGATCAGCCATGATCTAATTAAATGGCGGAACAGGCTCAAAGGGCTGAATGGCCTCCTCCTGGCCCTATGTTTAACTAACTTGATATATAGTACCAGGGTATGTCAGAGTCCAACCTTCCCTCCTCCTCTCCCTTTTCAATTGTTATGCCTACAAATTGTCCGCATGGCACCCTGGACTTCTAGCTCTCACAGGTTATAGTAATTGACAAAAAACAGAGTAAAATCACGCTGATTGGTATGACAATCTGTAAGACAGAAGTCCAATATACAGCTTGGCCAGCTCTACAACTACTATTCAAAAGAATGTACGCGTGCGTGTGTCTGTGTGTGTGTGTGTGTGGAGGGGGGGTGGTCTCTCCAGTAAATTTGGGGTCCTGTTGATGTGTTAACTATCATTTGGTCACTTTTTTAAAAAAGTTATGTGCCAATTAGGTCCATCAGTGTTACTTAACACATCGCACGTCACAGCTTTCAGGCCATTATGTAAGCAGTGACGTGTTTTCAGACACGTTGCCAATGTGACATTAGGAAAGGACCCAGCCATGTGAGTTCGTGGCATCCAAGGCTGGTGGGTGGAAAGGGTTGTCAGCATTTAGTTCACTGGTGAGCAACTCTTCCTGCTTTTTCTGCTGGCAGCTCTCTATGTTTCAACCACAGGCTGTCTGAATGTTTCCAGTGGAAATTCGAAATATTTAAATAGGCTCCCTACCATCGCTAACGAAAAATAATAGCCTGGTAATTGTAGCTATTTCCCAGTCCCTGCCAAGAGCAAGATCCTGCCAGTGTTCCTTTCCCTGAAGCCTACAGTCAGCTTCGGGTCAGGCTCACTATCTGAAGAGGCAGCAAATGTGTGTGTGTGTTTGTGCGTGAGTGGGGTGAAACCCAACTCCAAAACTCCAATTCAGGACATGGTCAAGCTTTCACTCCTTACATGGATGTGCGCAGTGCAAGTATAGTCAGCTCCTGGATTACATCCTTCCTGCCTCTTTCCTCATTTTATCAGCTTCCTTGGTGTAATTTTCATAAAGCCAGTTCCTCATGCCGTGAAATGCTTTGATAATATGAACTGGTGTCAGGACAAAATCAACTGTCATTGTAAAAGGGTCAGGCCATTTTTTAATAGCTGCAAAGCCATTGTGAAAAATGCAACAATGTTTTGTGTATTATTGCTCTTTTTTAATTAAGTTTATCCCAAAATGTTTATCAAAAGGTTACAATTTACTTGATGTAAGGTTGTTATGGCCCCCAAAGGAATCCTGGCTCTTGAAGTGAACTTTCTTTGTCTCTGCTTCATGGAAAAAGCAATGAGGAACATTCATCAATTACAGGTATCTGGCAGGTCTCCAGGGCCAAGCGTAATTTGTTCTATTGGACTAATCAAAGGCTTAATCTTAAATAGCCTCTGAGTTATCTACATGACTCAGAATGCTTGGGGTACTCATTGGAACAATGAAAGATTGACAAGAGTTATTAAAAGAGCACAGGTACTGCTCCACAGCACATACACTATCCCTCCTTATCTAACCAAACACAAACTTATCCCTTCCTAGTTAGGGCAATGTTTTCTAGTGAGTCCTAGCTATTACTCTTCAAGGAAGATGGAGATGTTTATCAACCAAGCATTTGTAGAAATTTGAATTTTTCAGATAATTTAATTCACATCTTAATAAAAGACATCTTTCTGCACTCGTACTAAAGGAAGGAACCTTTGTACTTTCTACATTATTAACTATACAAATATTGCACAATAATAAATGTTCTCGACTATATAAACAGTGGATATTAATAGAAAGCGATTAATAGTGAGTCCTGTAGCATAGTGGTTAGCGCACTCGCCATGCAAACGAGACAGCCCGGGTTCAATTCCCAGGCGGGGCGAAACCTTAGGCAAGTTTCCTTACTCCAATTACCTAGCAGTAACTGATTACCTAGCAGTAAGTAGGAACCCGGTTGGCAGATCTCTTTCTGTGGGTTATGGTTTCTCCAGTGCAGGTAGCAAGTGGTCTGGTCTTCTTGTATAATAATCCTTGTATTTGATATAGCGCTTTTCACGTCGGGAGGACGTCCCAAAGCGCTTCACAGAACACACTGTAAAGTGAACTGACTGTATATTTGTGGGCGAACGCGGCAGCCAATTGTTTTGGGTTTTGGAGGGATTATTATTAGGCGTGTGGAGTAAGGAAACCTGGCCAAGGTTTCGCCCTGTCTGGAATTGAACTCAGGTCTCTCACTTGCAAAGCGAGTGCTCTAACCACTGAGCTACAGGGGAGCTACATATCCCCTGACACCAGGTTACACTGTTTGCGATTTAAGAGTGTGGTTGCTGTGCGGGGAGCAGCTTCTACTATATAAACAAATTCATGCTCCCAGGTGTTCACATTGTGTGAATGGCCATCTTTGGATGCAAAGAGCAATTATTATTAATAGAAAGCATTTGAAACATAGTGATAGCCCTCACCTCTTCCCTTCCTCCACTCCCATAGTGTTCTGTTTGGGTGCTATAAAGAAATCATGTAGCAGTGATGGGCACATGCATAGTAAAGTTACTGAGATTGGGGGAAGGGGAGATAAACACTGGCCCCAATGTTGTTAGGTTTTGTGACTGTCACCAGTATCAAAATGCTTATTCACAGACACTAAAACAAACTGAACATTTAGGGATTCTTCAGTGGCCCAGTGACTAAATTACACTTACACAATATGGTGATTACAATATCAGATGTGTTTACATGAAGAAAGTCTTTGGCCCTATTTGATCTTTTCTTTTCATAATGACAACCCTACCTTATTCACATTATAGCACCAATGTGTTTCTGAAGTCCAGTGCCCTGGCCTGACCTACTCTTCCTGGTAACCCGGTCTGAACAATCAACAACAAAAATAGTCACTCCATTTTACAGTATATCTTGTGAAGCGCTTTGGGAAGTCCTCCTGACATGAAAGGCACTATATTAAATGTAAGGTTTATTATTATTTTTAATTATTCACCATGTTTATTTTCGGTGGAAAAAAATTCATACAGATTTTAAACTTTCCCTTTATGAACCCAAGTCTATGTTCTCTTATTACGTTATATAGAGATTGGCTTACCAGGAAGTTAGCTAGAGAGGTGGTTAGATTTTCTTCCCCCACATACGGTCCCTGCCCAGCACCGCTTTCTTCCATCTCTGCCACATTGCCCGACTCCGACAATAACTCACCCCAAAAGCTGCCGAAACCCTTGTCCATGCCTTTATCACCTCTTGCCGGTCACCCTTCCTCCACTATTCACAAAATCTAACTCATTCAAAACTTCGCCGCCCACATTCTCACCCGCATCAAACTTCATACCCCGATTACTCCAGTCCTTGATAAACTCCACTGGCTCGCTGTTACAGAGCAGATCGACTTCAAGATCCTCACTCTAGTGTTTAAATCCCTCCATTCCATGGAGCCCCCTATCTCTCTAACCTCCTCTCTCCCCACAGTAGTACCTGCTGCCTCTGCTCTATTGGGTCCGGCTTCCTCCATGTCCCCCGAATCTTCCACTCCACCATCAGCAACCGTGCCTTCAGCCATTATGCCCCAAAACTTTGGAACTCCTTCCCTCAACACCTTCACCTCACCCCCTCCTTCCCCATCTTCAGGTCGCGCCTGAAGACCTTCCTTTTCGACCGTGCCTGCAGTCACCTTCCCCTTCCCCCTGGCTCAGCTTCGGGCTCCATCATTGTTAAGCGCTCTGAGGTGCTGCTCGGTGTGGAGGGCACTATATAAGTGCAAGTTGTTGTTATTGCGTTGTTGTAGACAAAAGGGTGGAGGGAGGGTTAGTGAGATATAGTAGCTGAAAGCTTACCAATGATGATGATGATACAAAGGGTCTATACACAATACAATTCAATGCAAACAGAGCACCATACAGATTCAGCACAAGTTTGGGAGATTTAAACTCACTTCACTTGATAATATAGCCCAGCATTCCATTTAGGTTGTTTAATTGCTGTCTCATATACAGTCCAGAGAGGTTCATGTTCAGTCTGGTCTTTACCATACCAACCCTCTCACTACCTCTACTCTGTAAGCACTGTCTCCTGTCCTGCCTGACACACCATTGGCAGTCAGGCCTTCATCCTTTCTATCCCCACTCTCTAGAGTTCCATCCCAGAGTCCCTTCACCTCCCCATCCAATCCCTTGCCTCCTTCAAGGCCCGTCTGAAGACTTTCCTCTTTAACCATGCCTTCGGTCATCCTCCCACCTCCATCCCCTTTGTCCTCCAACCCTTTTAACTCCAAACCCCAGGTCGGATGCAAACCCTTGACTGTCTAGCTCTTTGGGACGTTTTCTCAATGTGAAAGGAGCTATATGATTGCAATTTGTTGTTTTTTGATGGTGTTGATCGTCTGTGTTGAGTTAGTGACTGAGCACTGGAAGCATTACAGCTACGCCTGAGCTTGGAAAGTATTCAGGCAATCTTTCTGCTACTGATTGCTATTCAAATTAGAAGAAGAAATTAAATATATATGTCAGGCAATGATAGGATTGGATTTAAGCATGTTTCATCTTGTGCATAATAACTATTTATGTGAGACTGATCCCATAGGAATGAGCTATAAGGAACAATAAAACAATGGCTCTTCAATCTTGAAAAAAGCATGTATCAGAGGAGACTTTATTGAGGTCCATAAATATTCTAGATGGGGTCGACAAAGTAAATCCAGAAAATAGGTTCAGATATATCAAAGCAGCTGGACAAGTGGGCACAAGTTTAGGTTTGTGATGGACAATTTTAGACTGACACCAGGAAGTACATCTTTACACAGAGGGGAATTATGTAGCGTCCTGTAGCTCAGTGGTTAGAGCACTCGCTTTGCAAGCGAGAGACCTGAGTTCAATTCCAGGCAGAGGGCGAAACCTTGGGCAAGTTTCCTTACTCCACACAGAGCCTAATAATAATCCCTCCAAAACAAAACAATAATAAATTGGTCATTTTCAATCTACAACTGTTTGTGGGACATTGCTGTGCGCAATTGGCTGCCGCGTTCGCCCATAAATATACAGTCAGTTCACTTTACAGTGTGTTCTGTGAAGCGCTTTGGGAAGTCCTCCCGACGTGAAAAGCGCTATATCAAATGCAAGGATTATTATTATTATTATATATCAGTATTTGGAACGAGTTACCAGGAACTGAACTTGCGACCAGACTTATTTGAAACATGGGAAGAAGGTAGGGGTAGTATTCTCTGAAGGATGAGATTAAACAGCTAAAGAAACCATCATCCATACATCTGTTGTGAACGTGTGGTTAAGATATTGAAGTGAGGTAGGATTCCAGACACACATTCATCTTGACACATGCTCATGGACGGAGAGGGAAGAGCAGGATGCAACAAATATATTTGCCTCTTTTTAACATAACACTTCCACATCGCTCAAGCAGACTCTCTGTTTAGCTAGTCCCAAATCTCCAGGCAGCTCAGCAGTCATTCATTTACCTGTTCTAATCAACCAGAGAGAGATATCACCAGTGGCCACACATTACTCACTATTGCTAGCAAATTGTAGGCTATTATGTTAATTTGACTGTACCCCACCTCAAATACAATAAGGATTTAGTGATAATGCAGTTCAAGTACTTCAAACATTATACACTCATCGTAGGTAGTGAGTGATGCAAAGAGAGGACCACATGAACTTTGTGTCAGTGATGGTACACATCTATGTTACAAAGGTTTCTTGCTCCATGTTGAGAGAGTTCTGTTAAAGGAATGGATTCTAAGGTGAATGAACTGTATTCACTCCATTCTTAAGTTATTAAGTTATCTTGAGAGAGCATTGAAAAGCATAGGGACAGATGAAGAATGAGATGATCAATTACTTCACAGACACAGTGATTTTAGTGCAGATGGGGCCAAGAGAAATGCTTTCTGTAAATATAATCCTTGCATTTGGTATAGCACCTTATCACATCAGAACAATGTCTCAAAGCGCTTCACAGGATTCACTCTGAAATGGAGTAACTGTATGTTAACAACAACAACAATAAAATAGAGCACCCTTCACGTCGGGAGGACGTCCCAAAATGCTGAACAGTCAGGTGTCGGGGCCCGAGCATGGGGGAGGGGTGGTGTAGGGGTGAGGGAAGGCAGAGAGGTGGGAGGGAGACCGAAGGCACGGTCGAAGAGAAGGGTCTTGAGACCGGCCTTGAAGGAGGCAAGGGAGGAAGCGAGGCGAAGGGAACGTGGGATGGAGTTCCAGAGTATGGGGGCAGAGAGGCTGAAAGCCCGGCCACCAATGGTAGGGTGGATCGGGCAGGAGACATAGAGCAGGCTGGAGCCCGTTGAATGGAGGGAGCGGGCAGGTTGGTAGGGAGTCATCAGGTGTTAGAGGTAGGAGGGGGCAAAGCCATGGATGGCCTTAAAAGTGAGGATGAGGATCTTGAATTCGATCCTCTGGGGGATGGGGAGCCAGTGGAGTCAGGCAAGGGTGGGAGTGATGGGGTCACGGAGCCTGGTGCGCGAGAGTACACGAGCTGCAGAGTTTTGGATGATCTGCAGCTTGTGAAGGGAAAAGTTGGGAAGGCCGATGAGGAGGGAGTTTTCGTAGTCGAGCCTTGATGTGATGAATGCATGGGTGAGGGTTTCGGCAGCCTGAGGGGTGAAGCAGTGGTGGAGTCTGGCAATGTTGCTAAGGTGGTGGTAGGCAGTGCCGGTCATGGCGCAGATGTGGGGGAGAAAGGACAGTTCAGGGTCAAACAAGACACCCAGGTTCCTGACTGGCTTAGTGAGGTTGATTGTGCAGCCGTGGAGGCAGATGTTGCCAACGTTAAAACTTTACAACAAGAAAATCCAAATATTTTTACAAAAATTACATTACCAAAGATAGTCAGTAATTAAAGGTTCAGGTGTAGATTTAAAATTATTGTCATTGAAAGAAGTGAAAAATTCTCCAATGACCATGTAATTAAACACTAATTTTGTTGTCGTTCTGTACCAAAAATTTAACAGCTTGTGTGTTTAAGTCTTCTTTTATTTGTATAATGTATACAAACTCTGCTAATTTGCAATGCTACTTCAAACTTATTAAAGCATTATTTCAATACACATTTTTTGTGTCTGGAGATAAATACAAGCAAACTCTGTCTTTGGGAGAAGCTTTCCTTTCCATATGTTTCCCTTTGTTTAATCTCGGTTTGTGAAGCTTTACAAATGGTTCCCACGTTGCCTGAGAGCAAGGAGTTAAGCACATATTCCTGTCGTTCCCTTCATATGAATACACCCTTCCCCACACCCACCACCTGCTGTTAAAAATACACCAGACAATGGGTCTCAGCTCCAGCCTTGGCAGATGTGAAGATGCCCAGAGGTCTCTCAGATGTTTTGCTCCTAGGTCACGTGAGGGCACCAGGAAAAGGGGGAAAATTATCGAGGAATTTCAAAGGTCACTTCTGGACAAAAATAGTGAAAATTGCACACATGTCAAGTAAAAACAAAAGTAATGACTTGTCTGAAGTCTGGCCATCAGGCCTCTGAGAACTGGGGAATTAAGTGTTTCAAATAGGTCTTTGGGGAAAGGGGTGTAAAAATAGAATTTCAATGGAAAAAGGAAACCTTTAAGTTCACTGTTTTATTCCACTTGGATACCCACTCAAAGACTGGTTAATACATCTTAGTAAGTCAGCAATCTTATTTGTTTTATTGGAAATGAGAGGTATTTTAATTTAATAAACCATCTTAAAGCAACAGCTATTTTAGTTTTATTCACATTATGGGTAACTCAGTTGGTTGAGAGGTGGAATTAAAATTGAAAGGTTCAGGGTTGAAATGCCGTTTTGAGGTTGATAAAATGAGTTTCAGGTCTAAACAAATAGCCATCTGGCAGGGGGAGGTGAATCAGGTTTCTGAGACTCTGAGAAACAAGCCTTGCAAAAAACAGGGTAGGCTTCCAGTCTCAGTCATGCTGGTATATTTCGCCCACAAAATATACGGTCAGTTCACTTTATGGTATATTTCGTGAAACACTTTGAGAAGTTTTGAAGATGTGATAAGGCACTATATCAAATTCAAGGATTATTATTATTATTATTATTATTATTATATGGAGGCTCAGTATCTCTCCACAGGCAGAAGTAGAAACCAAAGGAAAAGTTGTCACTGACAGACTCAAAGGTGCATTTGTGTCCTCAACTATATAAAGTTTTAAAACAGTCCTGTCTAGACAACATCTGTGCAGTTACTCCCTTTAATATTTTTGTCAATCAGCCTATCTCAGGAAACACTGAGCAGAGAACAGATTCTGGAGGGATACATCCTACTCTTACCAACCTGTTCGAATACACTCCAATTGTTGTCCAGCTAGGACCACCCTACCCGTTAGGGCTTTGGCTTGCATGTTTAACAGGAGCTCAATTGGAAGAATCCCTGGCCCCAGTGACCAACCTGCCCCTCCAAGATCTATTGATGAGGCAGGCTGACTGGTCTATCTGCAGCAATGCCCTGGAGTACTGCGGACCTACTTAGCTCAGGAACCGGACCACTGAGACCACCACAGAGAGTTGACTCGATTCCAACATTCCGTTATCAAGTTAGTCACCTTAAAGCTAGTTCAGCTCTAAGGAGACCAGCTTATTGTTTAGATGCATGGTTAATCAATGGGAAATTAATACAAGAAAGTAACATTTTTCACAGGAACATTGGTAGAGTCCTGAGACACAGTGATCTGGATCACCCCGTTTTTGAAGAGATGTTAGCCTGACTCAGTTGATGGAACTCTCGCCTCTCAGGCAGCAAGTTGTGGGTTCAAGGCCCATGTTGGGAATTTGAGTTCATATTCTGGGCTGCCATTGCACTGCTGGGGGAGTGCTGAATTGTCGGAGATGCCATCCTTTGAATGAGACTTTAAACCAAGATCCAATCTGCTTATTCAGGTAAGGAGTTTATTTAGATTCCAAGGCACTAATTCAGAAAGAAAACAGAGTTTCTCCTGGTCTAATAATTTCCCACATAAAATTAGTCACTCATTCTAGTTATTGTTCATATTATCCAATGATCATCCAGTTGTTTTAAAGATCACCACAAGACTGCAAGTCACTGCAATAGCTTTGGAAAAAAATATAAAATGAAACTAGTTTTAACATTCAGCAATTTTTAACTACTGTAGAACAGTTTTTTTGGTGGTTGCTTTTTTGTGCAATGGGCCTGAAGTTTGCTTCATGGCATTATATTTTCACGCAACGGCTAAGCATTATATTTGTATAATCAGTTGTAATGAAGGTAGGAGTTTATTTAGTTTCTGCCGTCCATTTAGTTTCATGCAAGAATTTCTGACCACGAATATAGCAAAGATATTAGGTCATGAAAAATGCCAGTTGTACAGTATTAATAAATAAAGGCAGTAAAAGTCAAAAAATAGATTTACTTGCGATTCTTTGTTTCAAATGTATAAACAATACTGTACAATTTCTGATCCCCTCATGTGTGCAGGAGGTAAGACTAAATTTGCTAAAACTGGAATCAGTACATGGATTTCACATTGGAATCTGTGGAGAGTTCTTAAAGAAGACAACCCCTTATTCAGGATCAGTGTAGATTCACTTGAACTCAACGAGAATAAAATAAAACAGTCAACTTGAAAAATATTAGAGAAGCAGCTCATTTGAAGCAGTCTCGTTTTTTTAATATCAAGGTTTAATAATTGGGCGATAAATGTCAATAAGTTCCCTCATTTTCCTGGATAAGTAGCAAATGCCACATCTTGTAATTCAGAGTAGACACTCAAACAAAAAAATTAATCAATGAATTAAATCAGCAGGCAGCGGGGCAATGTAACAGCAGAGCAGCTTTGGAGCTCTGTCAGTGAAGCACTTATTCCCGAATCACAAGGTCATGAATTTCAGTCGACAGGATGTCTGATGCTCATGTTTGTTTGCCTCAGTTGGGTGAGTCTAATCAGTTCTCACTAATAGTACTTTACACAATGTGTTCCACATGGGAGGTGGGAGAGGAAATATGAATATGAGGAACCATTTTCCTTAAATATGTCATGTTGGCAGGGTGCAACATATTGGAATACTATGGCATTGGAGCGAAGGAGTAATGAAACACAATCTTCCATCCCGTTGATTTTCCAACTGCTGTGGAGACTCTGTGAGGAGGCATTTGCATCTTCTAACAGGTGGCAGAGAAAACCAGGGTAAATGTTGTCACAAGTATCTCTCGTGTATCTCTAAGCGGCCGACAAAACTTTTATTATTGGAGATCTGGGAACAGGTCAGTGTCCTTTTGACCAGCAGGAGATACATAGTATCATTTAGACTCAAGTGGAGCCTAAACACCGGCTTGGACTAGTTGGGTTGAATGGCCTGTTCCCACACAATCTGTTTAAATCTATGTAATAGTATAGTGAGTTGAGAAAGGGAGGAGGACAGAAAAGGGGAAAATCAGAGGAAAACCTACTTACCCAATAGATAATTATTGATCTGTGCCGATAGTTCTCATGGAGAACTTGATGCCCAGATAACCCCACTCCAATCTGTTTTTTTTAAGTTGTTGAAAAATTTTATTAATTACGATTTTGGTTTAGACATACAAACACATCCAATACAAAGAGTATAAAGTTAAACAACCAGACACATTGCCATCATATATAACAATATGACAAGTCTAATACATACCGTATGAATATGTCGTTCATTTCACCAAACTGTCTATCTAGCTCTTGAATCCTGTTGACATGATATAAATGCACAAGGCACGGCAGAGATCATTAGCTTGCATCCTTTCCAAAAGCCTGAAAGATCAAGAGGAGGGAGGAGTCCGGGTCAGAACTCATAGCCCACAATCATTCCAGCCAGAGAACGGAAGTGTGGTGGCGTGTGGCCTCCAAGGGAAGACGAATAGGGAGTGAGAATATTTTTTAAAAAACATGTACTTAAATGTAACTGAGAACAACAACTGCAGCCTCCCATGGGCCATTGCACGTAAAAGCATAAGTTTCTGAACAATCTCAATTGGAAAGGAGAGTCAACAGACAAGTGTCTAAACAGAAAGAGAAGAGAAAACCAGAATAGCAGAGATGGGGTGTTACTTATTGCAGAGCCATGAAGGGAGACAGAAAGAAGAAAGGAACAAATAGTGTCCCACCAGGCCTCCCTCCATCCCCTCACCACCCAACAGGAAGGCTACATCCCAATACTGAATGCCAACATTATTAATGTTATTGCAGTAGTACAATTCTTCAATTCATAAAGTCAAACTCTGGGAGCTTTCCAGTCCACACCATTAATAAAAATGCTGGTAATGCATAAATGAATATAGCCAATGGCAAACCTCGGTCATGTAATTTAAAGTATTCCATGCACAAAAACTGAGCTGAAATTAAATGTTCCGATATGTACGAAAATAAACTGATACAACATGGTTAGAAGCTCTCATAGCACTTGAATACTATATATACATATAATTTGAACCTGAATAACTTGACAATGATATGGAATAGATGTATTAAATAGATGTATTACAAAAATTGATAAATAATTAACTTCAGAATTTCTAGAATTAAGAAGACAACATATGGCTGCTGTATGGCCAAGTAGCGAATTACAGTGGTAATCAGGAAGGTTATTAACCTGCAGAATGAACGGACATCCCCATGTGATTCTGTTGATTGTTACTGAGCAAATACCTTTTGTGTGACTTAGAAGTAAACCAGACGGCCAGAATAAGGTTAACCTTGATGGTGACACCATCCACAGTGCTACCATATGCTGGGAACATGCTCGCTCTGCTTCTTTCTACAGTTAAAGCTGAAGGACTGCATTATGAGTCTTGTGCTGAGCATATCTGAGGCCTATTTAGAACATCAACACCATCAATCACATAATGTAGTGGAGACCAGCTGGATGAACCTTGGCTGTCATGCTAGGTTATTTGTCGTCTGGGCATGTCTGCTCTGCACATAGCACTCCTTCAGTCCCAGAACAATTTTCTTTCCTCCAAAATATCCCGTTTGATTCAGGAAACACATGATTAATAAAGCAGACGAGTTTAAAGATGAAGGTCAAGGCAAAGACTCTAAACCAAACACAATGTTACTCATGTTTGTTTCACTGTTCGAGATCAGATCTCATTACTCATTTGTGAAGCATGACATTATTTCACAGCCCTGTGTCTATCAGAGAGCGCATGCAAAGAAAATTAGACTAACTTGAGGTGGGAGCTCAATTTTGTGTATTAAGAAATTAAAATAAAAATACCAAATTAGGTTCACATTAAACATTTTACAACAGCCTCCAACACACATACAAACAGAGTCCAATTGACTTTGGAATTAATAGCATTAATAACTAACACTTAGGAATTTCCATTCGATTCATTCCACTGTAATTTTTCAGTTTTCTGCATTCTGTGCTACGTACAGGAAGATGATAGTTGCAATTTCTAAAGGGATTTCTTGATAAAGAAACCAGAGTTACATCACTTCGATCCGAGAGAAAGGCACTCAGACGTGACACACTTTCAGAGAGGGTAGCATGAAGTGCTTCCAGTTACAGATACCAGCATGGACGCAATGGGTCGAATGGCCTTATTTTATGCTTAAAGTTCTATGGTTCCATGGTTCTAAATGGTAATCCTCGCTGATTAAGGAATAATAAACCCTTTGAAATCATCACTTGCTCCACCTCATTGATGGTTCTGTTACCCCGTACATCTCACTTACGCTGCATGTTTGATGTTGATGCAGTCTTTGCAAAGCCCCAGTCTAGAGAACAGTAAGAGTGTTAGAGTAAACTGTGAAGAAGGTGACCATGCACTGGTGGTGCTTGGCATTGACTACAGTATAACTACAGTTAGTGTGCAGTCAGTGTTTAAGAACTAATTTCTAATGAATGAATGGAGTCAACAATCCTTGTGTGCTGAACATTTGTGTGTCTGTTTCTAACTCTACTATCGTTAGAAATGTGACTGGCAGTGGGAGGCCAGTGAGCAGAGCTTAGGGCACATGTTTGCATTCATGCTCACAGAGCTCTGCTTTTTTCCCCACTCAAGAATAGTGCATTAATCACAATAACCGCAGCCCCTCAGTCTTGCTGTTTCTAAGACTCCACTTATTGGTGTAAAACTGTGGCGTACAATTATACTTAAACAGTCAGATAATAAATATCAATATCCCATTTATCTACGTTTTAAGAACATCTGAGCAAAGGAACAAGAGTAGGTCATCTGGCCTGTCAAACCTGCACTGTTATTTTATTAGATCATGGCAGCTCTTTATATTTTTAGTCCCATTTCCCTGCTGTGGCCATATCTCTTCTCACATGGTTTTGAGCTGTAAAGGGACCTGTCGTCAAATCTGGCAAAACGAACTGGCTCTATTTCCTGACTTACACTTTTTGGATACCTGAATCCTGAAAAACCAGACTCGTTTGTAAAGATAATTATTGTAAAAATAATTTGATGAACGGGCATCTTCAAGTTTGGGTCAAAATGATGAAAATCCAAGCAGAGTTTCTTTGTCAAACGTTTAATAACTAGCCTTCAAAATTTGGTAACATTTTTTTCCCACAAAAAATTACCTGATCTGCCTGTCTCAGGAACAAATGCCACATGTTGTAATTCAAAAGTTTTCAAAAATACCAATTATTTAAAACGGCAGAGTTTTCAAAAAATGTATTTAGCGATTTTGTTTTATGTTCTGTTCCATTAGGCTCTACTACTGTCAAGTGCTCCGAGATGCTGCCTTGCATGAGGAACACTCCACAAATGTAAGTTGTTGTGGTTGATTTAAATTGTAATGAAATGCAATATTCGGTCATTCACATAAAATGCCATCACAAAGAAAATACTATACAGTTCAGTTATTTCACCAAGAAGATAAATCAATAAACTGTATCAACAGCAGCACTTGTCACTAAATGAAGACTTCATGTAAATGCAGTCAATGAGTCTCAGCAGGCCAAGTGCACACACTTATGCACATCGCCCTCACTGGAAGATTGATGCAGCTTCATGGTGCACCAAAGTGTTGACATGGCCCTGTTGTGAGTCACCCTGAAGTCCATTATCAGGAGCAGGCCCTCCATTACTGCAAAAACACAGATGCAGGAATGATCACAGAGTATCTGCAGTGTAGCAAAGTGTTTGCATGTGCTGCAGATGTAACAGCGACATGTTTATTAAATGTCTGTCAGCCTTAGCATCAATCCCACCAGGAAAAGTCGACGTTGAAGGCTCATGTGCCTTTGATCATGTTGGGAATGCTGATCTGCCACAAGCAAATGCACCATATAATCACCACCAAATTAAAGTGAATTAAATGTACAGTTATCTGCTCCATTAAAAAAAAACACAAAATGTGTACCAGTACAAATTCGATAAAATATGTTTGGAATCGCAGTTTAATGAAAGTTAACTTGTAGGGATATTGGGCAGCTATGAATCATGCAAATTATTTAAGGTTTAGGAACATCTAACTTCCATCACCATTAATCTACAAATAATTTCCAAATGAGGAAAACCATTGATGTACTTATCTCATTTTTAAAGTGGCCCATGGCAAATTATTATATAGCAACTAATAAATAAATTAGTAAATGACTTAGTAAATGAAAGTTCAGTTGGTATTGTTGGCTTTTGAATGATATGCATAACAATACTGTATGGGTCATTACTGACGCTAATTCTTGTGGTGACCAATAATAACATTATATTTGTATAATGCCTTTCACATCAGAAGGACGTCCCAAGGTGCTGGACAATCGGTGTTTCGGATCCAAGTAGGGGGTTGGGATCTGGGAGGGTGAAGGGTAGGGGGGGAAGGAAGGTGACTGAAAGCACAGTTGAAGAGGGGGGTCTTGAGACGGGTCTTGAAGGTGACAAGGGAGGGGACGAGGCAGAGAGACTGTGGGATGAAGTTCCAGAGGGTGGATTAGAGTGGCAGAAGACGCGCCCACCAATGGTGGGGCAGGCGAGGGGGGGGACATGAAGCATGCCAGAGCCCACTGAGCGGAGGGAGCGGGCAGGTTGGTAGGAGGTTAGGAGCTTGCAGAGGTAGGGGGGAGCAAGGCCATGGAGGTCTTTGAAGGTGAGGACCAGGATCTTGATGGGGAAGCCAGTGGAGTTGGGTGAGGATGGGGGTGATAAGGTCAGGGAGCCTGGTGCAGGAGAGGACACGGGCTGCAGAGTTCTGGATGACCGGCACTCTATGGATGGAGGAGTTGGGAAGGCCGACAAGCAAGGAGTTTTCATAGTCGAGCCTGGATGTAATGAATGTGTGTATGAGGGTTTCGGCGGCCTGCGGTGTGAGACAGTGGCAGAGCCGGGTGATGTTGCGGAGGAGGTCATGGCATGGATGTGGGGTAGAAAGGATAGTTGAGGGTCAAACAAGACCAAACAAATAATGGAAAACTCTGTTTGCATGCAGTCCCAAATAATGTTTATCTATTCATAGAACAGGATATAAGACAATATACCTTCCAAGTCTTCCATTATTGTGCTGCAGCCACTGTAATTTGTTTGCGCTCTATTACTAGAGGTAAAGGGATAAACTTCTATGTAAAAATAATTTGCATTACATTGGACCTGTGCTGAGTTATCTGATCTCAGTAAGGAAGTAGTTGAAGCACCTGAAGTAGCTTTAGTGCCCATGGGCTAGGGAAGGGAGGGGGAACGACAGCCATGTTTCCAATTCTGATTACTTTTTATCGCCATCTGCTGGTAAATGTATATGTGTGGTTGTCGGGTGTGGACAGAATTGGGGCTCAATTGTTATATCTTCCATAATCAAATAGCCTGCTGATATCCGCTAGTCTCACATGAAACATTTGTTACTTGGGTGAGAGAGAGTAGGGCTTCTTGCAAGAGCAAACCTTTCAGGCCAGGAGGAGGAGAGAAAAGTGTTGAAAATGGTAACACAAATATGCACTATCTTCTTGAAAAAGCAATTGTCAAATCATTGCTTAGGGAGGGAGTAGAAGCAAAATTAATTGTGTATCATTTCATTCCAAATGTACACTATGGCGAAATATTGCACTTAGATGAAGTTTTTATTATTGTGCTGTTTTTGTAAAACAACACACAGTACAAAGCCAAACACATTTTTCATGAAGACTCTACCTTTTTAAGCATAGCATTTCTTCTGCAGCTGAAATCAAAGGTACGGGGGGAAAGGATTTTTCCAATAAGCTCCTGTTAACTTTGAAAGCCAAAGCCCCAAAGGGTAGGATGATCTTAGCTGGACAAGCAGCGGGAAGTTTGCCAGACAGTGCAAGCTATGCAGGTTTAGCTGGTTCAGCAGTACCCAATGCATACTCTGGAGTCCTTAGCTCTTGCCAGCCCCCACCTAATACTCTCTAGAATTATGTAAGCATGATGCATCCCCACAAGGAGAGAATGCGCATTCTATTCAGATATACTGGAATTTTCATGTGTAGGTGGAGTACATGGAACTCTCAGTTTGGTTTGGATACTCTGAAGCATGGCAATGGGTTTCTGCTTGTGTCAGGTGCCCGGCTGACCAAAAAAAAATCAGATGTATTCATTTGTGAAAATAGATACATTGAGCTCCAGTGGGGATGATTTCAAACAGGATTTCTTAATAAAGGTCTCAAAGTCACAAATGGAGATTTCTTCTGGTAACCAGAAGTCCATCACCCAGACCCCACGAGAATTACAGTGTGAAGCAATGTACTTCCCGAGTGGATTTCCAAAAGTAATTGTTTGCGTGCTTTAACAACTGATACACTATCAAATGCTCCTGATTTAACCGAGAAACCTTACAGAATAGCCTATCCAATTGAAATGTTCTGCATTAGAACATACTTTGTACATGGCTCCTAAAAAAAGTATCCAGGATATGATACTTTAAGGTATCTTAACAAACCACATAGAATGCATCTCCCACGCCATAAGTAAAAATGAATCCACTTAGGTCCAGATTTATTCCATTGACTTTCCAATTCGGAGCAGTTTAGAATTTGCCAAATTATTGAATTCAGTCTGAAATTGGTTTTTTTGAAGTTCTCATAAAAGAACTTACAGAAAACAGATTTTAAAATTAAGACTGCATTTAAGAATTTGCAAAATTCTGGACATTCAGAAATGCCTCATATTTGTTCATTTTTAGATTTTGCAATATTTCTTAACACATTTCTTAATGAGAAATGTCTGATGATGTACATTCTAAACATCAAATGTATTTTTCAACATATTATAATATTGTGATATTCCAATATTTTTGAAGTTCGATAATTGACACATTTGTTATTAAGAAATAGTGCAAATTCGACACCATTACATTGAGAAATAGACATGCAATTTTAACCGGATGGATGCAGAAATACTAATTCTGGATTTGGGGGCCTGAATTAAAAAATAAGGTAGAAGCGGCTTTTACCAGTGATGTAACTAACCACTGTAATTAACCTCTCTTCCACACAGACCCACTACCCTGTCAACAGCTGCACATTCCAGCTGGCAGCCTGAGCTGGGCTCTGGACACATAAAAGCTGTTATTTGTATAAACAAAAAACGAAAGTCTGAACTTGTCCATCTCGTCTTGGAACAAGTGCAGCATTGACTGGGGAGTGTGTCTATGAGCCAGCACTGCTCACGCTACCACTGGCCGTCTCCTCTCAGGGCTTGCACTGTTACAGAAGCTGAATCAAAGACAAGGGGAACAAGGCACGGCATTAGAGGCCAGTCAAAGGACGCACTCAATTATCAAATGGAAACTCTGCAAGATAAAAAGGTGGGGTGCTGGGTTTAACACACAGGAAGTTGATGAGTAAAGCAGCTCAAATTGCAGGGATAAAAAGGTCATTTTAGGCACGATAAAGCCTATTCATTTTATAGCCTCCACCAACACCTTCGAAATTATATTATTTGTTCACTTCGCTCTTTTGTTGTCCAAAGGGTTTTGTTTGATTAACAAATGAGTGTCCTTTTTTTAAGTCTTCAGCTAGATATAAGAATTTGATTTTTCAGACAACAAAAACTGTGATTTGATGGGATGATTGAGCAGACATACAATGAGACACTATATTGTACTATACCCAGGTCAAAGTTTGAGATAGATCTCCACGGTAATAGGATTTGTTCTCAGGCAATTAGACCTCCTTTTAATGACATCAGAAAGTAAGTGTTATGTGACTGATTTCAATGACTTTGCAGTTGATGGCAATGCATGTTATAGAAAACTGTACTGGTTGTCATTTTACTGATAATCGATATTCATAAACCAGATACATTACATTGATCTCAACTTTCACTTTGTGGTTTGCAAATCAAAGTAAAAAAAATGTTGAAAGTCATCAAAGACAAACAAAAACCATTGCTTTGGTTTCACACTTTTTCTTAGACCTTTCAGGCCTTTGCTCAGCCCAAACAAAAACACTTTCCATGTTGACAGGTTTTCTGGCTTGTGAAGTGGCTAGTTGGTGCTGTGATTGAGGCAGTATTCGTACTCTCAGTCTGGCTGACACTGCAATACAGTCCTGGGGGAGCACTGCATCGTTGGAGGTGCCATCCTTTGGATGAGATATTAAACTGAGGTCTCATCTTCCTGTTCAGTAGAAGTTAAAGATCTTGTGACACTATTTAAAAAAAGGGCATTTCTCCTGGCCAATAATTCCCCAGGTGTAATTGATCATTCACTTCCTCACTGTTTACGGGACAATGCTGTGTGTTTATTCGCTATTGTTTTCACCTACAAAATATACTGCCACTACAGTTAACATTATAGTCTACGAAGCGCCTTGAAACATCTCCCAACATGAAAGACACTGCACCAAATGCAAGGATTATTATTATATAATAATAATAATTCTTGCATTTGATATAGTGCTTTTCACGTCTTGTAGACGTCTCAAAGCGCTTCACAGAATATACTGTGAAGTGAATTGACTGCATATTTTGTGGGCGAAACACGGCAGCCAATTGCGCACAGCAGTGTCCCACAGACAGTTGTGGATTGAAATGACCAATTTATTATTGTCTTTTTCTTGAGGGAGTATTATCAGGCATATGGAGTAAGGAAACTTGCCCAAGGTTTCACCCTGCCGGGAATCGAACCCAGGTCTTTTGCTTGCAAAGTGAGTGCACTAACCATTGAGCTACAGGACTCTATGAAAAGTTTGTTGCGTACAGAGTATTAGAGGGTATGGATCAAATAGCTTCCTAGAATGCACAGATTTCTGTGGGCATTATTTTGGATGTCCAATTTACTAATGAGTTTCTGGTTTGGATTGAAAAGTGAGTAAGTCACTTTTTTAGATTGCTTTCTGTTTATTTCCTCTTTTGAACTCTTTATTTCCTTCTACCTACAGTAGAGTAACCCATCAATGCACGAGCTGAGCAGTGGCACCGCTTGACAATCAGTTGGAAGGAGACTTGCCTCTTGCAAAGTGCACAAAGCTGAGACTGACAGAGAGAGGAAGCCTTCAGTAATGGGCAGCAAAGAACTCATAAAATGTACATGATCAGCTTTAAAGAGAAGACTAGGTAGATATCCAAAAATTAATAATCCGTAGGGGTTTGGGGAAAATTAAGGTAAAGGAGTGAATGGATTGTTCTTTCAAATAGTAGACATGCACAGTACACAGACACGATGTAAATGTCTATGAGTGTATAATTGCAGCAGGCCAGTTTCGTTGGAGACCTTTTTATTCAGGTTGTGTGTTGATCTACCTTCAATTGTAAAATCACAAAAAAAAATGACTTTCTTGTTGACCCTTTGTTAACCTAATAAATGTCCTTGCCCTTGAGACACCAGGAAGCAGACTTTTGTGTATCTGTGTGTGTGTTAGTCATGTGCAGAGGTCTGATATGCACACAGCAATGCCAATAAGCAGTTCAACTTGGCGCTCTCTCTCACACACTCAGAGACCTGGTGGGTCAAATCCTGGTCTTGCAGCATTGTTCAGAGCAAAGGGGAGTGGGGGGAGGGGTGTGTTTCTATGATGCGCTGATCAATAAAAGCAGAAAACTTTTCACTATATTTTTATAATGGGATTTCCCATCAGAACGGCATCACAGAAAACATCATTATTTTTATTGGTCACCATTAATTAGACTCCATCACATCTGCTAACTTTACATTTGGAACAGACAATTCAAATTTGATTAAATTATTGAGGCAATTACAATTTGTATGTTCATTTTACTCAGCATTTTACTTGTTATCTGCTCCCATTACAGTGCCATATAAACTGCAGTTCAGAGATGTGGTCTGATAGTAGCATAATCGTATAAGTGAGCAAAATGACTGGCAAAATCCAGATAACCCATATTCAAATTTGTATAATGTGGCAGGCTGGCTCAGTTGGTAAGCTCTTGCCTCTGAGTCAGAAGGTTGTGAGCAAGTATTACAAGAACAACCATTGATAAATTCTATACACAGTATTTGTTCTCATTCTTCCTTTCCTCAAGGGGATGACTGGTGCTATGGTGCAGTTCAATGGCAACCGCCAACCCTCTGTGATCTCACTCAAGTATAAGTAACCAGTTACTTATGTTCCTTGCCTTCAGGATTCTTGTGACCTTCCAATCCTTTCACGATCTTGTCCATCCTACTTCTACAATCTCCTATGGTCGTATTCTCCTGCCTGTGGCCCTCCACTTTTCCTAATCTGGTCTATTACTTCTTTTACACCACTATTGATGGCCAAGCCTATGCGCATACTCTTTCCCATGCTCCCTTCGTATTGCACCCAATCTTCTGCCATCAATAGCCATTTTAAAAACATTTTCTCTTTGACCACACTTTTCGTTAACTTCCTACCCAGTGCAGGGATCCTCATCACTGTTATGAAGCACTTTGTGATGTTCATCCTCTGTGAAAGATGCTCTATGTGGAGATTCTTGGCAGGCTATTCAATGAAGGGGGAGGGATAGAGGCTCATGCTGCCTTCAGCTGACATCTATACATGCATATGTCTTACAGGGTCACTGAACATTGATCAGGATCAGGAATTCAGTCGCTTTTCCCACTCCCTAGCCTGAGGACGCTGAAGTCAACTGTAAAATTCCCACCAATGCCCTGCTGAGATGAACTAAAAACAAAGACGCGTGATCAAACCTGCAACACATTTGGGGTTCAAAATCACATCAGAACAGCTCTAAACAGACCAAAATATAATTTTTTTTTGGTCAACCAGGCACCCTCCCGATGTAAAAGGGGCTATATAAATGCAATTTTATGTTTCTATTGTTGTCTGACACCTGCAAAAACCCATTACCATGTTGAACAGTATCCAAATCAGACTGTCACCTACACATGGAGATTTTCCTGCATCTGGAATGCGTACTCTTTCCCCAGAGGACACACCCTGATTACCAAATTCCAGAGAGTATTAGGCATAGGTTGGATGGAGCCAAGGGGACCACAGAGGATGCATTGAGGTACTGCTGGAATTTAACCAGCTAAAAGTGCATAGCAAGCCATTGAAAGCACTATCTGGAAAGCATTTTGCTGCTTGACCAGCTAGGACAAGCTTACATGTTGTAGCTTTGGCTTGCGAGATTAACAGGAGCTGAATGGGAAGAATCTCCGAGACTTATCTGTCCCTCCACATCATGCCAACAAGTTAGGATGACTGGTATGTCATCAGCAATGCCCTGGAATACTGCAGACCTGCTGGCTCAGAATTCATACTATCAAGACCACCACAGAGGGTTGTCTCGATTCCGACATTCTGTTGCCAAGCACATCAACTTGGAGCCAATTCACAATCCGGATTCACGATTGATGGAATGTTGCCCAGGTATTAACTAGATGTATGGTATCCCTCCACATATGTCAGATCAGAATTCCCTCTGATTGACCTGTTCATGTCAAATTCTTTATGAATCTAGGTTATGATTCCAGCAATCCAGCTCCCAATGTGACCACGACAATGCAAAATAGAAATTGTTATTCGGCATTCACCACACAACCTCAGCACAAATTCTGTATCTGACCTGCTAAATAATAGCTGTGATTGCTGCCAACTCATGTGTCATCACTGGGAGAAATTCAGCTCAAGACCTTTGTGGCTAATACATTTTCCACCCATAACTCTCAAACAATGACCCGACTCACACTACCCATCCAATTTCTCCCTCTTTCACCAATTCAGGGCAACCTCTCCATCTAGCCAAGAATCATAAATCTCAGACTCTGTATCCGCCTGGCTCAGGGGTAGCACTCTTGCTTCTGAGTCAGAAGATGATGTGTTCAAGCCCCATGAAGGCACTTGGAATCACACAGTCTAAGCTGACACTCCAATGCAATGTTGGTGGGGTGTTGCATTGTCGGAGTTGCCATCCCTTTGGATGAGATGTTAAACTGAGGTCCCGTCTGCCTGTTCGGGTGGATGTTAAAGATCCCATGGCACTATTCAAAAACAGAAGGGAGTTTCTCCTAATGTCCTGACCAACAATCAGGCAAATAAAATTTGTCACTCCACGGCTGTTTGTGGACATTACTGTGTGCAATTGGCTACCTAATTTCGCTCAAAATACAAAATACAGAACCACTCCACTTTACAGTATATCCTGTGATGCACTTTGAGATGTCTCAACCATGTGATAAGGCATTATATCAAATGCAAGTATTATAATAATTATTACTCATTGAAATTAAATAGAAATTTTGTATAATTTGATATTTAAATTGTCTCTTATATTAGAGACTGTATTGGTCCACATAAATTTTTCCCCGTTCAATTTTTCCAACTCTAATTTGATCCCTTCCTCCTTATCTGCTGAAGGTGTTTGCTCTCTGGGATGCTAACTTGCATGAGGGGTGCTATATAAGTGCAAGTTGTTGTTGTTTGACATTAAATAACCCTTGCTTTCTCCTGGGATGGGGTTTCGTCGATATGCTCCGGTATTTCACTCATGTGTGATCTTTGCCAATCAGTGATGGCACATTTCTAGATGCGAGCAGCAGATGTGAGTTTTATAAAGCATCCCACAATGAGGTGGGGGCTGGGGAGGATCACAAATCAGCCCAGTCATGTCCTCACTCAGTCTCCACACTTAAATAAAACAGAGATTGGGTGACTGTATCCTCTCTAATCAAGGAGCACTAAGTTCAACTACATTGCTCCAACTCCTGTGCTTGCTGATATCAGCTAACAGCACAATTTTGATTACGTAACTGGTATGTATGGCTTAGTACTGCTCTGGGCAGTTGCATTACTCACTGAAGCCATAGTGAGCGACTTAATTTGAATGCATTTGTTGACCTGGTAATAAACCCTGCTTTAAGGTTTGAGAGAATCTGCTCCACTGCGTTTGCCTCTAGGCCTTGGGGGCATCTTTCACCCCCATTTCCTTTGAATCCCACCCCACCCTCATCAGCTCCCACCCTCAGTTCATATGAAAACCCTGCACTATCCTATGCCTTGGGACGTCCTCCCAATGTGAATGGCGCTATATAAATGTAAATTTTTTGTTGTTTTTGCATTAGCAGCCAAATCCAATTAAGAAACATTGGGAGACGACCTCTGGGAAGGTACCCTGGTATTGCTATGATTTTGCACTGGCAATGGTGCAAGTACATCCACCTGTCTGACACCCTTTTTCAATTTGAAGTTTAAAAGATACTCTCCTTTACTCACCATTGCAATGTTTGCAATGAGCTGGCATTCCCACCAGCTTTTCACCAACCTACAAAAGGAGCCAGCATTTGACCGTTGGTTGGCGGAGTGCTGAGCTTGCACGCACATCTGTAAGCACAGAGCTCCACTCTGCATACATTTAATGTCAGAGGCAGCAGTATAACTCCAGGCTGTTGGCTCGCACCACGCTGCTGTAGGCACCAGCACTGCTTCGGTGCGTGTAATATAACCGAGGCGTAAGATTGATCAAACAGAACCTCTGGTTACTAGGGATACAACCCATTTTTAAAAAATATAGCATTAGCATGAGACACCGAATGAATGATCAAGCAAAATACGTGACTAAATAAAATCAATTTGAAGCAAACAAAACAAGGAAGGGCAGGGTAGGAATTTGAGCTTCCAAGGCCCTGGGGTTGTATTCTGGTACAATGTGCAGTGAAGCGCAATTAATTAATTAGCTCACAAAATCAGCACATAGTTAGTGCACAATGCAGGCACTCTGTTCTGGCATTGCTGGAGCACACTTTAAAGGTGCGCTGTTTCAGTGACCAGCTTGTTTTTCCCACATGCAGAGCAGGGGGTGTTTACACACACCCAGTCGGGGACCATGCTTGTAAAAACCCATCTGTGTTGAAAAGGAAGTCGATCTAATTATTTTTAATACATGAAAGAAAGCCACATCTAAAATGCATTTTCTGCGTAAAAATTGTTCTGTGTTAGAAAGGGGGCAGATTGAAGCCTGCAATGCAGGATGCTTTATAAAATGCACCTCAACCACCCAATTAGAAGGTGACAAAATCACACTGTTTATGGTCAATTCTCACACATAACCCACTATGAATGAGACTGTGCTCTCGGGCAGGCTCCCCGATTTAGTACAGGTGCTCTGAGGACATGTTCCCAAAATACTGCGCTATTTATGAGCTACCTCCGGTCTGCTGTTAACACACAAAACTCTGCGTTAACAGCTTGGGGGAACAGCCGCAGCACACCCGAAGCTAGAACTGGGTTTAATTTGTTTTGGAAGAAGTAGCCTCGTTAAGATAATCCAGATTTTTTTTNCCATTCTCATCCAAGATACGAATGATTGAGATTTTATGCAACCTTGGGGCCAAAGAGGCCTCATTTTAATGTTAGCTGTGACCCTGCCTGGTTCTAGTAAAATGATGCAGTTCTTTGAACCCAGACGAGCACTGGAACTAGTCTCCTATCCAGTCTTTGCCAAGGAATGATCTGGCTGTTACGCCTGTTGCCTGTAACAACCACAGACCGTAACTCCAAAAAGCTGCTACCTCTGTGCTGTCAACTAAAAAAGTCCCACCCAAAGGTAACAGGGATTTGCAGTTTTAAAAGCTTTCTCCATAGGTTTTCGATGGCTCAGTGCACAAATACACTGCAACTATGCTCCCATCTTTTGGAACTCCATCCCACAGTCCCTTCTTCCCTCGCCTCCTTCAAGCCATCATAAGATCCTCCTGCCCTCCACCCCTCTGATCCCAACCCCCAGCTCGGGTCCAAATCCCTGACTGTCCAGCACCTTGAGACTTCCTCCTGACGTGAAAGGAACCATGCAAATGTAATTTCATAGAATATTACAGCATTCAGCCCATCGTGCCTGTGCCGGTTTGTTATTATTCTTGTTGTTGTTATCAACTAGACCATAAAAATCAACTACGTCCTGGGTTAAAACTCTAAGTTGGGTTGAGTTAACTGATGGGGCTGAAGCAACGAGCGTGACATTGCAATTGGCCTCAGTATCCCTGGGCGAGGGAAAAAGGAAAATAATTTAGGCAGAATTCACAGCTGATATTGTTCAATAACTTCTACTAAAAGGTTGTGTGAATGTTCAAGTAAGGGGCAAATAAGCCCCTGGTTGTGATAAGAAGTTTTTCTCGGTAACCTGGTCATTGTTTTCATGGTTGTTTGTGGGACATTGGTGTGTGCAAAGTTGGCTCCTGCCTGCCCCTATAAAATACACAGTCACTGTACTCTACAGTAAATCCTGTGAAGCACTGTGAGACATTTTGCATATGGATTTAACAAATGAGCAGTATGTCTTTTAAGTGTCCTGCTTATCATCCTGACTCAGTTATGTCCTTATATTCTAGCCTGTAGAAATGACCATTACCTCTCTAAAGGTAAGCTTATTCAGAACTGTGCGGTTTAACAAATATTTGTGGTTCATATACAGTATTTACTAACTGTATTTTATAGCTTGCAGCATCACCAACTTATACAAACTAGCTTTTGTAATTAAGCTGCTAACCATGACGCAGCACTGAAACACTGCCAAAGGCTTGGAAAAGCTTTGGCTAATAATTGTGCTGAAGTGGGGTGTTCACACCCTCATCCACTCAATAATTATGAACTTCTTTGGACAGCAAATTATCACATCACGTGTCGCATTTTCCTCCCCACAATGTGAAATGACCACTTGTATCAGTACAGCTGCTATTTGCCGACCTGAATGGTCATTTTTGCTTATTTGTTCAGGTGGTTTTCCATTTTCAAGATTGTTTTTATTTCTGAGCAAATTTTAAATCCCTGCCCACTGCCACTCATTCAGTGAAACAGGCAACCTAAGTGTTTGACAAGTCGAACTATCTCACCTTTGATGTCCCTTGGGATGTTTCCTCTCTTGAGATTTTGAAGGAGATCAGGGGAGGGGCATTGAGCCCTTAATTTAACTTTCTTTTCCGTGCTAGTGTCAAATACAAACCTTCTGACAACACCCACAAATAATCTTAAATGCTGTTTTACCAGGTGAAAGATTCACCCTTCAGGACTCTGAATCGAATTAAAAATCTAACATAACCCAGTTTTCTTACACCTGTATATAAGAATTGATTGGGCAATCTGTACTGCCCCCTCTCTATACAACAAAAGCAGCCCTACATTGCACTATGTGCAGAGAAGCAGGTTTCAATTGTTGAAGAAACAAACTGTGCTTCAGTCAAATCCTTCTCCTTGTGAACAGAGGCATTGCTCGTAAACCAGATGCACAGCTCGTAAACCAGATGCACATCATTTTCAACACCTTTGCCATTGTTCAAAGAAATGTGGCCCTTGCAGAAAGCTGACTGTCCAGAACACATTTTGCATTATATCCTTTATCATTGTTGTTTGTCCTGTGGATTGAAAATTTCAAATTCAGATGGGGTGGTTAGTTTAGGCGATAATTGAAGAGTAGAAGTGCATCCTTGCCTTTTGACATTATAATTACTGCTCACTGGAGACTTCCTGGAAGAAATCCAGAGTTGAATGCAAGAGAAAACATTCGCAGAGCAGAGAGGTCTGATTGTCCCAAAACCAAACATGCAGTTCACCAGTAAACCCATATGGTTCAAATGACCTTAGAATTTCAATTCCATTAGTGTCATGTGAAGCTTCTTTTTGCTCTCCCTTGATTATTGTGAACAGACTAACCAGTGATTAAATACAGGTAGAGTCCGTAAGAAGTCAGTTCCACCTCCTCTGCCCTGATGGCAATTTTTAGGAATGCTTTATTGGTTCTATGCACCACTTTGCTTATGGCAACTGTTAATCAATTCACGGACTTCTTTGAAGTTACAGTTAATCATTGCTGACAACTCTTAACACTCTGGCATGCATGCACTGTATATAATCAGGCTGCAATGGTTATGGACAACTCTTAAGTTACATTGCTATGTCACTTTATTGATGGTAAAGCAATGCTTTTACTTCGCAGTTCCAAAGCCCCAAAACCCTTAATGAACAGAGGAGCTGTCACTGTTAAATGGCCTCAAGATACCACCTGTGGCAAATATTGTTCCATACATGTGAGGCTGTCCTGCTGTCATTCTGTAAGTATTGTGATATCAAGATAATAATTATAAAAATTCCATTTGATATTGCATCTAATTCTGAATGATGCAACTTGTATCATCTCCTGCACCAAGCTCGGTGAACTTATCACACCCATCCTCGCCTGGCTCCATTGGCTCTCCAACCCCCAGAAGATAGAGTTCAAAATCCTTGTCCTCGCTTTCAAAGCCCTCCCTGGCCTTGATCCTCCCTAACTCTGTGATTTGAGACAGGTAATGTCCTATCAAACAGCCAGGAAATAAATCACCAATATTTTGGCCTAGGGGATTATTGCCCAGATCATTAGGAAGTTCTTTTCTTTTTTNCTCTCCCTTTTTTTTTCCCCATGGGATCTTTAACAACCATCTGAACAGGCAGACAATGTTCATGTAAACCTAACAACCATTGCAATTATTTTACTATCTTTGGGAGTTCCTTAAAGTTGACCTGAACCGACATAATTAGCATAATAATAAATAATAAGAAGAAGAATACTTGCATTTGATGTAACGCCTTTCACATTGGGAGGACATCTCATAGTACTTTACATAATTTAATGTAATGTGTAGTGACTGTGTATTTTGCAGGCGAACACAGCAGCCAAATTGCACAGAGCAATGTCCCAGAAACAGCCATGAAGTGAATGACCAATTTTATTCGGGGGATTGTTGGCTAGAATATTGGGAGAAACTCACTTCTCTCTACAAATTGTGCCATGGGATATTTACCCTGAAGGGACTTCAGTTTAATATCTCATCTGAATGATGGCACTTCTATCAATGCAGTACACCCCCAGCACTGCACTGGAGTGTCTTTGTGAGTTCAAAGTCCCATTATAGGGCTTGAATCCACAACCTTCTTTTTCCAGCCAGTTCTCAGAAAGTGTACATAGATGTATATAAAGTGAAGGCTGGTCATACCTTCCATTTTTAATTAAATTCACAGAGACAGTACAAGACAGTAAAGGTATCTTTTCCAAGTATTCTCAAAGACAAAAATAGCAGCATATTGGGATGTGAGATAAATTTAAATGAGGAGATAATTGTTACCAGGGGAGTATTGCAGCTTTAAATATCACAGAGTTTTAGTGAGATTTCTGTCGGCACCTTGAGGAGAGGAGAAGAAAAATGAAAGGAAATTGAGAAAAAAAATCACCATTCATATAATAAAATCCTGGGGGAGGAAGTTGCACAATGAATGAATAAGAAGCAAAAAGTATAAATGCTTCAAAGGCACTAATGTTAAGCTCTTTTCTTCTCCTTAGAACAAATAACAGAAAACTGATTCTCAACATAAAATGCAACAGAATCATTAATAATCCCCCACAATTAAATAATTGTGTTTCTGGAATGTTTATTTCATAAACTCTCACAGTCTAACCTTTCAGGACTCCGGAAAAACTTTACATCATTCCCACCTTTGCAACTTCTAAACAGTTCAGGTTAAATTGTCGAATGTTAGCATTAAAATTGTAAGAAACATCGGAGTAAAAAAGTGTTTCGCAACAGATTCAGTGTATCACATCCAATCTATAACGAAACATTCCCGCACCCCATCTCAGCACTGCATTGCACTCACAGTCTAGATTGTCACTCTAATGTCGGGCTGAGGAGTTCTTCATTGTTGGAAATGCCATCTTGAGATGTTAAACCAAGATCCCATCTGCCTGTGTTGACATTCAATATCACACGTCACTATTCAAAAAGAGAAGGTAGTTTCTCCCGGTATCCTAACCAACAAGCCCAGATACAGTTTGTTCACTCGCCTCCTGTCTATTTGTGAGACATTGTTGTGTGCAAGTTGGCTGTCACGTTCACTTACAAAATGCATGGGTACTATACGTTACAGCAATATCTTGTGAAATGCTTTGAAATGTTTGAAGGTTATAGATAATCTATCAATTACAATTAGATTAATATTGTAATAATATTGTTATAGAATTAAGCACATCAGTAAGCATGTAGAAGCCTAGACTGGACTTGGTTTCTTTTAACCAAACACTAATGGTGCTAAGTTATGCCAATGTTGCCCAATGCACAAAGAGCAATGCTTATGTGAAAGAGTTGACATCTTTGTGCAGCCCAGCTTTTTACTTACAAAACTCGGTGGGGGGAGAGGGGGAGGTACCTGTTTATTGCTTCACAGAACATATTACATTGCATACATGATGACTCCATCAACACATGAATGTCATCTCACATGATGACATGATGTGTTGGATTTTTCGCACAGGCACCTCGATTTGGGTACTGGCCACTTTGCTCCTTCGTTTTGAAAATCTCTTTCAACATTCTTGCCTTGCTCCCTCTCTCTGCTTTCAAAACCCATCTAAAGACCTTTCTCTGAGTGTGTCTTTTCCTACTTCCCCCTTACCTACTCCACTACTACCATTTCACTCCCAGCTCAGGCTTCCTCGGTGACTTATTAAGGATCTTTGAGATGTTCTTACTACATAAAAGGTGCTGTATATGAAAATTGTTTTTGTTCAGAAGCTGGGAGCTGCACCTGATTATCAGCCAACTCTTTGATTTCCAGGCCCTTTTCCCATATCTACTAACGTTATTCAGGTAGCTGCTAGACAGGAAAAGGAATGTCAACATAGCTTCATATGGAAATAGCCACCAAAGAAAGAGGTTCAGCCGATGGATGCCATAGTTGTGGCCCGATACAGTGAAAGGCATCTGGTGTCCAAACTGTTTCAGTTGCCACACCTCAAAATGTACTGTATTTTTTTATTCCATGCCAAGGTACAGTGGCAGGAGGGTCAACGAGCAAGCCCACAATAAAATCCCACATCCTTGAGGTCCACTCTTTCAGGCCTATTGCCAAGAAGTTGATACCAGAGAAGGAGTCCGAAACTCTTCGGAAAGCAGTGCGTGCTAACCAGGGCTTTGTTATTCGAAAGTTAAATTTTATGTTAGAGCTTAGAGGCAGGTTGGCCATCTTAACATATTGTTGACAATTAGATTTATATTTCTGTTATAGAATCAATTTGAATAGTAAATTCCTCTCAAGTACCTGTTGCCATTGCAAGGGACGGCTGTACTGAAAAAGCCCAAAAATTGGAACGTGGAATGTTCAGAACTGGAAAAGACCATTGCATTCCATCTGTCTGGCTGCAAAATACTACTCTATTATATCTCTCATACTCCTCAATTGAATTCTTCATCAAATAGCTATCTAATTTCCTTTTGAATTTGCTGACACAACATGCCCTCCCCCACCCCCCCCATCCCTCCGGTAGTTCATTTTACATACCACTTTTACCACTTTCTGTGCAAAATGATTACATCTAAAATGTCTGTTCACATTCCTGCTTCTGAGCCAGATTCTGCATCCCCTTGTTCTGGATTTCTTGATCAATTAGGGTGAGCTGAAAGAGAATGAAATTACGAAAAGGAAAGCAAGAGAGAAAATGTAGAAAAAGTAAAATCAAACTATCATTCAACATTTCAACTAAGTTTACCGTGAATGGTTATTAACAGGGAATATACTTACCTTGTAAGAGCATGTAAGTGTGGTGACATGCTTTAGAATTTTTGAATGCTACATTTTCAACACTGTTATGCTTTATAAATATGATACAGGTACATCAGTACTGTAGGGGAATGGGGGTGGGGGGATGGGGGGGCACTCTGTGATTACTGGACCAGTGCCCACAGATACATTCCTTACATATTTACGTTTCTAGAGGGCATTCTATGGTTACAATGTGCACAAAATGCTATTAAAATTGGAAAACAGAAAAAGGAAGCAGTGAGTGACCGTGAGTGTCAAACGTGACTGTGAGTAGTCTTCTCCACATTTCCACTGAGGTACCACTCAAAATAAACCCTCTGTTCATCACCAGCATTTGAGATGAATAGATCATTAAATACCTGTTAATGGATTGTAACAGTAGAAATAAATATGCAAAATAATTGGGAAATGGAAAGACCATAAATTCAGTACACAGTTGGTTGACTTTGGTTTAAAAGTCCTAAAGCTCTCTACTGCTAACACGGTGAATGTGAAATAAAAGTAGTGTGCCAACGCTGGTGCTTTTGGTTGTTGTTGCGAATGACTGGCTCAGACCAGTGAAAGCCTCTTGCACCCAACTTGCTGAATCCAATTTCTGGGTTTAAGATCTATCTTCTCCTACTCCACCCCTTTGTTCGCGCCCTCCATTCGGCTAACGTGGGTTTGCTGCATATCTTCCGATTACCCGCACCACAATCAATGGCCAGGCTTTCCGATTCCATGCCCCTAATCTGGAGCTCCCTCCCTTGACTCCTCCATCTAATCCCTTCCAAATCTGACTTCAAGTCCTGCTTTAATACCTGCTTTTCAATCGTGCCTATGGTTATCTCTGCCTTCTTCCAACTCCCTGCCCGACAGCTGTCCTGTCAGTGTAAGGTGATCCAAGACATCATTGTATGTGAAAGGCGCGAAATAAATTGTTGTTGTTGTAATTCAGCATAGTGATTAAAACAGGCAAGATGAGTAATGGCAGGCCCCTTACCTCTTTCCCATGATCTTCACCAGTCACAGGGAAAAATACCAGTCAGAATTGAAATGGACGATTTCTGTCCTGTAACATTCTATAATAATTACAATCACAAATCAACTAGATTTGAATGCAGTTGTCCAGATATCTAGACTGTTAGATTATAATAATCCTTGCATTTGATATAGCATCTTATCACATCTCTGAGATACCTCAAAGCCCTTCACAGAATATATATGTAAAGTGAATTGACTGTATATTTGTGGGTGAAATGTGGCAGCCAATTGTGCACAGCAGTGTCCCACAAACAGTTGTGAATTGAGTGACCAAATTATTATTTCAAAATTTTTTTTTTGAAGGGATTGTGAAACCTTTGTCAAACTGCCATTTTCAGCACTCCAAGACATTACCCCCAGTGAATGTGATAAATGCAAGTTGTTGTTGTTCCGTCGTACCCCAAATGTCACATAAACAATGTGCAAACATAGTCGTCTTATGCAATCTCTTCAAAATTCAACCCCATTGAAAATTTCCAATATTTTATATCACCGTGTTGAAATAAAAACACATTCCATTTAACATCCTGGACCCTAAAAACACCACCTTCCCTGGACCCACTCCTGCCTTCTAACTACTGGCCCATCTCCAACAGCCCTTTTCTTTCGAAGGTCCTTGAAAGAGTCGATGCTTCCCAGCTTCGCTCATTCCTCTCCTACCACTCCTATCACGAGCCCCTCCAATTGGGTTTCCTTGCTTTCACAGCACGGAAACTGCTCTGGTCAAGGTGACAAACGACATTTAAATAGAAATGTCTTCCTTCTCATCCTCCACGACCTCTCTGCTGCCTTCGATACCGATACCATCCTCCTCCACTGCCTCTCCTCTCACCTCAACTTTCAAGGTTCTGTCCTTGAATGGTTCAGGTCTTAGTCTCCAATTTGTCTCAGCCAACGGTTTCTCTTCCAGCCCCCACACAGTCTTGGGCAGTGTTCCTCAGGGCTCTGTCCTCGGTCCCCTCCTCTTCAACCTCTACATGCTCCCCTGGGTGACATCGTCCGCAGACATGGGGTCAACTTCCATATGTACGTGGATTACATCCAATTCTATCTCTCTGCCTCCACCCTCGATTCCAGGACAACTGACATCCTGACAGACTGACATCAAGTCCTGGATGAGAGCTAACTTTCTACAGCTGAATGTCAGCAAGACGAGGCCCTCCTGATTGGCTCACACCAGCGCCTCAGGCACTGGCAGCATCAGCATCCATGGTTGCACACTCCAGCTCACCAAGCCAGTTAGGAACCTGGGCATCTTGTTCGACCCTCAACTGTCCTTTCTCCCGCATAGCCATGCCATGACCCATTCTGCCTTCCCCCACCTCTGCAATATTGCCTGATTCCGCCACTGCCTCATCCCTCAGGCCACTGAAACCCTCATGCACGCATTTGTCATCTCAAGGCTCAACTACCAAAACTCCCTCCTTGTTGGCCTCCCCAACTCGATCCACCCTACCATCATCAACCGGGCTTTCAGCCTCTCTGCCCCCAATCTTTGGAACTCCATCCCCAAATCCTTTCACCTTGCTCCCCCTCTTGCCTCCTTCAAGGCATGACTCAATACCCTCCTTTTTGACCATGCCTTCAGCCACCTTCCTACCCCCTCTGCCTTCCCTCATCCCAACCCTGTCCCCATGCTCGAGTTCTGATCCCTGGTTGTTCAGCGCCTTGGGACATCCTCCTGACGTGAAAGGCACTTTACAAATGTAATCGTGTTGTTGTTAGGTTGGACATTATTGGCTCAGATTATGCTCTTGCTGAAAATAATGTTACTTGCTCATTGAAAATCTAACTTTTTTTTCCATTAGCAGTAAATTCTATTTATTATAGATGCTATGGGAAATTTTTAAAACATATTGACATTCAGTGGAAATGCTGCGCAATAAAAAAACACACAGACCCATCTTAGAGGGTTTTGAAATTACCTGAGAAGCCATGACATTTACATGTCATTATGTTGGCAAAAATGACAGAAGAAGAATAGAGAGGTATTGAAACTTTCTGCTTTGCCGCTCACTTAAGAGGCTGATGAAGGACAAGCACTTAACAGTGTCACCCTGTGCCCTCGGGAGAGGAGATGGATCAATGCACCCAACTAAAATAAAATCCAATTACCTAAACCTGCACAAATAGAAGCCATGCTGCAGCATTTCACCTTCAGCCAAATTCATCTTATGTGATGAGTGCATTCTCCAGGGGTAACCTGAATATCAGTGTTCAACTCTCGGAATGAGCTTCAGTGTTAATGAAAGGAGAGAATACAGGAACCTCCTGGTTTGTCAATTCACTGGGAAAAAAATGACGCTTTCTTGCCATCTGGAGCACAACAAAAACAGACAATATCTCTTTTGTTGATTTGGTTGCTCTGTAATTCAAAACTAGGTAATTAAAAGGATTAACCACGCATTCTAAAGCTCTTCGAGGATTCATAATTCTTTGTGGTACGTACATTTAAAATATCATTAGCATGTTTACAAACTAAATTTAGGAGTTGACAACATTTGTAACATCAAGTCTGGCATTAGTGCCCTGATTTTCTCCCCACCTCTTCTGTAGGCAGTCATTCAGATTTCTGAGAGTTAGTAGCTCTAGTACTTCGTTCAGTGGCACTTTTATATTGTGGCCCCAGGAACTGGTGTCAAACTGGAAGTGCTGTCATCTTGCGCCCCATTGCCTCTGCACTTCCAGAGCAACAGCAGGCACTTGTACTCTGCCAGTGTCTGATGTCATTGTGTAAAAAGCGCAATAATAAAACACATTCAAAATTTAATTTCACCAATTTACTGTAGTGGAGGATGGAAGATGTATTTGATTATCAGGCAACTTTGCTCCTGGCCTATTTCTCAGCTCTGCTTTTTGTTTGGTCAGCCAGGTGTCTGATACATGTGGAAAACCATCACCATGCTTAAGAGCATTCAAACCAAACTGAGTGTTCCATGCATGGAAATTCCTGCGTATTGGAATGGAATGGAGGAACTCACCCTCTTTACCTAATTTCGGAGAGCATTAGGTGGAGGTTGGCAAAAATCAAGGCTTGGGGACCCCAGAGTGTGCATTGGAATACTGCTAGAGTCTAACCAGCTAAAACTGCATAGCTAGACATTGATAGAACTGTCTGGCAAGCTTTCCCTCTGGGACCACCCTATCCATCAGAACTTTGGTTTGCAGGGGTAACAAGAACTGAGTGGAAAGAATCCCTGCCTCCAGTGACTGGTCTGCCCTTCCAAGTCCTGCTGATGAGTCAAGCTGGGTGTGCTGGATTCAGCAGGGGCCTGAAATATCCCCACCGCCCACCCAAAGAGGGTAGTCACTAGTTCATCATTTGATAGTTCTGTTACAGTTATTTGGGATGCAAAAAGTAACTTTGAATTGTTTTGTACATAGGCAACATTTAACGATATGACACAACTTACAGGATAACATGAAAAGGTCACACATGTGTGGAATCATATTGTGTTAGGTCTCTCAGGCACTGACCATTTGCATTACAGAGTCAGTTCTCTATATAGAGGCAACGGGAGATCTAACTCTGAATAGGGTTTTGCCAAATTCAGCATCAGGAAATACAGCTACTATTCTTTACAAGTTGTTTGCAGAGCTGATCTTGCTACCAGGAAACTGGTAATGTAATGATGTACAAATAGCCAAACATCACATGTGAGTTTAGACAGTATTTGTAGGTTTCTCAGTCATTGGATGTGAGCAACCAAAGCCAAGCTCAATCCTGTTCTAGCTAAACATCTACACCACACAAATTAGGAGGGATCAACAGGTATCCCCCCTCTCTACAGCCCAGGAACCCTATAACCAAGAGCAGTGCTACCTTCATCCCGCCACCTGAAATCAACCAACTCAACACAAACCAGATTGAACCTGGGCCCTTCCTAGTCTGCATGGATCAATTACTGCACTACATAGCAGCATTGGGCAACCTCTGAATTCTTTAGAGAGTACTGTATTTGCTTTGACAACATTTTTATACCACTTATCAAACGTTATGGAAAATATAAGGCAAGCCAAGAAAACTATCGTGCGAGTTATGATATGGCATCTGTTTGTAACCTAACAGACTGATTTAAATCCTGACTCATCATGACTCGACCATGGCACTACCACTTAAGTCATCTTGCTGTCAATATCCTGGCCGCATTTATTTATGCATTTATACATATGCCTAACTCGCCACTTCAGATAGCTTGTCACTGAGCCCTTTTTCCTTAGAGTGATGAGTTACCAGGAGTTTACTGTGTTTCAGTATCTTTCCTGGCATATCCATCTGTCCTCAGTTTTAGAGTAAGAGGCACAAACGGCATATTATTCTACAATCACTTGCTGGGGTTCAGTGGGGCAGGTGGCAACTGTGCAAACCAATAACTATTACAAGATTGTGTGAATCTCTCTCTCTCTCTCTCTGCCAGTAACATTTATGATCCATAGGTTTTCTGCAACTCTTTCGTTTAATTTAATGTGCTCACAACTCTGATAACCTAGTCTGATATGTTTACAAACTGCCCTATCTTGGGTAACACAAACTTTATTATTAATAAGCCTTCTTCTGCCCTAACAATTCAACCGTTAATAATTAATATGATATAGCATAGGGCTTCAATTGTTCCAACCCTTTCGGAAAGCAATAAGTACGGTATTACTTGAGGGACACAAGCAAAGATCAATTGTACCAGAAATAGATTTATTTAGCAGAGATAGAATTGGATAATTCAGCTAGGAACATACAGCACAACAGTAAACTATCAAGTGATAGCAAATTTTTGTATTTTCTTGCACAAAGGTTAGAGAAATTATAGTTCTCTGAAGTGGAGCTGAGTTCTGCAAGTCCCTGGAAGAGTTTTGCTTCCAGCTGAGTCCTGTATCCCTTGGCAACCAGTATTTCTAAGTGATTTAGTCTTCCTCAGTCAACTAGAAAATAACATCTTATAAATAAAGAACATACTTTCAGGAATTTAATTAGTAATTCCAATATGGCTTTTCACAAAATAAACAAATTAAAGTAAAGTCTTTTAAAGAGCATTTGTAAAATCCATTAAGCCTCAATCTTCAAAAGACAATAACAGATGACACACAATGAAACCACACCACCTGGCTTTTCACACTGTTTTCCTCAAATCTTCTGAGCAGAAGTTAGATGCAGTGATTCTAAAGCCTGGTTTGAGTTTGTTCAGCTCCAACCTCGATGAAGCCTGAGATCACAAAGTAATGTCCTTTTCACTATTTAACCTCATATGTGTCAGCAAACATTTATCTTGGCCAATGATGCTCCAGATAAAATTGATCATTTACTTTGTAGCTGTTTCTAATAATAATCATTATATTTGCCTTGTCACGTTGTTGAGGTGTTTCAAAATACTTCACATGATTTACAGTAAAGCATAGTTATGGTGTATTTGTCAGTGAACAATGTGCACACAACATTGTCCCACAAACAACCATTAAGTGAATGATCAATTTTATCTAGAGGATGAGGACGTATAAATTTTATCAGGACACTGAGAGAAAGTTCCTCCTCTTTTCAAGTTGTGTCTTAGACGTTTGACGTACAACACAAGTCGGCAGTTTAAGTTTAAGTTTAAGGAATGAAGTTGAAATGTGTTTTGATATTACCCCACTTTTGAGTTTGTGTTCCAGCTCCACATTTGAGCTCATAGTCCACCTGATACTCCAATACAGTGCTGGCAGAGCGCTGCATTAAACTAAGGTCCTGGCTGCCTGTTCGGGTGAACGTTAAAGATCCCACGGCATTGCTCGAAAAGAATAGGCAGTTTGTCCCAGTGTCGTGGATATTATTATTTAAATTCACAGTCATCACACTTCACAGAAAGTCTGTCCAATTCTGGTTTCCACACTTTAAGAAAGATAAAGCAGTGATGGAAAGAGTACAGCATAGGTTTGCCAGGACGATACCAGGAATGACAGATTGTTGTTATCAGAATAATATTTAAATAAAAATCAAATAAATAGGTTAAATAAATACATAATATTTATGCTGAATTTACTTAGATAGGCCTTTTTTTGTGAGAGAAGACATTTAAGAAGGGACCTCATAAAGGTGTTTAAAATTATAAAAGGGTTTGATAAAAATTAAGACAGTTTCCATTGGTTGGAGAGACTGTAACCAGAGGACATGAGTGTAATAGTATAAATAATAATAATTCTTGCATTTGATATAGCACTTTTCACATATTCTAGATGTCTCAAAGCGCTTCACAGAATACTGTAAAGTGAATTGACTGTTTATTTGAGTGTAAAATAGCAACTAAAGGATCTAAAGGAGAATGTATGAAGAGCTACTTCATGCAGAGGGTAGTGATATTGTGGAACTCGCTGACTGAAATGGTGGTTGAATCAAATAATGTAGATGCATTCAAGAGGAAGCTAGACCGTCAGATGAAGGAGAGGGTAGTAGAAGGTTATGACTGGGAATAAGGAATGGGTGAAGATTTATGGAGTATAAATACCGCAGGCTTGGTTTTAAATCTTTACAATATTTTGTAGAAGCTTTGAGACATTTCAACATGATAATAATAATAATAATAAAAATAATAATAATAATAATATTCCTTGCATTTGATATAGCGCTTTTCACGTCTTCTAAACATCTCAAAGGCGCTTGTGATAAGGCACCATATCAAATATAAGGATTATTATGATTTCCTAATTCTAAATACTGTGGCGAAACTTAGCTGAAAAACATTAGGCACCTGATCTAACTTAGTGGGGATCATTTTTGAGTGCCAATAAACAGGCTTTCTGAAGTTATTGAGGGGATGCTGGCTGAACTCAGCCTGAATTAGGGCAATATTAATAAGATGAGAACGACCACTTTCTGCATTTGCAAAAAGCAACCAAGCCCATGGAAATTTTCAGACTCAAATTCATATTTATCTCTACCATGATAGATGAAGAGATTATTGATCAGTCACTTTTTACAAAACAATTTCGTAGTCCTCCTCCTATCCAGCTGAAAACCCACCAACACACCCTAGAAATGTGACGGAAAGACTTTTAAAATACGCATGTGATCAATTTAAACTAGACAATTGCAAGTTCTATATATTTTACATGTGGACAGATGAATTGAATGAATGGGGAAAGCCCTCAGTCATTTAAGCTGCCAGTCCTCAGTTCCAACTCATCGCATTGCTACCAGTCTATTACTGCTTCATTCATTAATACAATGGAAGTAGAGAAAGATCAAGAAATGTCATTGAATCACTAAAAAGGGTAAATCGTTGTCTGCATGTTCACTCGAGTGTCTCACTCTCAAGGAGGCCATTTTGAACTGGCTGCACGACTTTATATTGTGTGAATATCAGATTTGTTTTAAAATTAAGAAAACTGGATAAAGTTTCAAGTCTTAACTTCTTACCTTCAACAGGCTGAGAATTCAGGGAGGAGAACAAGCATGTCGAGAGGTATATTTGGATCTTGGGAATCGTTCTCTGAAATACATTCAACAATGACAGATCAAAACAATGATGTTATTAAGCTAAGATAATTCTGATGCACAAACTATCTCAGAAACTCAGAAAGTCTGACAATAATAATAGCTAATTTATTTGTATGTTTTCATACAGGTAATTGTCCTTTTTTATTTTGATAATAATCCTTGCATTTAATATAGCACCCTATCATGTCGTTGAGACATCTCAAAACACTTCACAGAATATATTGTAAAGTGGATTGACTGTGGATTTTGTGTGCGAAATGCGGCAGACAATTGTGTACAGCAGTGTCCCACAAACAGTTGTGGATTGAGTGACCACATTTTTTTGGTGGGGGAGGGATTATTACCACTGGAAATTGATCCTTTATCATAATATATAATTATTATAATATAATAGTTTATTTTTGCTAGATTTATATCAAATAGCGACTATCCCGGAGAGAGAAAGAAGAAACATGAACAGCAGAATTATGTAAGCATTCAGCAGATCATAAGGATAATAATTGATTCCATTCATTTTCAAATTATTGAAGACAGGCTCATAGATCTGTGGTTGTCAGATGTGGCTCTGTCACCCTTCTTGAATATGAGAATCATAGTAATGGTTGCCAGCCTGTCAGAGATTCTCCAGGGGTGTTCAACTCCCTCAAAATATCTGATAATACATCCCAAATCTAATCCATTGTTCTCTTTTTTAGTACCATTTTCTCCATCCTGGTGAATTAATTTGTTTTCAATCCCTTAAGCCTATCTGAAACTTCAACCTCACTAATGTTAAAGTCCTGTAGCTCAAATGAAGTTTGGTGGATGGTGGACGGTATATATCTGTATCCTCCCCTGTCAAAAATCCCTCCACAAAATAGTCTTTTGATATGTTTACAGTCCCTTGATTGGCCTTTATTTCATCGTGTGCCGAGGGACACAAACATTATATTGCTATATTTCTACAGAAATCAGACTTTTTACCAGAGAGGCCAACAGAATGGATGGTGAAAAAATTAAAAAATAAAAATGAAAAAATAAAATATGAAAAAATAAAAACATACTGTTCCGGGGCAGAAGAGTTATGATCTGCATTTGGAGCCAGGGAAAATGGAAAATAAAAGCTGGAAGAAAGGAGAAAGGAAGTGAAGGTTTTAAAGTTAGAAATGTTAGGAAATGTAAAAATAGTGACGAGTGAAAAATGGGGACCAAAAAAGACACAAAATGAGAATATGCCAGTCTTTTAAATATGTATTTTTGAAACGTATCTATTTTGTATTCATTTTTGTAAGTTGAGGTTAAATTTGGAGTAATAAAGGTGTTCAGATTCATGAATAGCTTTGCTGCTGTAATGCAGTGTTTGTTTTTCAGCTTTAGCTCAAAATAGCCAGACCAAGGCCAGGTACAATAATCTCTGCAAACATGTCAGCACTCTAAGAGTTAAAACTTGGAGACTGCACGATTTTGATCACACTGCATGGTTTTATTGTCAGGTCAACATACAATCACAAATGAATTGTGATGCTTTAAATGCAGTTCAGTTTTACAAGGTCTGTATCAAACTGCGACTGTCCCAGAGAGAGAGAGAGAGAGAGAGAAGAAATATGAACAGCAGCATTGTGTAAACATCCAGCAGATCATAACATATTTGTACTATATCACTGCTGCACTCATTCAGGTTCTGTTTCCAATTCTTATTGGACTTCCGGAGTCCTGCAGTATTTCTGACAAGAGTCGATGCAGTTTTAAATGTTATATAATCAAAGTATATTGGGTTGCAATGTAATTTCCACACCGCATTGGTAAAGTGTAGTGTTTATTTTAGTTGCTCCTTTCGCAATAAAGAGTGACCTGAAAACGTTTACATCAGGGCTGCTCTACCTGTGCCTAAACCCTTTGGAAACTACAAAGTAGCTCTGTCTGCCAGGAATCAGGGCAAATCCGCACGGTTTGCAACGCAGCAGAGACGTGGGTTCTGTTCTGCAGCTTAGGATCGGGTGACACCAGAGATCGTTATTGTCCACGTTTTTCAAGTATATAACAACAAGAAAGTAAAGTAGCACGCGATCAACTACAAAAGTGCATTAAATCATCCCACATTTCTAAAATCGCACCACTGTTAGACTGACCAAACTAAAAGTCTAAGAATGCGCAGATAAACTCTCTCTCCCTCTCTCCCCAATGTTACTGCAAATGGTGCATTCAAGTTGCCAAACGCATGTTTATATGGTGAGACTAAAACAATGGCTCAGTGATACTAATCCCTATATATATATAATATATAATTCATGTTGTAGAAACCTCTAGCGTTCAGTTGGGAGCTCTCAACGTCAAAACTATCTTCTGATCCGCTATAAGGCAAAAGCAAAATGTTTGTTCCTTCATTAGTTTATCCGCGGCCGAGAAAACATGTCCATGTGGATGGGGTCCATCCAGCACCAGGAGGTTACTGCCATGTCTATGTGGTTTAATTCAGGTCAATTTGACTCAGTGTTGATGGGTTTTACCCAACGGAGACGAAACGAAACGGGTGTCTCGTTAATAGAAGCCTCCTAACGCAAAATATTAGTTTTAGGAAGGGGATTTCATTTTAAAACCAGCTTTGTTTTAAGAAAAGCGAAGTGATTATTCCAATTAAAGGTGTATGAGTAATTGAGGCAGATACTGTGAATGGCAGAATAGTCTGGAGGTCAGATTGCCCGCAGATCCCACAGCAGACAGTGAGGTACTGAATTGTCATTTGCAGAATTAATTATATTGCACCCCTTATATTCCCCCCTGATTGAAAAATTCGTGAATCAACTCTCCACAATTTTTAAGATGGAAAATAACATTTTTATTTAAGTCGAAATACACCTCCCTACAGTAACCTTGTTGAGTAACGTTTCCCCTCATTTGCCCAGTTGAGTTCATCAGAAGCGCATTCGTCCCTGGGAATCCGTGAGAAAATTAGGTCAAGTGGAAAGAGACATGATTTAGGTGGGATCTTTGCTGAGTTATTAAATATAATTTCGAAGCTGTCTCCCCTGACTCTGTTCCCACACTATAGGACGCTGTGGGTAAGAGAGGTGCCTTCAGTGTAATGTACACTCGTTCAGATTCCCTGGATCTCATTTCACCCTCGCTGATAGCATTCATCAGCGAAATACTGATAAAACAAAATATGCAATTTAAGCCTGATCATAACTAGGCTGTTGAGAGTGCTGAGGAGGAAAGTGAAGGATTACCTGGAGCCTAGGAGCACAGATCTCAGATTGTATCGTCATTGTGGGCTATGCCTGTTGGCAAACTGTACTGCAAGCTCCAGATGACAGGCCTTTTCAAGACTGACAGATGAAAATATGAAACTTAAATTCTTCATGAAAGATGGCGTTGTTGAATGAAAGGAGCAGGGGGAGGGGGAGGAGGGGGAGGGGAAGAGAGAGAAATGGTTTCCCTGGTTAACAGTGCGATTTTTTTTAAAATAAGAAAAGCAATCTAATCCCTGGTATGTGCTAAACCTATCAATCAACCAGTTAGGTTTATTTCTGATCAGCTTTTGGAAACAAAAATAAATATTTTGTAAAGGGCTGGTGTGAATCCCAACTGAATCCAATGGGTCTTATTTTTTATATGAATGTATACAGGGCCCTATATTTAGAGTGGCAGATTAAATGTAATATGTAATCTTGAAAGACGTCTCCTGGAAAGGTACCTGAGGCTGTGGATTTCTGAAGACTGACTCCGACATGTTGCTATTGTATGGATGTTATTAATTGGGTCATTAAATAAATTCAAATCCCTGGTGATTGTTAGATTAATCCCAAGCCACATTTGGTAACAATAAATATGTGTTCTCTCCTCACCACAGGTATGTGGCGTGTTGTTTTGCAACCAACCTACAAGCAGTTTTGTGCGTTCTTTTTCTTTTATAGGAAAATATATTGGAAAGATCTCCACAGGAGTGGGCTTGGCTGTGTCGCGCCTTCCTGGATGTTTTAACGCGTAAATGCATTTTTTTTTAATACAAAAATTGCAATAACATGTTGTATAGTAGATGTGTTGCCGAATTTGGGGGAATGTAATTTAAGATGTAAAAGCCAATGACAGATTTACTGTATGTAAGTTTTATGAAAATGTGACCTAACGTTTGGCTGCTGGATCCTCTTTTTATGTGTAAAATTTGATTTACAGATTGCAGAATTGAATCCATTGGCACCAGAGCAACGGCTGCTGATGGGTCTAAAGCCGGATCGCAAAAAGATAATCCGTGTGGAGGCTCCAGTTTACGGGGGCGCTGCCACTTCGCCCAGGATTTGACTGTGAATCAGTTGCTAATCTTCCAGGCGGTGGGATTGGGGAGGGAGGCGAGTGATGACTGGCTGGCCCTGGGGCACAGGAGAGATTGTGGCTGAGATAGAGTAGACAGTGGGACAGAGAGAGTGTCCGCCCCGGAGGTTCATCCTAGGCTGAGGGAATCAGATGAGGCGGCAGCTGGATCCCATGAAAGGTAAGATGAGTTGGATCAGGCACTGGGAGACAGGCTGGGCAGGCTGCTGTCTGAATGCGAGGAATACAGGCGCCACCCATGTAACAGCAGCCACAGGTATGTGTGCCAGGCAGGCAGTCACCTCTCATTCCCAGCATTGAAGTTTGAGCAACGCTGTTATTAACTGTTACCTGCTGTGAAATCAAAGGCATCTTTCGGGGGCTTTGGGGGAGGGGGGAGGGGGGAGTGGGGGGGGAGGGCTATTTTTCTACATTCTGAAGCAAGAAAAAAATGAAAGGCAATTGAGTAGACTGAAAATGTATTGTAATTGTAAATATGCACTATCATGACTTTTACCTCATGCACCAATGATTATTCAGACTTATTGGCATTTCAAAGAAAAGTGGGGCTTTTCCGCTTGGATATCCTGGTTTGTGTCTTTCCGACAAACAAACTCACCCCCCAAAAATGACACATTAGTTGGCCACTCATATTGTTTGTAGCATGTCGTGTTTATCTAAAACATTCATTGTATTTGCAATTCATCTCTTTCTGTGATATTTCTTTATTTGCAAAAATACTACATAAATGTACAATTTTGTTGTACATTGCAGTTTTAGTAACATTTGATGATGAAGATAATCCTTACATTTGGTATACCAACTTTCACATTTAGAGGACATCACAGTGGGAATGGGGATGGAGAATACACTGTAAAGTGCAGTTTCTGTGTGATTTATCGTTCTACATTGTATTGATCCTAGGATTAGAATATAGCTGGTTTTAGGGGCATATGCAGTGATTCCAACAGGATTCTTTCACAACAACAAATTGCATTTATATAGCACCTTTCATGATAGGAGGCCGACCCAAGGCGCTGGACAGTCAAAAGTTTGCATCCGAGCTGGGGTCAAATTAAGAAGAGCGGGGGCAAGGGGCCCATTGATGTAGAGTGTCCTATAAACCGGAAACTGTTTTTGGCCCTTCTTCTTTCAGTTCCAACTGACCAGTTTAAAGGTGCTTTTTTTTAAATCCAAATAGTTTTCATTGGCTAAAAAAAAGAGCTTCAAAGCTACCAGACATTTGACTCACAAGTCAATCTCTGATGTGTGAAAATACATCTGAACTAACAGTGTTCATCAGTATAGATATCAGTAGGCTCACTACCCCATAGCACAGAGTCAAATAAACACCCACATCCTTTGGTGAGGAGGTTGATAACATAATGTCCTTTTTAATGGTGAAGGTTTGGTTGGATTCAGTGGCCTCTTTGCCTTGTGCTAGACAGAGTGCTATGAATAAGGAGAGTATTTAGGCATGCATTACTGTGGTTACACATGGAGTTGAGCACCAATACAGAGCGTTTATTAATTGCTTTAACAACTGCAAGAGTTTCCTGGGAAATTGGTTCTAGTCATGCCATTGGTTCACATACTGTAAATGGATGGGGGAAATGGAATGGGGGTGGGAGGGGAGTTAAGTGGGGTCTCCTTGGAAATGAATTGGCTCCAAGCTGACATGCTTGGTTCTGGAATGTCGGATCAAATCAATCCTCAGTGTCAGTCTTGAGAGTCTGGTTCTTGAGCCAGTCAAGTCTGCAGTATTCCAGGGCACTGCTGGTGGAACACTCTTCCTCTGTCCCTCCACTTTGCCACTTCCTTCCCCATCTTCAGATCGGGCCTGAAGACCTTTCTCAATGACCGATTGTGCTTATAGTAACCTTTCCCCCTGCTCCCCCCCCACTCCCTGGCCTGGCATCAGGCTCTACCACTGTCAAGTGCTCTGGAATGCTACCCTGCCTGAGGAGTGCTATATAAATGCAAGTTGTTGTTCATGACAGTACAGTCAACCTGGCTCATTGACAGGACTTGGAGGCCAGGCCAATTGTTGGGGGCAGGGTTTCTTTCCAGTCAGCTCCTGTTAGCCCTGCACACCAAATGGGTAGGGTGGTCGTAGTTGGACAAATAGCGGGATTGCTTGCCGAGAGTGTTTTCAATGTCAAGCGGTCCGTTTTCAGTTGGTTGAACTCCAGCGCTACTGCAATACACACTCTGGAATCCCCAAACTTTGTCTTTTGCCAGCCTGTGCCTAATACTTTTTGGAATTAGGTAAACAATCCCTCCAAGAACATGGAGATTTTCATTGATAAATGGCATACATATGTAGAACTCTCAGTCTGGTTTGGATACTGTTAAGCATGGCGATGGGTCTTCACATTTATCAGACACTTGGCTGACCAAAAAATAATCACATGAAGTTACAGCTATCCAAATTGCTTTCATAAAACAAAACACAAAATACTGCAGATGCTGGAAATTTTAAACAAAATTAGAAACATAAACAGAAGTCGCAGGGAACACTCAGCAGGTCAGGCAGCATCTATTAAGGAAGGAAAGTGAGTCAACATTTCGTTCCACGACCCTTCGTCAGAATTGAAGTTATAAGTTATGCTCATGCCTGGAATGTTATTTTCTTGTAATAGACAGGTGAAGTAAATATCTATAGAGAAGATAGTTTGGCTGATGATAAATTTATTGCAAAGTAGATAAGTGCTATACAAGTACCTTTAAGAAATGTCAACTCATAACATTCCAGTACAGGTTTAACAGAATTACTGCCAGAGAATAAAACTACCAGTTTAGCCAGTTATAGAACCATAAAAAATTATTGTACAGAAGAAGGCCATTCATCCAATCATGCTCTTTTAAAGGGCAATCCTTTTAGTCTCATTTACCTGCCTATCCTTGTAGTTTACTTCTTTTTATAGAACCATGGAATGTTATATTATATGAAGATCTTACATTACGATCGTTCAACATTTGTGCATATAGAAGTAGTAGATACAGTTCATTTAAATTATCATTTAAGGGAAAGTACCCTTTTCAGATAGATCATAATGTATGTAGATAAAGATATTTGTTAGATTGTATTGCAGAGTAAATAAAATAAACATAAATAATTAACATTGAACATATGTCTGTACAATGTTTCAAATTAAATCATCATTTTTGCAGCTTTAAAAACAGGTGCAATGTAATGGACAAATAAATAAAGGAATATTGTTCAAGGAATGCACTGTATTTTGTTCCAATATATATGCATCTATTCTTTTTTTGAAATGTCTGCAAATAACTTTGTGCTAAGCTTTGGGAGAATTCAATGCTCAAAACATCTGCTCCAGTGCCACATTCTCAATGTTACATAAGGTCAACCACAAATATCCCAATGTTCAATCCTAAGTCTTTGCAGACTGCCACTTGGAGGGCATGACAGAGTTCCAAATTCATTTCTGTGAGTCTTTCTTCATAACTTGAGTGCTGAAATCATCAACATATATCTTCTTTAAATTTTCGAATGTCCTTTTAAATGTAGGATGCCAAAACACTGCATGCAAAGTTCCAAATGTGACTTCATCAGCATAAAGTTAGAATCATTTGTTTTGACCTTGCTAAATATTCTTGGCATTTGGTTAGCCATCGACCAGAATAGCAATGACAATAATAATATACAATACTTTCCCTCTTCCACCTTTGGACAGCCCTTAAACTTGAATACATGTTTTATCTTCCTTTCTCTTGTCGTAATGTGCATTCCTGCATCTTACCCTTATTCTCACCAACAGACAATCACACAGTTGAGCTGTCTCTTTTTTAAATACTATTAATCCCCCTAATATTTGGAATCTGGCTACATCTGGCTCCAATTAATGTCAACCTGTCTCAGTCGGAAGCACTTTCTCCTCTGCATCAGAAGGTTCTAGGTTGAAGCCCCATGTCGGAACTTGCAATTCGTAGCATCTATGCTGACACTGTAGTGCAGTGCTGTATTGTTGGAAGTGCTTCAGATGAGAAGTTAAACTGTCTGCCTGTTCAGGTGAACATTAAACATCATATGGCACTATGAAAACAAAAGGGAGTTTCTCCTGGTGTTATAGCCAACAATCCCCCAAATAAAGTAAATCATTCACTCAGTGGCTGTTTGTGGACATTACTGTGCACAAATTGGTTTCACGTTAACCCACAAAATACAGTCACACCTCTTTACAGTGCATCCTGTGAAGTGATTTACAATGTCTCAATGATATGATAAGGCACTATATCAAATACAAGGATTATTAATAATATATCGTAGTATTTTCTGTAACTTTTATAATATAACCTTAAGTGTCATTCTCTTTATGAATTGTATGAGTAGTAGAGGGCTTTTGATGGTTCAACATCAAAGCAGATTGAACACGTATTTTCAATATTGACTAATAGGTATTTTATAACAATTATTGGCTTGTTAAATCATTATCAGGTGCAAAATCAGCAATCAAATAATAATAATAATCCTCACATTTGATACAGCGCCTATAATGTTGAAATGTGTCAAAGTGCTTCACAGGGAATTGCTGTCAGATGTAGTGATCATGTATTTATAAACAAGGGTGCAGGCAGGTTTTCTGCACAACAAGGTCCCATAAAATGACCAACTTAACTGGAGGATTACAGCAACAACTTGCACTTATATAGCGTCCTTCACCCTGGTTAGCGTCCCAGAGTGCTTAATTATTGGTGAGCACACAGAGAAAAACTCTTTTCAATTAGTATCATGGTATCTTTAACACCCACCTGAGCAGGCAGACTGCAACTTGCTTTAGTCTCTGATTTAATGGACAATCCTTCCAACAAATTCAGTTCTCCCCCAGTACTACACTGGAGTCTCAGAATAGACTATGAGTTCTTTGCATGGGCTAGGTAGCTCAAAGGTGGTGCATGAGCATCACCATAAAAATGCCATACATTAAGGAAGAAAATACAATACAATTTACGTTTATATAGCACTCTTCACATCAGGAGAACATTTCAAAGTGCTAAAAGACCACAACCCCAGAGATATTATCATATCTGCAACAATAAGCAATTATCTTCAGCTGTGTTTTCCTTGGGAAGGATTTGTTTTTGGTATATGGAATAAGGCATAAAAGAGATGATTCTGAAATGTTAAGGTCAAAGAAGTACAGCAAAAGTGAAGCACTCTGGGAGAGATGAAGGCTTGATCTGGTTGGTGAATTCATACCTATTCATGTTCCAGAATATTTTGTACCAGTAATCAGTTCAGGTCATGACAAAAGAACTGAGGAAGTTTATGTTAGAAGTGAAGCATTCAAGCACATCAATTTCCCAAGAACAGTGTATTAGGTGGAATACATTTCCAGCAGATGTGTTTGAAAGATTCAATTTTATATTCAGAAGACATGTAAATGTCATCTTGATTTTGGAGCTGCGACCGATGAGCATACTCCAGAAGTACTGGAATGTTAAGTTCGCAATTGCCTGCTGCGTTTCTCCCACAAAATACAGACAATCCACAATCCATATTACAATGTATTCTGTGAAGCACTTCGAGACTTCTCAGCGAGGTGTCCAGGCGTTATAGCAAATGCAACGATTATTATTATAGTTATAGAAATAACCTTTGCCCAGCAGAAGCAGCACATCCACAGAGTGCAGATATATGTACAAATAGTTTTTCAGTACAGGGACTGTGCAGTCAAATTCAAATATATGTAGTAACTTTACTTCCCTGAGATATGTGTTTGGCTTCCAAAGTCAACTTATCAAGTGACAGACCAGACAAGTGCCTGTCTCATTTTTGGGTTGGAAAATGGTGCAAAGTGTGTGGGATTAGAGAGTGGGCTATAAATTGGAGTTGTGTTGTGACCACCAGAGGAATGGATAGGAATTATACTTGCTTTTAATAAGCTATGCGCATGAAGATTTTAAAGTCACGAAAATGAATGAATATTTTGTTGAACTATTGCATTTAAAAATCAACTACTTTATTACCTAAATGGTTATTTATTTTTTGACTTAATTTGTGCTTAACCTTGAAATGATAACAAATGCCGAACATTTCATAACATCAAAGCCAAAATTCCCAGCATGCAAATGAGCCTCAATCCTGGTCAATCTTAAATCAGGAAATTCAAATGTATACCCAGGATTGGCACTGTTTCATATATTATATACCTTGTTGGAACTTCAAGAACCATGAAGAACAGACTGATTACTCAAGGGATCATCTTCACAGGTGTTACGAGCTTCAAAGAATATAATTTAGAAGAAAGCCATATGGCTGCCTCGTGGTACTTTCACTTAGAGGAATGTGAATCATCATTCGGAGGCTCAGTACATGCAGAAACATCTACTTAGTTGTAACTAATTTGGTTACCTCCTATAGATCCTAAATTTAGTGAAGAAAATTGAAGAAGGAAAAGAATTTGGCTGTGTGTGAGCAAGTGAGTAGAATAAGGATAAATATCATTCAATAATGAAGATAATAATAATTACATTTAGTATAGCGCTTTTCATATCGTGAGGATATCCCCAAGTGTTTCACAGGATTTACTGTACTGTAAAGTGGAGTTATTGTGTATTTTGTGGGTGAACATGGCAGAACATTTGGGAATTGAAAACATATTGTCTAAGATGACACTCCAATGCAGTGTAGGGGATGTGCTGCATTGTTGTAAGTGCCGTCCTTCAGATGAGATGTTAAACTGAGGCCCCACCTGCATGTTCATCTGTGTATGTGGATCTCATGGCACTATTTGAAAAGAGAAGGGAGTTTCTTTCGGTGTCTTGGCCAACAATCCCCAAATAAAATTGGTCATTCACTTCACGGCTATTCATGGGACTGCTCAAGGAGTCCAACATTTACCAAAAAAAATTCCCAGAAGATAATAATAATAATTCTTACACTTGGTATAACACCTTCCACGTCAGGAGGACATCTCAAAGCATTTCACAGGTTATAAAGTAAAGTGGAGTGACTGTGTTTTGTGAAAGAAAGCAACAGCCAATTTTTTGCACAAAGTAATGTCCCACAAACAGTCATGAAATTAATGAGCATTTTTTATGTGGGAGGTTGTTGGCCTGGACACCAGAAGAAACTCCCTTCTCTTTTCAAGTAGTGCAATGAAATATTTAACAGCACACCCCCAGCACTGAATTCGAGGTCAGCCTAGAGAATATGAATTCCAAGTCCCGACGTGGACTTGGAATTAGTGTGGGCTTGAACCAGGTAAGTGCTATCCACTGAGTCAGGCATCAGCTAGAATGGGTTGGGGTGATTTCAGTGATAGAGTAGGTTTTAATTTGTCAATGGATGAAGGTACTTAATGAGATGAATATCCTTTTTCTCATTCCATGCTTTCAAACTTAAGAAACATTTCTTCTGTTCTTCCCTCCTTTGCATCAGAAGCAGATTTTGCCATTTAAGTCGGTTATACTGATCACATTTCTATTCCTCAACCGGGCTATTATTGTGTTATCCAACTGAAAACTACTAATGTAGTGTTAAACTATGACCAGTTTTGTGATGTGGACTCATGCCCATTAGAAACTGGACTGAGGCCAAGGTTTCCAAATGAATTCCTCTTAGAACCCTTAAAACCATAATCAACACAAGACTTTCAGCTCATTAGTTTAGACTGCCTGTGGACCAATGTCCCAGAGGTATAAGGATCGTGTTCGAATGTACTGCATCACCTAGTTCCCCCATGCTGGATATTCTCCTAGGGACTGGCCCCCACTGGCCTTCCTTCTTACAGAGATTCACTATGACACTTCAATTTGCCACAGGGATTCATGGCAACGAGCTAATTTTCCACAAGGATATTTTTATTTCCCACTGGGAATAACTTCCTGTAAAATTCTTATTTCCCACAAGGGATTCATTACGTTTTTCTTGTGTCCTCACAAGATGTGACTCTGAGGCACTCATCTCCTACAGGGTTTCACCCAACACTTGCTTTTCTTCAGGTATTTCCAATAATGTACAGGTATTCAAAGCTCTTTCTTTTTTCACTATAATGTTCCTTTGTTCACCGGCATTTGCTTCTTTGCTCTCATTCTTCATAGACATTTAACACATTTCCTTTTCACATGACACTGGCATTTCTCATGAGATATTGTCATTTCTGCAGATTAGTTACTTTGCACATTGAGTTCTAGCAGAGGGCTTGGGGCTGGTACCAAAGCAAAGAGCAGTCCATGGGAAGTCTCCAAGAGGGAGAGTATTTTTTTAAAAAGGGGCAGGGGCGGAAGAACTGAAATATAAAACTATGACAAACTTACCTGAGGAACATTTTATTATTTTTGTATCTGATACACATTAAACTTGATGCTTTTGTTTCTCACAGGCACTTCCTGTGGCTATGATACATTGTCTTTCTTTAGCCCCTTCCTATAATGAAGATATTAAAACTCGGATCTCACTCAGTGAAGAGCCACAAAGTTTAAAACATTGTTTTAAAACAATGTGCTGTTGTGCATCAGCGGGGAGAAATTCCACCTGGGTTTAGATTTACTGTGTTTATGTAGCAGTTTGGGAAACTGAAGACAGTTTTCTGTTGTTCTTAAAAAAAGTTTTAAAAATTTAAATTAAGGCTATGTTTAAGAATTTTCCAAATTCTGGACTCTCTGAAATGTCACATTAATAGAGTAAATATAGACCCAGGTGGAAACTTTAGTTGGCAGCTCTCTTGCTTCTGAGTTAGAAGGTTGAGGGTTCAAGCCCCCAATTCGGGACTTTTAACTCATATAATCTAGGCTGGCTGACACTCCAATGCAGTGCAGTGGGTGTGATACAATGTTGAAGATGTCAACTCTCAGATGAGATGTTAAACTGAGTTCACTGTGCTAGCATGTAGTCTCATGATAATGATTCCCATTACATTGAGTTCAGAATAATGACCACTTTGCCAGGAGAAAACATCTTGTACTGTAGTAATTTCATATGTATAATTATGTTGTGTGAGGCACAGAGCTTGGAAGAATGTAAATTTTTGTATTTCATTTGTATAACAAGAGGATGCCTGCAAAGTGAGACACCTGGGTTCATTTCCAGGCAGGGCAAAACCTTGGGCAAATTTCCTTAGTCCACGCGCCTAATAATAATCCCTCCAAAACAAAACAATAATAAAATGGTCATTTTCAATCCACGAGTGTTTGTGGGACACTGCCGCGTTTCACCCACAAATATACAGTCAATTCACTTTACAGTCTGTTCTGTGAAGCGCTTTGAGATGTGGAGAAGACGTGAAAAGCGCAATATCAAATTCAAGGATTATTATTGTTATTATGTTTCTCATAATACTCACTATTGATAAGACATTGGCCCCCCTACTCAGCGACTCCTCAGCTCAGGTGCTGACAGTGTCACTAGTCATGTATGCACTCTTCACCTCACCGAGCCAGCACCGAACGTTGGTATCCTGTTTGACCTTCAACTGTCCTTTACACCCCACATCCACGTCATACCCTGTTCTGCCTTTCCCCCACTTCTGCAATATTGCTCGTCTCCACCACTGTCTCTCCCCTCAGACTACTGAGACCTTCATCCATGCACTCATCACATCCAGGCTCAACTGCTTGCTCCCTGCTCAACCAGACTTCCCAACTCTTCTCTCCACAAGATACAGATTATTCAGAACTCTGCAACTCATGTCCTCTCCCATACCAATCTCTGTGAACCGATCAACCCATCCTTGGCTGGCTCTGCTGGCTCTCCATCCGCCATAGGATCGCATTTAAAATCCTTGTCCTCACTTTTAAAGCCTTGTATGGTCTTGTTCCTCTCTACCTTCTGCAGCCTATTAACACTGTACCATCTTGTCTGCTCCTCCGCTCAACGGGAACTGGCCTGCTCCATGTCCCCCTCCAGCACTTCATCATTGCTGGTTGGGCCTTCAGCTTTTCTGTCCCCTCTTGAACTCCATCACAGAATCCCTCTCCCTTGCTTCCTTCAAGGCCCGTCTCAAGACCTTCCTCTCTGACTGTGCCTTCGACCACCCTCCTGGAAAACTTATCTTGTGTGGGAATCAGTAAACCAGCGTTATATCAGGATTCAAGAGTACTGTCCAATTCCCCATAATTCAGAACCTAAGATTGTACATTGTTGTGTGGAGGGGAATGGTAGGGTACCAACAACAGTTTACATTTATACCATGCTTTTCAAATTGGGAAAACAATTCAAAACACTTTCCCAAGACCTAGCTTTAGTCTAGAGCTGGATGAGGTGGGGGTAGGATTGGCTAAAAGTGAGGTCAGAGGTAGGTGTTCAGGCAATGATTTGAAATCAAACAGGAAAGGGACAGGAGGAGAGACTGTGGGAGAGAGTTCCAGAGGGTGGAGTAAAGTGGCTAAAGGCTCTCTTGTCTAATAGTGGGGAGGAACGGATGAGTGGTGAGGGGCAGGTGCATGAAGCAAGACTGAACACATAAAGATCTGGAAAAGTTATCTGGAGATGTATTATAATTCAAGAGCACTGTACAATTCCCCATAACTGGAGAAGAGGAATTGGCTGAGATCGCAGAAGACAGATCGTGTCCAGAGACACGATGCACAAAACCCCAGAAAAGGGGGGGAAGGGGTCCTTAACGTAGCCTGATCTTCATGGCCACCTTTGTGTGTGGCTGCCTGAGGCTGAAGCTGTGCCTGGAGTCCCATTACGCTGGCAACAAATGCTGCTGCCTGCGGGTTTCCACCTGTACCTGGTGCTCAGAAGGCTGGGTCAGGCAGAACTGCCTTGAAAGATTCCACACAGTTGGAGTATGCTGAACCACCTATCTTATGTTGAGAAATTCCTGAAGAACAACATCCCAGACCCCCGCGCAATCACCCAGTGGTCAGCGCGGCAGGTAGTCGAAACAGTTTGAAAGGGGGAGAGGGCAGACCCAATTGGGCGGTATCCTGCGGTGACATCCAGCTACATTTGCCAAAGTGCCTCGTCATGGGCCCTGACCAACAACCATCAGGACATGGCCTGGCTGGCGATAAAAGGGGGCCTCCGCCTCAGGGTTTTCATGCACGGTCGAGGTCTGGGCCAGTCAATATGTTGCCCTTGAGCTGGCTGCAAAAGCCAGGAGACCGGGGACCACCTCTTCCTGGAGTGTTGTTTCGTGAAGGCGGTTTGGAAAAGGATGGAATGGATTCTTTTGCAGTTTGTCCCTGGGACCCACTGTCACCGCACTCGGTGCTGTACATCCTGTTTCTGGGCACTCACAGCAAAACCCACATCGGGTGCCTGGAGAATTATAAACTCGGTAAAGGAGGCCCTTTGGCACTCCCAAAACCAGGTGCTCTTCTGGCAGAACCAGGGGACAGCGAGGGCCTGCCTCAGGCTCACGCATGCTAGGATCATGGACTATATACTGAGGGACAAGCTGAAGTTCAGCTCAACCACAGCAAAGGCCAGATGAGACCCGACCCCGGCAGGAGCTGCTCTGGCACAACCCGCTCAGGATGCACCCACCGGGTAGCCCATGAGCTCACCCAAAACTGCCTGAAGTAAAGGTACAGAAGGATTCTCAAGATGTAACAAAGATCGTCCCTAAATTTTATGTATGGTAAACATGTGGACGTTCGATGCCCATCAGGGCGCCTTCCGAATGCGGGAAGTGCACCTTATCAGCACACAGGGGCAACTTCCGACTGTGTTAAAAGGAGAGTCCCAAAAAACGTGTACACAACCTATGTGGGGAAAGAAATGTACTGTAAACAACAAAATGTTTTTTGTATCGGGAGAAAAGGAAAAAATTATAACGAAGATGTTGTGTTTGTTTTGGATTTCTGTTGTACTAATATTATATTTATAAATAAATATATTTTCACAAAAAAAGGGGAGGAACGGGTGGTGGTGAGGGGCAGGTGTACGAAGTAAGACTGAGCACAGAAGGATCTGGAAAAGTTATCTTGAGTGAGAATCAGTAAACTGAAGATGTATTATAATTCAAGAGCACTGTACAATTCCTCATAACTGGAGAAGAGGGAATGGCTGAGATTGCAGAAATATGGTGGTGTAAGGTCAAGGCAGCATTTGATGTTGAGGATGAGGATTGTCGTTGATCCACCGGGGGATGGGAAGACAGTGGAGCTGGGGTGTGATGGGTTCGCAGAACCTAATCTGGAAGAGGTTACAAACTGTTGAGTTATATATGATCTGTATGGTCTAGAGTTTGTGGAGATGAAACTGGGGAGGCTGGTAAGAAAGGCGTTGGAAAATTTGATTCTGGAGCCAACATAGAAACCTAGGAACATGGAAACGTTCTCCCCAGAATGGGGTCATTCAGCCCATCATGCTTGTGCCACTGCAACTTGTTTAATTTAATTTGTCTTTTTTAAAAATAATTCCATGTTTCAGCTCTTTCTCCATGTTCCTTAATGTTTCCACTGCTCAGGTTCTTATCCAGTTCCATTTTGAATGATTTGTTTTATCCAGGCTCAATTGCCACTTGCGGTGATCAATTATAAATGCTAATTTCTCGCTCACTCTCTAAGTGAGAAATTTCCTTTTAACCACTCCTGTAGTTTTTATACTAACAATCGTTGTCACTGATTCCCTAATTAAAGGAAATAGATTTTCTCTATCTACTATTTCATGGCTATTCAATATCTTAAAGACCTCTATCATATCCCTTCTCAATCTCATCTGCTCCAGTGGGAAAAGCTCAAATTTAGCCAGTCTCTCTTCATACATATATTGTCTCATCGCTAGTATCCTCCTGATGTGTACATTCTTCAGAAGTGATGGTATTGGATTTCTCAAAGAGCTATTTCCATTGTACAATACCATCCACTTGGGATTTATTATAATGAATATAATGTGTACAAAACAATGTAGAAATTATATATATACATATACTAAGATGTGCCATTACTAAATATAAGATGCTTCATCCTCTTCAGTTATGATCTCAATATTTGTGAAGTTAGATTGCCTGAAACATCTACCAAGACTGCTTTTGATATGCTGGATAGTTGTTCAGATACAGGATTCTACACTTTGATCTAGTCCTCTTTTGAAAGAGCATCAGTCCCAGCTCGTGCTCAAAGCACAGCTATAATTATTGGTCTATCCATTCAAGCTTTTTGATGTTTTCAAAAATGCTATTAGGTATCATCTGACTCCACTTTCTGCCTTCCTTTTTGTTAGATAAACAAGAGAGATATGGGATTCTACATCTCATGGAGCAAAATCTTATTTTGATTTTCTTCTATTTATTTTCTTTACATCTTAAACAGAACTCTACATAGAATTAAGGCCAACTGAATAGGAATGTAGGGTACAGCATTTTCTCCTCTCAGGAATCAACTTTAAAAATGAATTGAACATTGAAGCTACAAACGGGAAAAAATCATTTCTAACCCTCCCTCACCCCTCAATCCAAACATTATTGTGAACTATTCAGGTTTGGATTTAGAATTTCCAGATCATGTAAAATCAGTGAAAAAAAGTAGGATTTTGTGAGAAAAAATCAAAGGATATTCTAATGGCACAACAGTCTAAGAATTATTCTCCCTCATTGATTCAGAATGGGGGTGGGGGAGGGGTGTACATCTATACAAATTACTGTCTTAATTGGTAAAACCCAAAGTTTTGCAATTTATTCCAAGCTCCATGGCACCACTGCACTCTCATTAAATAAGAAAAACAATAAATCCCAGCTGCCACCAATCATCTGAAACATGTTGGCTCTTTAAAAGTAGGAACTGAACAGTCCACAGTGTATATGCTTTTTTACCAATGTCTGTTTCGTCACGTCATGCGCAGTTTGGATTCACACAACCAAAACCTGTGCGAATCTTGACTAAAATATTTCCCAGTCTCAGGCTTAAGGATAAGATGACCATACAGCCCCAATTTCCAGGGACAGTTCCCGGATGAGGTATTGTGTCGCTGGGCTCAGCAACAAACTGAGCAAAAACAATAAAAGTCTAAGCAAAAACATAAAATGGTTTGTGCAGGGCAAAATTGATTTTGTAGATAAAACAGCCACACGCATCAGAGAAACATAACCATTAATCCAACAAGCTTCTCCAGTACTGCCAGCATAAGCAATTGTGGTGAGTTCAATTTTTTTTGTGTGTGTCCCCGGATTTATTTTACAAAATATGGTCACCCTCCTAAAACCATTTCCTTAACATTTTTTTTTAAATCTGGGGAAAATCAGCTTCCAAGTTAAGTTTGAATTTAAGAATTTTCCAAAATGCTGCTCATTCTTAAATTTTAAAAATGATCCCAAACCTAAGAGAAGCCATGACAAATGTCGAGCTCTGATGTTATATATGCTCAGTCCCGTTTAAGAGGCTACTTAGTGAATGGTCTGTGCAGGGCAAAATTGATTTTGTAGATAACAAGGAAACTTAAATTAAACCTAAAGAATAATCTACAACCATGAGCAATTTCAAGCTTCTGGGCTTAACCTCCCAGGATCATAGCTGAGAGGTAAAAATTGTGGGCAAAGAAAGGCATGGCATGTTCCACTTTTGCATACAACTAAATAATTGTGTCCTTTGAAAATGCAACGATAATTCAAGGGATGACAGAATGCAACAACAAAACTTGCATTTATATAACATCCTTCACACAGGACAGTGTCTCAGAGTAATCCAATCATTTTGATAAACATTGCCCCTCCCAAATGTTAATATCAGAGAATTTGTGTATTTGTAATATAAAATGTATTCCCTATATGTTGTTAAATAATAGTTGGGTCAAAATTGCTGTTTTCCTAAACAAATTAGGAATATTGTAAAATGTATTTAAATTTTCTCTTCTCCCTTCCACTTCTGAATAACTGTGGCAACCAAAGCTGCCTTAAAAATCTCTGGATTCAACTTAGCCGGGACCATTTTCAGGCACCAAAATATAACTTTTCTGAGCTCACTCAGAGAATGTTTGCCTAACCTAGATTGAGTTATAATTTAATAATAATCCTTACATTTGATATAGCGCTTTCCACATCATCAAAACATCTCAAAGCAAGTCAAAACATCTCTGCTTGGTTTGGATATTCTTAAGCATGGTTATGGGTTTCCATATGTGTCAGACACCCATAATAAGAATAGAGTATCAACTCAATTCTGATTTTATATTGCCAGGCATGTCACCCTGGAGCTAACTCAGCCCCCAAAAAGGCCCACTTACCTCCCATCAGTAGAGTTGCCAGTTGATCATTTGATATCTGACAAGCTCAGATGTGAGCCCTAACTAGGTGGATAACGGGTACCAGGAAGGTTTTGCGAGACACGTAGTAAGCAGCTCAGCTCAACATAAATCTGCTGAAGGTGGGGTCCAACTCCAGCTGACACATCTATTTGGCTATACAGTATTTTATTGGATTATTTTAAAATTTAGAAGAGATGTTATTGGTGACACGAGTTATTAAACAAATTTTGATTTGCAAATGTGAGCAATCCAGTTTCTGTCAGACAACAAAGATACTGTAGCTTTATGTGTCACAACTTTCAAAATCTTGCATGTGTTACCAAGCTTCATCTTAGGTTTTGATATTACCTCATTGTCATTTTTCATATGCTGTAGACGGATTATAAAGGAAAGATTCATAAAATGCAATACTTCAGAGACCTTTGATAGGCAACGTCTTAGAATTAATTGCTGTAAATTCACTTAAATATCTCAAAGTGAACGATTGGTTGACAAAATTTGCACAGCTATATCAAAAGTATGTGCTCTAATGTAATAATTATGTTTGCAAGAAACATGAACTATGTTGATATAAAACTTGTCAAAGTTCTATTGCACATTGCTGTAATAGCAGAGAGCTGATCACCATAAAAGTCATTATATTTAGGTCAAGGCGGATTTCAAGCTAATGCAGAAATACACTGTGATGCACAATACTGCTTCAACACATAATTACTGAGGTGTAGTCTCAATATGAAATTATGTTCTTCTATTTAATGATCCATAATCTCTCCTGTAATACATTATGCTTATCGTCCAACTCACAGCAGGTTAGTTTCACTGCATAATTTCTCTACACCTATTATAACATCACATAGAAATTATTATGTTACATTACCAGTCCATTAGTGAAGTGCTGAATAGTATATAGAATCATAGAATTTTAAAACACAGGTGTTCTTCCCTGTGCCAGTTCCCTGAAAGAGCTATCCATTTAATTCCACTCCCTTGTTATTTCCCCATAATCTTTTCACTTTTCCTTTTCAATTTTTTTTCAATTAAAAGCCATTACCTGGTCTTGATATCCTTCATAAACTGGAATATCCAAAACTGGAATACCCGGACAAAAAACAAGACTTCAATTCAGACACATTACTTCAAACTGTGGCCTAATGATTTGTGCAGTTTTAGCATTACCTACTTGCTTTTGTATTCTGTGCTCCCATGAGCTTTTTTGTACATTTTGTTAACTTGCCCTCCCACTTTAAAGATTTGTATATGAGATCCCTAGGTATCTCTGCTCTTCCAAGATAAAGAATCTTCCATTCTTTTATCTCTTCATCTATTGGACTTGAAGTCACATCAACAGAGCTTGTTTGTAAAGCAATTCCTTATTGTTCCTATAATCACATGGAATAGGGAAGAACAATTTGAGAACAGTTCTGATCAAATCAGACAATGTTCGCAATAGCAAGCTACACATTTTTAACAGGTGAAACTCCAGCAGGACCCCAAAAGATATTCTGGATTCATCTAGTCTGGCTCCTGCCACCCTGGGCCAAATAGTTTCCGGAATTAGGTAAGCAAGGTGCGTCCCTCTAGGATGTGCATTCCATTCTAATCAAATGGGAAAATTCCATGCAGAGGTGGTTTAAGATCCCACGACTTGGGACGTCCTCCCGACGTGAAAGGCGCTCTATAAATGGAATCTTGCTGTTGTTGTTGTATACATATGTGGAACTCTCCGTCCGGTTTGACTACTCTTAAGCATGGTGATGGGTTTCCACATGTCAGACTTTCGGCTGTCCAAAAAACAAGGCTTCAATTTAAAGCTTCAATATATATTGCTGGAGGTGTGTCCTTCAGATGAGACGTTAAACCGACGTCTCATCTGCTTGTTCAGATGGACGTTTAAGATCCCACGGCACCATTTGAAGAGAAGAATCTATCTTCTGTGGTCTTCACCAACAAATCACCAGATAAATCTATCATTGATTGTGGGACCTCACTACACTTGATATCAATTACCCGTGAAGCACTTTGAGACATAAAGGCGCCAGATCAGGTGCATAGATTATTATCTCTTGAAATGGGCTGTCACAAGGTCTCTCTCTCTTCACATCTCTCTCTTTCGTCTCACACAAACACATTCATTCTCTCCCTCGTCATACACTCTCTCTCATATCACACAGACTCTCCATCTCTCTCGTCACACACACAATCTCTTGTCACAGACTCTGTCTCTCTCTCTCATCCTCTCTTTCGTCACACTCTCTCTCTTATACACTTTCTCTTTTGCTGTCTCTCGTCACTCACTCACTCTCTCATAACACATGCTTTCTCTCGTAACGTGCTGTCTCTCCTGTAACTATTCCGCTGTGTGTCACATGCTCTCTCTCTCTCTCTCTCCTGTCACTCTCTATTTCACTCTCTGTCACTCTCTTCTGTCCCATTCTTTCTCTCTCTCCTGCCCCACACATACTGTCATTGGCTCTATTCTAACACTCTCTGTATCCAACCACTCTCTCTCCTGTCACATACTCTCTATCTCTCTCTTTGTCACATGCATTGCATTCTCTCGCTCCCTTCTGTCTGTCTCTCCTGCAACTCTCTCTCTCCTATCACACGCACTCTCTCCTGTCACACTTTCTCTAACACATACTCTCTCACCTGTCACTCTGTCCTGTCACTCTCTCACACTCTCTTTCTCTCTCCTGTCTTTCTCTCTCCTGCCATTCCCTCTCTCTCCTATCACACTCACTTTCCTGTCACTACCTCTCTCTGCCCGTAAAATACAGTTAATTTGCTTTACTGTATATTCTGTGAAGCTCTTTGAGACGTCTTAAAGATGTGATAAGGCCCTGTATCAAATGCAAGGATTATTATTATTATCATCATACTCTGGCCCTCTGTCACTCCCTCTCCTATCAAACCTTCCCTTTGTCACTCTTTCTCTCCCTTCTGTATCTCTTCTCTATCACACTCTCTCCTATCATGCTCTCCCTCTGTCAATCCCTCTCTCCTGTCTCTCCCCTATCACACTTTCTCTCTCTCTCCTATCATACTCTCTTCCCTATCACTCTCTCTATCACTCTCTCTTTCTATCACTCTATATCTCTATCTCTCTCTCTATCTCTATCACTCTTTCACTCTCTATCACTCTCTCTCTATCACTCTCTACCTCTCTCTATTACTTTCTCTATCACTCTATCTCTCTCTATCACTCTTTATCTCTCTCTATCACTCTATCTATCTCTATCACTCTCTATCTCTCTCTATTACTTTCTCTCTCTATCACTCTATCTCTATCACTCTGTCTCTATCACTCCCTATCTCTCTCTATTACTCTCTCTCTCTATCACTCTCTCTCTATCACTCTGTCTCTATCACTCCCTATCTCTCTTTATTACTCTCTCTATCACACTCTCTCTCTCTATCACTCTGTCTCTATCACTCCCTATCTCTCTCTATCACTCTCTTTCTCTATCTCTCTCTCTCTCTCTCTCTATCACTCCATCTCTCTCTCTCTATCACTCTCTCTCTATCACTCTATATCTCTATCTCTCTCTCTATCACTCTGTCTCTATCACTCCCTATCTCTCTCTATTACTCTCTCTCTCTCTATCACTCTCTCTCTATCACTGTCTCTATCACTCCCTATCTCTCTTTATTACTCTCTCTATCACACTCTCTCTCTCTATCACTCTGTCTCTATCACTCCCTATCTCTCTCTATCACTCTCTTTCTCTATCTCTCTCTCTCTCTCTCTATCACTCCATCTCTCTCTCTCTATCACTCTCTCTCTATCACTCTCTCTCTATCACTCCATCTCTCTCTCTCTCTCTCTATCACTCTCTCTATCACGCTCTCTCTATCACTCCATCTTTCTCTCTCTATCACTCTCTCTCTATTACTCTCTCTCTCTATCACTCTCTCTCTCTATCACTCCATCTCTCTCTCCCTATCACTCTCTCTATCACTCCATCTCTCTCTCTATCACTCTCTCTCTATTACTCTCTCTCTATCACTCTCTCTCTCCTCTATCACTCTCTCTCTATCACTCTCTCTATCACTCTCTCTCTCTCTATCACTCTCTCTCTATCACTCCACCTCTCTCTCCCTATCACTCTCTCTCTCTATCACTCCATCTCTCTCTCTCTCTATCACTCTCTCTATTATCACTCTCTCTCTCTATCACTCTCTCTCTATCACTCCATCTCTCTCTCTCTATCACTCTCTCTCTCTATCACCCTCTCTCTCTATCACTCTCTCTCTATCACTCCACCTCTCTCTCCCTATCACTCTCTCTCTCTATCACTCCATCTCTCTCTCTCTCTATCACTCTCTCTCTCTCTATCACTCTCTCTCTCCCTATCACTCTCTCTCTCTCTATCACTCCATCTCTCTCTCTCTCACCGTCTCTCACTCTCGTGCCACACGCCCTCCCGTCTCCGCCCGAGTGCGCCTGTGCGGGGCGGTCACGTGTTTGGCTGATCATGTCGGAGAGGAAGGTGCCGGTGGACCTGGGGCTGCTGGAGGAGGATGACGAGTTCGAGGAGTTCCCGGCTGAAGGTGGGCCTGGCCCTGCCCTCCCTCCCCGCCGCTCCCGCACCCCCTCCCTGAGCCGGGCTCCCCCTCCCTGAGCCGGGCTCCCCGCGCCGCTCACACTGCCCGAGGGCCGAGGCCTCGAGTGGCGGCGGCTGCAGGCCCGGGAGAGAGAGAGAGGCCCGACCCGGGGCTTGGGAGCCAGTCAGCGCCGGGGTTGGGGGGCACTGTCCTGCGGGACCCCCCCGCCCCGCCCGGGAGAGTCGGGGTCAGGGTTATTATCTGAGGAGGGGGGCTGGGCGGCGGCACAGGGCCCGGGCGGGCGGGCGGGCGGGCGGCTGAGCGGCTGAAGCACACAGTCATGGTGCGGGCGGTGCAGTGTGTCCGGGGGGTTAATGTTCTCACAGCACATGCGGCGGTGCTCGGGTGATGCCGATTCATCACTTGGCTCTGGTTCCCGCACCTCACACACAAAGCAAAATAACGTTTTGTTCACAAGCGACTGGAGGGGTTTATCGGTGACAGGGAGGGGAGGGGGGGAGGGGAGGGGGAGCACCTCATCTCCGCTGATCTTTATCGGGGTGGGGTGGGGGGGGGAGCCTGGAATAGCTGCAGCGGTTATCTTTGGGGTTTTGTCAAAACACCGATGTGTTCATGAATAAGGCCCTGAACTGAAACGTGATTACTCCACAGTTCAGAACTAACAGACGACTTGTGAGTGACTACCGACTTTCTTATAATGTACCACAGCATATTTCATGTAGATGCGCCATTGCTGCATAATAGCAATGCTGTACCGACCAAGGGTCGTGGACCCGAAACGTTGACTCACTTTCCTTTCTCCATAGATGCTGCCTGACCTGCTGAGGGTTCCCAGCCCTCTCTGTTTTTGTTGCTTGATAATATTTTTGTGTGCTTTAAATCGAATGTAAGACCCAGAAGATTAGTAAAATACTTTTATCATTTTGATCTACCACTGAAAAGATTACTTTCCCCGTTTCATTTTTATCCTATTAATCTAACCGTGTTTAAGGTCATTTAAGATAATTAGAACAAAATGCTTTACACTTTACATAGAGACTGGAATTCTTTACCACAGATCACGTAGTTGAGTTCATAGGTTCATTCAAAATGAAACTAGATAGGTACTCGAAGGGGTGTCAGCCTGGCTCAATTGGAAAACTCTGTTCTCTGAGTAAGAAGGTTGTGGGTTCAAGTCCCACGTTGGGACTTGCAACTCATATAGTCTAAGACGATACTCCAGTGCAGCTCTGGGGACGTGCTGCATTGTTGGAGGTGCTGTCCTTTGGAGGAGACGTTAAACTGTTTGTCTGTGTAGATGGACGTTATAAATCCCATGAAACTAATGAAAAGAGAAGGCAGTTTCTCCCAGTGTCCTGGCCAACAATCCCCAAATAAAAATTGATCATGCACTTTATGGCTGTTTGTATGATATTGCTGTGTACAAATTGCTGTTGCATTCGCCCACAAAATGCACAGTCACTCCACAGTATATATCCTTTAAAAAGCTTTGGGACATCCGTCTGACATGAAAGACCTAATCCAAATGTAAAGATTATTATTCATCATTCAATATTTCATTATACTCTGGAAATAACATAATCCTCATAGGAATGGGCAGTACATCAATCTTAATAACATCTTAATAAAGGTGTAAGCTTTGGACTCAAGTCAATTGAATGTATAGTTCTGGAAGTAAATAAATTAGAATAATTCTAAGTCCATTATTGTCTATAAATACATTTTGTAATATTTTTTAAATTAAGATGCAACAGACAGATTGTATTGCATTTTCATCCTAATGCCTCGATATTCTTGGGCTAAACCAAGTCTTGTGGGTTAAAATAGTTCCTTAGTTTAATTTCAAACTTTTATTTGCCCATCTTCCAGATGTATGATAGTAACAAAGGCAACCTAACTTAAATTTAATCAGATATTTGAAGTAGAGGTCACTTATTTGAAAATAGCTTGCATGCAGGTGCTTCGGATTGGCAGAAATTAGGTTTGAAGGGCTCACTCATTTGAGGGATTAGTATTTTGAGAACATAAATTGAAGTTGGTCTGCAGAAATTTTAATCTTCCTCAATTATGAAAACTAATCAGTTAGGATTTTATGTACTTTAGTTTAGATTTTATAATTCTACATATTGTACAATAAAGCATCTTCGAATAGTCTATAAATTAATTATCAATACTTTACAACAGTGAAATTCATTTTTTGTTTACTACAATATTGCCTAATTTTTTACCTAATATCCCCTAATTAAGATTGACCCTCATTGTGGATTATGAAATTAGTGCTGATGTCAGGTTACCATGTGAAATACAGGGTTACCAAAAAGTCATGATAACTACCCTATTATCTAAAAACAAAACAAAATATCATAATTTATTTACAATTTATTAAACTTTGTAATGGTATCACAACTTTTTGGCCCCTCTGTACAATGAATAGTACTAATCAAATACTATCACTGTTATACATATAATGTCAATCCTCTCTCCCCCTCCCCATCTCACAGTGCCAGCTCTTCTCTCCACACAAAATCTCCCCCACAATGACTGGCTTCTCTTTCTCCCTACAGAATATAAATAAAGAGATACACAATTTTCCATGGAATATTTACAAACTGTGGGCATAAATCCAGAGCAGAGACTACAAATATGATATATCTGCTGTTACATCTGCCTCTTTCCAATTCATTGTCAATCAGTAACCTTTTGAATTGACAATTTTTAAAATAAACGTATATTTACTTTTGTAATTTTTGAATTGGTGACATGATGCCCTCTGTGTTAGCGTAGTTTAATCACTGACAAACATGCTACCCCTGGTGCATGCATACACTTAGAATATACCAGGCACTAAGGATGTATCTGCGCATTTAAGGATTTTAGATTTTTTAAAAAATGATATTGTGTGTCAGCCGGGTAGCACTCTCTCAGTCAGAGGGTTGTTGGTTCAAGCCCTATGTCGGGACATTGTATAGTCTAGGCCAGTATTTCTCAAATGTGACCACCACACATAATTTTATGCGGCCCCCGATCTCCCCCAATGTGGAGTGAGGTGTGCAGATGCTATTGGCACAGTCACAAGTTTGTTCAGAAAATCGCTCTTAACCACTGACCCAATTCCAACTGTCCAACAATTCTGGTCCCTAATAATAATTTTTATACACATCTCAAGTAGTTTTCATTTATTTTGTTGTTCTTGTTACTGACTGCAAGATTTTGTGGAAAAAAGGTTTTTGTCAAATGTACAGAAATAAATGAAAACCATTTGAGATGTGCATATGTCTATATGTTCCAATTTCCTTTGCTTTTCATATGATTTACTATTTTTAGAAAAATATAGGACTGAGGCCACCAAAAACTTTTGTGTGAAAACCACTGTTCTAGGCTGACACTCCAATGCCATGATGCATTGTTGGAGGTGCCATCCTTTGGATAAGATGTTAAACCAAGTTCCTGTCTGCCTGTTCAGGTGGATGTTTAAATCCCATGGCCCTATTTAAAAAGAGAAGGGAGTTTCTCTCAGCAGCCTGGCCAACAACCCCCAAATAAAATTGGTCATTCACTTCATTGTTTAGTTCTCTTAGTTTTCTTTTGCAAGAAGTTGGAGAAATGTATTTACAAACTATTTTGGTTGAATCACATGTGGCATGAGCTAAACAATCATGTATCCTGTGATAGCAAAGTATTGCAAAAGGTTCTTAATTGTGCTTTATTTCTCAGCAATTTTCTTTGCTTCCTCCCCTCTTCTAAAAGCATTTGCCTCACTTTTCCTTTCTTCAAGGTTACAGTTATATGTGTACTTATTACCATCTGGTACCTTGACCAAGAGCCATCATATGTGAGCCTTGAAAGTTACTAGCACCTTGGGATGACCTTCTGATGTAAAATGCGCTATACAAATGTAATTTTGGGGACATCTCAGCCCAGCCCAATCTTTTTATCACTAGTGTTCATATGTACTCCCAACAGAAGTTGCAGAAAAGGGATCAGGAGCAGGAACTGATTTTCCCTTCTGTGACTCTCAGTGCAGTTGTGCTGCCCTTCCTAACTCAGCACAAACAGTAAACCTGGGCATTCCCAGTCAGTGTGGCTCAGTTATTCACTGAATATGATTGTGATGTCTGTGGACCTACCTAGCTGCCTGGGGTAGGTATCTGCTGCTAGTCATTGCTGAAACCACTCCAGGGTGCAAGGGTAAAGTTTGTCATCACATATATGCCACCTCGTTTAATTTACAATAGTGCTGCTGGCCCCACCATTGTAAGTTAAACCCAGCATGAAACTCTTCTAAACACAGCAGTTTCTTTTCCATTTGAATGCATCAGGCATGAATCTGTGCCCTGAAGAAATATTTCCTCTAAACAGATGTTAACATTAATTTGGCATGTCGTGTATTTGCATATTTGAATCTATGTACATTTGCCCAAAATTCAATTTTATAGTTATATTTTTAAATCGCTGATGTTGACAGTCTATTTAGTAACTTATTTATAATAATTTTGAGTTCCGATGATGTTTACCTTTAAATATTGAAGTAAAATTTCTTTACCTTAAATTCGCATTATATAAAATTGGGATACCAGATGTTGCATAAATGACATTACTGTATTAATAAAATGCATACGTGATCCATTATTTTTTCTCAAACATTTTCTTTCCCTTCAAGCATTCTGCAGTTTTGTACCAGGAAAAGAAAGAAATTTTGCATGCAGTGGGGTGTCCCAATGAGACATTTCTACAATGCTCTTGCCTTTTATTTTTTACATTTGACAAGAGTTTGAAAACATTACATTTAAGGGTTTTACTAATTCTGAAGAACTCTGTCAATTTAGGAACAAAAATGCCCTCTGTCTTGTTCGGCATTGTAGATTAATAAGAGGATTTGTGTTAATATGAGAACTCTTTATTGCAATATACTTACTAATGTTTTGGTGATGTTAACTGACTTAAGTCCGCAACCTTTACTATAACTGGCAATCATTTTACCCATTGATTTTAAATAATTGTTGTTTTATTTAGAATTTCAACTCATGAATAAAACTAAGCTAATTTTTTGTTTACTTCTGCATCAATTTTTTGGTTGTGTAGCACATTTGAGAGACATTAACATTTGAATAGATCGCCTGTAGACAGTGGCTCAATAATCTGAAAATTTCCAGCTATAACTGAAAATAGAATATTATTTATATTTTTTGCAATACAACACACTCTTAACGTTCAATAAAAGTTGAAGAATTCTAGTATTTTGAAATGTTGGGGTTCCCTTATACCTTGCTGTTGTGCAGTTATATATTTAAGGAAACAAAGTAGTCCGCCTAAATACATTGTTCTATTGTTTTAAAAAAAAACTCACTTTTGCAGATTCCAGGCTGGAATTAAGTTTGTGAATTGAAAGTTGTTTCTGAAAAAATCAGACCCTATAAAATTACCATATTTGTCAGGTACAGAATGTTTGTGGATGGGGGAGCAGAGATGGCCACAGGTCTGATTTGGCATTGTCATCCATAGGTTGAGCTTGGATAAATTGAAAATTTAGAACTCACTGTGTTCTTCAAACAGTGAATTGCAATTGCTAGAGGAAATTCAATATGATGCATTACCTTCTCTCTTTTTGAGGGTTTGCATATACCTGTGTGTGTGTATATATATATATAGAACCATAGAAATGTATGCCCACCATGTGCAATATGCAATATATTTGTTGCTGCTGTACATTAATTACTGTTAATTATAGCAATATATGTGTTGTAAAATCTGCTAATCATCCTTGATTAACAGTGAAGAGAAGATGTGCATATACTTTGTTTATGTTGAACTATCTGTACCAAAGAATTATTCCTCTTAGTGTTCAAATGAGCTGGAAATAGGCGACACCTGTTAGTGAATGAGGATCATGCTGGCGACTTGCACATTAATACGAACATGGAACTTTAAAAATGTGTTCCCCTCTATTCACATTTGTTTCCTACTTACCTTTTTATCCTGTCCTCTTACATTTAGGTTTACAAAAATTTACAAATATTGCACAGCACGGAAACAGGCGACTCGGCCTAACCAGTTTGTGCTGTTGTTTATTCTCCACCCATTCCTTACTCCCTCCCATAACATTCTATTCTCCTCTCGAGAGCATGTAAAGGTCTAGCTTTCTCTTGAATGCACAAAGGTTGCCTAACCTTATTTCATCTCATATACAGGGATTTTTTTTTAACATAAATGTCAAAACAATTCTTTTGTTTGTTTTTGTATTAGGTTGGACTGGTTTAGATGAAGATGAGGATGCCCATGTTTGGGAAGACAACTGGGATGATGATAATGTAGAAGATGACTTTTCTAATCAGTTAAGGTAAAAACTTACTCTATTTAATTTGTGGATTTTTTAAAAGAAAATCAGCAGTGTTTTGCACAGAATTGTTTTGGAATACACAGCCAAAGACCCTGATGTATAACAGATGTACAGTGAAACTAGTTTATGCTGTTTTATAGCCTTTGCTTATTATAGAGATCCCAGATAACAAAGCATTAGTGAAGCCTGTTCAGTGTTGTATTTTTTAGTTCCTCCCAACCAACCACAATTTAAATTGACGAAATTAAAAAATGCCAGTACATCTTAAACATTTTTAACTTGCTGTAAGATTGTTCATAATCTCAATTTACAGGAGATCACTGGAAAAAGTGCAAAGTATTCTTCATCTCCTCTTCCATCCATTAAGACCTTATTCCCTTTCTTTCCCCACCCCCATCTGAGAATTCATTGAAGTTCTTTTATGCGTTTGCAGGTACTGTGCTTTTCCAAGGTACAGGCATCTAGATCGACTCGGGCTAACCTCTATTAAAGTAAATTGAGCTTCATTCTGCTTCTGTCCTTGAGCAGCTTTGCAGAACAGAGAACGGAAATGATTCTGAAAGTAATCCTCCTGCCTTTCGGGAGGATTTCTCACAGTGCTTCACAGGATAAAACTGTTAAGTGTAGTGACTGTATATTTGTCAGCAAATGTGATGGCTAATTTGTCCCCAAGAACAACAACAACAAGATTACATTTGTATAGCACCTTTCACGGCAGGAGGACGTCCCGAGGCACTGGACAGAGTATAGCATTTCAGACCCGAGCTGGAGTTGTTGGGGGGTAAGGAAGGGGAGTGGAAGGGGGGTGGCCGATGGCATGGTCGAAGAGGAGGGTCTTGAGGCGGGACTTGAAGGCTAAGGAGGGGGTGAGGCGGAGTGATTGGGGATGGAATTCCAGAGGTTGAGGGCAGAGTGGCTGAAGGCTCTCTCACCAGTGGTGGGGCGGGTGGGTCGGGGGACACGGAGCAGGCCAGAGCCGGCTGAGCGGAGGGAGTGGGCGGGTTGGTAGAGGGTTAGGAGGTCGCAGAGGTAGGGTGGGGCGAGGCCATGGAGGGCTTTGTAGGTGAGGACCAGGATCTTGAACTGGATCCTCTGAAGGATAGGGAGCCAATGGAGTCGGGCGAGAGTGGGGGAGATGGAGTCACGGAGAGGACACGGGCTGCAGCGTTCTGGATTATCTGCAGTCTGTGGAGGGAGGAGTTGGGAAGGCTGACAAGCAGGGCGTTTGCATAGTCGAGCCTGGAGGTGATGAAGGCATGAACAAGAGTTTCAGTGGCCTGAGGGGTGAGGTAGTGGCGGAGTCGGGCGATGTTACAGAGGTGAGGGAGGGCAGAGCGGCTCATGGCTTGAATGTGGGGAAGAAAAGTCAGTTGAGGGTCGAACAAGACACCTGGGTTCCTGACTGGCAGGAGTCAGTTGAAGTTGGTGAGTTGAAGTGTGAAACCATGGAGGTTGATGCTGCCATAGCCTGAGGTGCTGAGGCGCCGGCTCGAGCCAATCAGGAGGGCCTCAGTCTTGTTCACATTCAACTGTAGGAAATTTGCCCCTCATCCAGGACTTGATGTCCGACAGGAAGTCTGTCAGGACAGCAGTGGTCCTGGAGTTGAGAGTGGAGGCAGAAAGATAGAGTTCGATGTCATCCACATACATGTGGAAATTGACCCCATGTCTGCGGATGATGTAACCAAGGGGGAGCATATAGATATTAAAGAACATAAACAGCCATGCAGTGAATAACAAAACAATTTGTATTTGTATAGACATTTCATGTGCTATATAAATGCTCAAAGCGCTTAAAACAGTACCAATTTTATTTATCGGATTGTGGGCATGGACACCACTGGGAGAAACTGCCTTCTCTTTTCATATAGTGCCATAGGCTCTTTAACATCCACTTAAACAGGCAGATGGGACCTCGGTTTAACGTCTCATCTGAAGATCAGCACCTCCGACAAAGAAGAACACCTGAGCACAGCATTAGAGTGTCAGCATAAGTTACGAGTTCCAAGTCCCAACATGGGGCTTAATCTGCCAACTTTCTTATTCATTAGAGAACCTTCGACTTTCTGGTGACTGTTACCAGCTGAACCAGGCTGACACACATGAGGACATTATTTTCACTGTTAAAATATTTTTTATAAGATTTTTAATCCAGTGGGGAAGTTCTTTGAATTGATTTGCTTAGACTTTCCTTTCCCTTCAAGCAACTTGTTTTGAACAAACAATTCTCAAAACACAATTTTCCATGAATGTTACAGTTTCTGTAACTACTACAGTTTCCAAATTGCCAATAGCCACTCTAGTCTTTTTCTTTCTCCTGTGGTGTAGGGCATATAGTGGAACTGTAGTGGAAATGTTCTACCTTTTCACCCTGGTACGGAAGAAAATTATGAGTCTAGTAACAGCAGATGGTAATTTTATTGTGTTCCAAGTACCATTGCGAATTGTAAATGGGTGGAGGAGCAAACACCAATTTGTGAATAGCGAATTTTGTAGCTACCAGAAGTATAGGAAGCTGGCCTGCAAAAAATTTCTATGGAAGCCTGCCTCAGTTTCACCTTAATGAATCCAAAAGGATTTCCATAGACAGGTATTTGCAATTTGCAAGTCCTTTTGCAGAATTCCCATGAAGTATGATATAATTACAGATGGGAATATACTTTCATAAAAAAGTGAGGTTCAGCCATGAAAATATATTTTGTTTTAAACTTTTCCTCAATCCAATTGAGAGCAGACATTGCATTGTGTAAACTAAATGGCATACAAAGTTTTAATTATTACTTTTTATTGAATTCAAGGTGGTCTAAAACCACAGTACTACAGCCTTGGCTGACCAACAGACTTTAAATTACATGGTTGGAATGCTATTTTAAATCAAGAAAACTTGTAGTTTTTAACTAACTCGCTTCTTTAAATGAACTGCCGGTTCGTGTCTTTTTAAAAAAAGCGGATGAACCATCAAGTGAATTTTAATTTGGCCCAAGACCTATAAATTATGACCTATCTGCAATTTCCCCTCTTCAAAATGTTAATCGTGACTATCAAATCAGTTTAATGATGATTAGACTACAAAGAGCACGGTTCCCAGACTGTTTTCTCAGATACATTCTTTCTAATAGTTAGTAAGGCCGAGTGCATGTTGTCCATTGTCCACGAGCTGATCTTGTAAGATTGTAAACATGGGAGAAGGCACAATGTAAATCGGGTCAGGATATACTTTATAAATGAAGGGACAGTTGGGATAAAATTAATATACATTTTGGCCAAAAGTGCAATAAACCAGTTATAAAAAGTGACTTGTAGTTCCATATAGGTTTTGTTGAAATACACATTTAGAAAAAATATCGAAATCTGCTCTTAACGTTCAATTTGTCCCATCTATAAAATAAAATTATATGTCACCTCATGTATTTTGTAAATGTGGTGAAGTAAAATCCTAGCATATGTAGGGCAACTCGCTTTTTAACAGTTTCTCATGTTATAGCAAATCACGTAGTAAATGGCTACCCATCCCGCTTCCAGGTTATCAGGTGGCCATTGATATAATTATGGTTAGGTTTTAACCAATAAACACTCATAAAATACCCCCGAATCAAAAAAACAATGACTTTTTTAATCCAATAAACAATGGTGATTCAACTCCGAGGTGAGGTTTTCTTTCTCACTCATTCTCGGCAGTGTCACGGTGTTCCAACTGCACATGCGTCGCTCTCCTCTCCTTCTCCACCATATGGTGAAATGTTTGGGAGAGGAGGGAGGCACTGTGTATGCGTGAGGGAGCCTCGCTCCCCTCCATATGCACAGGCACGTCTTCTCATTACAATAACGAAAGCTCCCGATTTATAAACATTCTAAAATTGCTAAAAAATAAACCCTGCAAAATCTAGTTAAGAAACCCAGGAAATCAGAAGCCTTACTTATGGTGCAGTCATGACGGCTTTCTGTAAGCTGCAGGCATGCACATGAAGCTGACTGCTCTGTGACAGAGTGGGAAGTGCATTGCCACTGGTCCACAGGAGATCTTTTTTTTCATCAAACCTATGCTGTAGCGCAGCACTTAACGGGGTCACCTTGTAATAACTAAGCGTGTATTTGTAATTCAGGTCTCCTGCCATACCCTGTTGGTTTACACCTATCCCATTGGCAGCTGGGAACGGTGAATAAGTACAGGTAGTAAATTGAGACAATTAACTGCTTTGTATGTTCAGTACAATTCAAAATGGGTTCACTAATTAGTGTTCACAGCCTAGTCCAATGCAACTGATTTGCAGTAGAAAAGCAGTAAAGTTGTCTGCAGGTGAATATGTTTTTAAGCCAGGCATAGTAAATCCAGTGTATTAAATAGTCTTCCGTTCAATCTTGAATAGAATTTCTAATTCAGTCACAGTACAAGTATATAATTTAAATAATAATCCTTGCATTTGATATAGTGCTTTTCATGTCTTCTAGACATCTCAAAGTGCTTCACGGAATATACTGTAAAGTGAATTGACTGTGTATATTTATGGCAAAATGCGGCAGCCAATTGTGCACAGCAGTGTCCCACAAACAGTCGTGGATTGAGTGACCATATTATTTTTTTCTTGAGGGATTATTATCAGGCATGTGGAGTAAGGAAACTTGCCCAAGGTTTCGCCCTGCCGGGAATTGAACCCAGGTCTCTCGCTTGCAAGGCGAGTGCTCTAATTCCTGAGCTACAGGACTCCACAATTTAATTTTATCAGATTTTGATATTTAATCTGTATATCACCATTTAGGCCTGATTCTTGTCTCCTCTTTTATGCTGTTGGTGGTTAATGCAATTTTTAATAATGGGTTAAGAATTTAGTGGCGCTTGATCAGAGTGTGAATTACAAACTCGGGATCTTTACTAATTAATAGTTGAAGCAGAATTGTGGCAATTCAGTTTTGTGTTTCAGAACTTAACTGTGTAAAATAGGTTTTTAATCTACCCTAACCATAAACCAATAGTGTGGATACATTGTGCTTCATCCCAATTATTGCCATGCTCCACTGGCTCTCTGTCTCCGAACAGATTAGCTTCTTTCCTCTCACGTACAAATCCCTTCCACTTCCCCACTTCTCTGACCTGCTTTGTCAGCCCCCTTCACGCATCTAACACAGACCTGCTGCACATCCTCCGACCTCTCCCCACCACTCATTCATCAAGAGCTTACCTCTTTGACTGCACCTACAATCACTTCTTCCCCCTGATCGGTATCCATCTCTGCCAATGTAAAACACTCAAACGTTCTACATGAAAGGTGCTATATAAATAAATTTGCATTTCTAGTAGTTTCAGCTTTTTTTAAAGAAGTGCCTGTAATAGTGCCTGATTGAACATGCAGAAACTAACACAGAATGCTGCTTGGCTCAGATGATAGCATTCTTGCTTCTGGGTCAGAAGATTATCGATTCAAGCTCCACATCAGGAGCCTTGAGTTTGCAGAAAGTCAGGATCTCTGTTTGATGTCTTATCTGAAAAACTTCTATCAAGTTATAGGCCTATATTTGATGCAATATTTATTATTTCAACCCTATGCAATTGAAGAATTGTCAACTATCTAAGTTGCTATTTAATTACTCGTGTCTTTGAATCAGAAGGTTGTTCCACATTGGCACTTTGCTGTTGTAGTTTAAGCCAACACTCAGATGCAGTGCTGGAGATATATACTGCATTATCAGAGGTGCTATCCCTTGGGTCAGACAGTAAATCAAAGTCCCATCTGCCTGTTAAGGTGGACATTAAATAATCAAAGTGCTTGATGTAAAAAAATGAATGTTAGAAATCTTAATTTGTGTTCTGATAAATGGTGACACCCAAAAAGAAAAAGGGGCTTTTCTCCCAATGTGCATTCCACATTCATGCATCTTTCTATGTAAGAAATATTTTCTGAGGGAGTGGATAGTTGGAATAATTCATGCGCTTTGGAAGAATTAGCTGAATTTATTTGAAGTCCTTGATTGGTGTTAAGACACATTTAAAAAAAACTGAAGGCCTTCCATTCCATTTATTTTTCAGAGCTGAACTCGAAAAACAAGGGTACAAGATGGAAACTTCATAGTTTTATGAGATGTGCTGAGAATTCAGTGTGCATGTTTGAAATGGTTGTGTCATCCTAAAGCTGGGAGCAGAACACAGTGGAGAAGGAAAATCAACTCAACTCAACTGAAGAGAATACAACACTTACCTGGATTTTCCCTTTTTATTTTCGTAAAATTTAATAAATTGTTTTCAAGTGTAATGTAGTCTGCACTTAATGTTTTTTTTGTTTTCCTGACTTATATTCTGTAGTAAGGCATGCATTCATTCAAAGCAAAGGTTGCTTGATGTAGTTGTGACAAAGGCTCTGTACTGCAGGAACCTGTTATACAGATTTCACCTGAGGTAGAATGATTGTTCACCAGGTACAAAAGGTCACGAGTTCACATACTCAAAGCTTTCGTGTTAACTTGAGGTCATCTGGTATGATTTGTGCCTTTCCTATTGACAATTTGTTCTTTTGTTCAGACAGCCAGTGTACCCTGCATTAGACTAGATTACGAGAATGGCAAAAAGAAATGCACAAGTTCACACGGGTATAGTTTTCATTTTTTTAAACCTAGCATTAAATTCACTTGAACCGATTTTATTTAAATTCAACTTCAAAGGCCGCATTAGCAATACACTTCCCTTTATACTTTTTATAAACCGTTTTGTGTTAATCAAAAGTTAGAAGTAGTAAGGAATGGAAGACGTTGCTATTTTAGATATTCAGTATCAGGATTAAGCACTTGAGTCAGATGAAGAGTAAAATGCATTCTGCTCAACTCAGCAATATATTTTAGCTACAACTTCAGAAGAGCACAACGTACTATACAAAAATGACACTTTCATTCCCACAATAACAACAACTTGCACTTATAAAGTGCCCTCCACGCCGGGTAGCGTCTCAGACTGCTTAACAGTGCCGGAACCTGACTCCAGGGTGGGTGGGGTGACAGTAAGCACGGTGGAAAGGGAAGGTTTTCAGGCGGGATTTGAAAAAGGGGAGAGAGGGAGAGTGTTCCAGAGTTTCAGGGCATAGTGGCAATGTGGCGGTGGTGGAAGAAGGCACTCTTGGTCAGGGACCGGATGTGGGGAAGGAAGGACAGCTGGGGGTCGAACCAGATGCCTAGATTGCGGTGAGTCTGAGGGAGAGCCCAGGGAGGTTGAGGAGTTCAGATACGCAGGAGTGAAGACATTGACGGGAACCAAGGAGCATGGATTCCGTCTTGTCCACATTCAGCTGCAGGAAGTTTACAACAAGATTTAATTTATAGAGCGCTTTTCACGTCGGGAGGATGTCCCAAGGTGCTGACGTCCTCCCGACATGAGTTTACACTCATCCAAACCCTGATGTCTGCCAGACAAACTGATAGAATATCGGTGGACCTGGAGTCGATACTGCAGGAAGCAAAGTAGATTTGTGTGTCATCCTCATACATGTGGAAGTCTGCAGATAACATTTCCAGAGGGAGCATACAAATGAAAAGAAGAGGGCCAAGGTTGGAGCCGTGGGGTACCTCGCAGGAGATCGGGAATGGGGGGAAGAGGAGAAACCATTTGCCGACATAACTTGGAGGTGGTTGGTTAAGTAGTATTCAAAACTGTCTGAGTGCAGTCCCACTAAGGTGGGTGAGGGAGGAGAGACAGTGGAGGAGGATGGCGTGGTTGACAAGTGTCGAATGCGGCAAAGAGATCCAGGATGATGGGGAGGCAGCAGGAGTCCTGGTCACAGAGAGACAGGATGTCATTTGTGACTGGCCAGCCTTGTTCCTGTGCTGTGGGGAGGGTGAAAACCAGACTAGGGGCTCGAGAAGGGAGTGGAGGGAGAGGTGTGCCCGAAGTTGACCTGCAACAATGCGTTCAGGACTTTGGCAAGGAAGGGTAGGTTGGAAATGGGACGGTAGTGTGGAGATTCGAGGGATCGAGGATGGGTTTTTTCAGGAGGGGAGTGATAGCAGCAGTTTTCGGGGGGAGTGGAACAGAATCTGAGGAGAGAGACTGGTTGAACGTGTCGGCCAGCAGGGGGGAGAGGAGGGGGAGTTGCGACCAGCAGGGTGGGGAGGGGGTCGATACAGCAGGTGGTGAACTTCATCCGGGTGATTGTGGTTGAGAAAGAGGAGGGAGAAATGGAGGCAAAAGAGTGTAAGGAGGGGGGAGTGGCAGGAACCGTGGCAGAGGGAGAAAACAATGTGGATGGTCTGGGTGGGGTGGAAGTGGACATGGGGTGAGGATGATGCAGCCAAGCAAATGTTTTCAATCTTTGAGGCAAAGAAGTCTAGGAACTCTTTGCATTTGACATGAGGATAGAGGGGGCTTGAGAGGGTGCATGGAGGAGGTGATGGACAGTGGAAAACCGTGTCTTTGGATTGTTGTTTGTCTCCAGGATGACTGGAGTAAAAGTTAGTCTTGGCCTGTGAAAGAGGGAGGCGGTAGGTGGGAAGTGCTTGAATCGTGAGGCAGGATTTCTGTCATCTGCGCTCGAGCGTCTGGGTTTGTATTTTGAGTGAACAGAGATGACTATTGTAACGGGGGGAGTGGGTGGGAACAACCCTGGATTTCAGGGAGCCAGAGAATTAAATGTTCTGGAGAGACAGTCATTCAGCAGTTTGACGGCTGCATCAGGATCGCTGCAGATGGAGGGCCAGAGGGAGAGGAGGTCTGTGGAAGAGGGCATTTGTGAGTGATTCGGGGAAGCATTTTCCAAGGGTGGAAAAAGATATTGGAGGGCTTGGAAGAGGAGAGGGGAATGCAGGAGGAGAGGGAGACGAGGAAGTGGTCCGAGATGGCCTTGTCTGATAGACAGGTCGCAAATGTCAAGGGCATGTGTGATGACGAGGTCGATGGAGTGGCCATGGTTATGGGTCGGTGAGTTTATGTGGAGAGTGAGGTTTAGGGAGGAGGGGAGGGCAGTGAAATTTGAGGAGGTGGTACAAGGGGAATTAAGGTGGAGGTTGAAATCACCCATTATGAGCAGGTGTTCATTGCAGAGGGACAGGGATGAAAGGAGAGAGGAGATATCTGCTCTTGAGACATCTGAGTGATATTACTAGTTCATCTTTCATATACCTCCACTCTAAGTTCATCCTTCTGGAAAATGTAGCTCCAATGTCTCTGAATATGGTTTTCAACTTTGTGTTAGTGGTATTTTCTAAACCTTGTTTTGGAGTTGAATTAAATTTTGCTAGGCAAACATTTTATGCCTTATTCATTTTAGATGAAAATAATGGTAGCAATCAGATTATGGTAATATTAAAACACCTACAATTTTCTACAAATACAGTCACTACACTTCACAGTAAAATCCTGTGAAGCTCTTTGACATGTTTTGTGTTTTGATAAGGTGCTATATCAAATGCAAAGATTATTTATACTCAAAGTCTTCATAGAAAATAAATTAGCTTCATTTTCCAATTCTCATGATTTCATCAAATATAGGGTATCTTTCTCATATTTAATGAACACTTCTAATATTTCTGTAAAAACAGGAAAAGACTTGCTGGATAAAGAACTTAAGTTTAATTGTTTTGGAAAGTATTTGGTGTGGGTTTGGAGGAGATTCTGATGAATCTAGATGAAATTGCCTCTCACTTTTTATTAAGTTACAAGTCAGTACAGAACCCACCAAACGTTTTCATACAATTCAAAAGAACTGGAGTAATGGTGCCTGACTATCTTACTCCTGCAGCAGTAGTTCAAACATTCTAGGACAGTCTGTTTGCAGCATCATAATTATAAGATAAATAATATCAAGTGTGCTAAACTGAAATTCCTTCAAAAATGTGTATTTTAACATTTTAATTATACAGTATTTGAAATATTAGGCTTGATGGCTGAAGTTTCTATGGATTTGAATCGATCTCAAGTGAAGTTTAGCATCCAATAATATCCTACTGTGCTTTTATCTAGTCTAAATATGTTGACTGAAGTAACAACTTGTACCCATACAGCCATTTACAGAGATGGTATGAAGCACCAAGTAAGTGTGGGTTTGTGAATGTTGACAGAAGGTGCTGAAGGTCAAACAAAACACCAAGGTTTTGTGCTCGTTGGCCCAGTTAGCTGGAATGAGGAACATAGGAACATGGGAAAAGGAGACCATTTAGATCTTGGCAGATCGTTTAATCTCAATGCCCTTTTGCCATTTCCCTTAGTACCTCCACTACCCCGAGTAGCTGTCCATCACTTTTAAACGTCCACATAGCATTGGTCATTCACTTCATGCCTGCTTGTGGGACAGTTGCTGTGCACAAATGGGATGCCTTGTTTTCCTATAAGATATAGTAACTACATTTTACAGCATATTTGAGATGGTCTCCTGATGTGAAAGGCTGTATGAAATGCAAAGATTATTATTAAGCAACTTGAATGGACTTGGAGCCAGAAACGAGAAAGTCAGTTATGTCAGAAACAACCATTAAAATCATCGTAATATAGAGCAAATGATTAAGATTTGTGCAATTACTTAAACAGGGAGACATTGTGTATAAACCACTTTCTAAAATGTTGGGATTACTGATGGAGTTCTGTCAACTGTTGGGATTGTTTGGCCTCTGTAATTAGCAATCATTTCATCTGCAGAAATGAATTTCTCCCATTATCAGGATTTAGATTAGCAATAGGACAGTGATAGTACATTGTAGAGTAGAAAAGTGAGGCTAGGCTGAGTTGAGTTACCAAATAGGATTCAGGCAAATTAAAGAACCTATATTAAATGGAAGAAAGAATAGGATTGCTTTTAAAGGGAGCAAATTACTATTTCTGAGTGTGGTGTGTTATAGTTCTGTGTAGTATTCTATGGATATTCATACCACAAAATCCCTAAAGTTAATGGAAATAAAAAGGCAGTTTATTTTACAATTTGTTAGAAAATTTAGAAAAGTGGAACAAATCCAAGAGTAATTTAGTCATACCACTAATTGGCATAAATGGCTTTCCAGTGCAACAAATTAGTTTCCCGATTAAATTCTAAATAGATCTTATTTTTTTCTCCAGAACACTATAAATGTGTTATAACAACCAGTTTGACGAGAGGATGTGTTTGTTAGCTTTAATTGCATTCCATCTTGCGAGTATTTAAGTACCTTTCATATCAAAATTTAAGTCGTTTTTTTGTCTGGTGCTCACAAGCATTGCATTTCACCAGTTATGGTCTTTCTTGCATACTTTTATAATTTCACAACTTCCTACAAGTATTAAATTAAGTCATCCAAACCAGATTATTGGAGTTTAGCAAGTATTAAAAGACTCATTCAACAGTTGGGAACATGTGTGTATTTTTTTATATCAAAGGTTTATTGGAAACGTTATGTTACCAATTCTTATTAACCAACACATTTACTGAAGCATTATTTTCTCCCTCTACCCACCAAAAAAAGGGAAATATCATAAATGGGAAACTGTTCCAAGGGTAATTGCCTACAAAAATAGTCTCTACACCTGACAGTAATTACCTATGAAGTATATGGAGACATTTTGATTTGATGGGGCGCTATAAAAATACAGGTTATACTTGACTTACAAAATGTACATAAAGATATATCTTGACATTGATAAATTAACTTGTATTATAATATATTTTTCATATTAATCACAAGGCTGAGAGTGTTCCCAGTGCTTTGGGACGTCCTCCCGACGTGAAAAGCACTCTACAAATGTAATTTTGTTGTTGTTCCAAAGAAATTGTAGGCGTGTAATATTTTGAAAATGTGTCATGAAGAAATTGTTTAGATAGGAAAATTACTTGAAACAAATTCAAAAGCAAAATTTTAAATTTGTTCAATTCCATGTTACCTGGAAATATGTTTCTAACCATATTGTTTAGAAAATAATAATCCTTTCATTTGATATTGCACTATATCGCATAATTGAGACACCGGGAAGCACTTCACAGCATTTTACTGTGAAGTGTAACGAATGTGTATTTGTTGGTAATTGGGGTCAGCCAATTTCTCCACAAATGGCCATGAAGTGTATGACCAATTTTAGCTGGTGGATAGTTATCTGGGACACCAGGAGAAACTCCCTTCTCTTTTTGAATAGTGCCACAGGATCTTTATAATCCCCCTGAGCAGGTAGGTGTGGCCTCGGTTTAACATCTCATCGAAAGGTTAGCATCTCCAACAATGCAGAGCACCCCACCCCCCCCCCCCCCCCCCCCCCCTCAGTACTGCACTGGAGTGTCAGCATAGATTATGAGTTCAAAACTCAGATGTGGTGCTTGCGCTTAAGAACCTCAGGGGCAAGAGAGCTACCAACTGAGCTAGGCTGAAGTGGATCCATTTCAAATGTATACACAGCAGGGAAAATTCCACATTAATGTTTTACACAAGCAACCTATTGGCATAGTTTTAAAATTTGAACCCATTATTTTTCCTTATTTATCCTGTAAATACGAGCTCCACAATGGAGCCTGTTTAAAATCTATAATTGCTGCACAACCAGCAGAACTCAACAAACAGACAACCTTAATTGTTTTCACACCCACCTTAGGTCTGCCATTGCTCTGTGTAACTTAATGGTCAGTGAATATATTCACATTTAAATAACCAGGACCTTTTGAGTTGATCTGATCTTTTCTGTGCATCAGACCACCGAGGTCTGTTTTATGTCCTAATAGTACATGCATTTTTATGTTTTTACATTTCCCTTTTTATTTTGCTAGTTTCTACCTTTTTTGTTTTTATAAGTCTACCTAACCCTTTTAACCCTGATTTATTCAGGACTTTATTGTGATGGATGCGTTTGCATGCCTTAAGTGCCTCGTGAGGTTCACACCATAGCCTGCTTTGCATCAGGAATTTGGCTAGCAAATTAGAGTTAATGATGGGTCTCTTATGAACTTTCGAAAAAGGAGAAATTTGTCTTCTGTGAAGACACAGATGGTTAGTCGTAACTGACTGAAAATTAACAGATTGTGTAATAATTACCTACTTTGATTTAATATGGAGTATTATTTTGTTTTGTAGAAGCTGAGCTTAAACTACTTACCATACAATTTAATTAAGATAAACATGTAATTTTTTGTCTATGGTGCTATTTAAATTTGCAGTTGTTTGGGAAGTGGGTTTTAATACAATAGGACAATTCTGTCACCACCAATGGCTGTGCCTTCAACAACAACAAGATTCCATTTATAGAGCGCCTTTCACGTCGGGAGGACATGAAAGGCGCTCTATAAATGGAAATAATAAATTAGCCACTGAACCCCAAACCTCTGCAGCTCCCTGCTTCAATCCCTCTGCCTTGCCTCCTCTTTGCCCATCTTCAAAGGAATGCCAACTGCAAATGTCTTTGAAATTAGAGTTCTTTGCAAGTCCAAAATTGTAACTTGCACATCATTCTTTTAAGTATGTACAGTACTTTGTCTAAATCTGTTTATTGCTTATTCAAAGGCAGATTTGCGAATGGATGAAATAGAAGTTGACTGCCTGTGAACATTTCTGTCCTTTGTTAGCAATTCCTATTCATTGATTTGAGAAGTGTGCACGGAATTCCTGGGATTTTTTTAAAGTAAACTCCTGTACAAAACCCCAACAACTTCCAACTGTATGTAATTATTTGTGTTATACATGTCAATTTTATAATTGTGGGAGGATCTAAATTTAGTTGAGGATCTGAAAGTACAGTAGAGGTAAAGTGGAGTAGAGGTAGAGTGGAGAATAAAATGTGCAAGAGCGGAAATTGTTGAAACTTTAAATTACATTTATTTTCTAATTTTTTTTGTTCAGCTGGATGGTTGACACAAATTTTCTACCTGAAATAACATTTCTTTTGCAGAACAGCTTCACAAGTGAGTTATGTTATGGGTATGAGACCCACACGCTTCCTAAGCAATTTGATATCTGCCAACATCACTCTTTTTGTGTTTTGGATTTGACTTATACTGTACTACTGTTTTTAATATTTTTTGCATTTGTTAAGGCGGCTTATCACGTCGTTAAGATGTCTCAAAGCGCTGACAGAATATACTGTAAAGTGAATTGACTGTGTCAATTCTGTTAATGACTGTAAACTGGAATAGCAAATTGCACACAGCAGTGTCTCAGAAACAGTCATGGATTGAGTGACCAAATTATTATTCATTTATTTATTTTTGAAGGGATTATTACCGCTGGAAAGTGATCCACCAACCAACTAACAATTGGGTTCCTACTTACAGCCAGGCAAACAGAGGTTTGTGGAATAAGGTTTTGCCCCCACTGGAAATCAAACCCGGGTCCTCTCACTTTCGAGATGAGCGTGCTAACCCCTACACTAAAAGACTCTACATACTAAGGATAGGACTCAGGTGCACTTATATTATGTTACATTCCCTCCTGAGATACCTGGTACTGAACAGCCCCAGTTTTTCCAAACCATCTGTCAATACACCAGAAGCCAAGGGATGACACCGATGTAAAAAAAAACGTCAGTGACGCAGATCAGGAAAGCTGCTATCCAGCATCATAATCATTTTGGACTTCATTATTTGAGCTCTCCAAATAGCCTTATTCAGTGCACAATTGATTGAAAGTTCATTTCCTCCCTTTCAAAGGTATTACAGACAGTCATTGCTTGTTTTTGTCAAGATCATTTTGCTCAGTCCTTTGCAAAGAAAGGCACTCTCACCATGTGGCTCTGTTTGCTGTTGCTCTTCCATCCTGCCTGGACCTGCCCACTCCCCAGTGCAGCAATGCATTCTCAGGCCAAACAGCAGGGGCCAATTCTTTGCTTATGAAAAGGTGTTTTGTGGAGTGAGGAGCTGCACTCTTTAAAATTAGTATTGTGAATTTCAGCTTTGCGTCCTCCTATTTAATGAGCTGTGGTTAATGTCACTTAAGAATTTTCAGCAGGGGAACACCTTGCGTGACTTTGCTAATACTTCCTCTTCCTTAGAATTGGGCATGGACTGCTCTGATCTAAGGATTCATTGCTTTGCTTAAGCATTGTTTTCCTTTAAATATCTGGTATTGAAAATGTATCAACAAGTGTCAAATTTCATTTTTAATTCTTCTCTTCCTTCCTTTCCTTCCTTTATTACCGCTGGAAAACGATCCACCAATCGACTAACAAACAGGTTCTTATTCATTGCTGGGTAAACATAGGTGGTGGAGTAAGGAAACTTGCCTAAGGTTTCGTCCTGCCCAGGAATCGAACTTGGATCCTCTCGCTCGAAAGGCGAGCGCGCTAGCCACTACCTAAGGGGCTCCATGCCAGTTTGACTACAGCTACTCATTACCACTATCTTAAAAATGTTGAACTTTGTAAGTGGAAAGTTAAAAGTATGAAATGTACACAGATTTTTTTTTAAAAAATAGACAACCACTAAACCAAGCTAATAAATTCATTCAGCATCCAAAAGTCTTAACTTCACATGTTTTTTTAAAAAAGGAAACCTATAGAGGTTAAAAAAATGGGCGGTCTGGAACTCCAGACAAATCTGTTTCAAATGCATTGAAAAAAAATTGTTTGAATCAGCAAATATCGCTACCTCCTGGCCATACTGCAGGGAGAGTACAGGAGTATTACAAGATATTGATGAAGAGACAAGCAGCTTCACTTCTGCACAATACATGTGCCTGTTAATTGCTGTGCAGTGATACTAACATGTAAAAAACTGAACACCACTGTGTTATGATTGAAGGAAATTGCATTGTGGTCCCAATATCAAAGGAAAATAGATTCAAACACTTCAATTTTTATGTAACATTTATTTCTATTTTTTAAAAATAGTTTTATAAGGTTGAGATGCAAGAAAGAAAATGTTTCAAAACAGGATTATTGTTGAAGTTCTCTCACATTATACCTGCAGATGTGAAGTACTGGAGTGTTAATGTTAAAAACAAAATGTCTTACATTAGAATTTAGCAAAGTAATACAAACACAGGAAAGACCACTTTGAAAATTTGGCTTCTCCAAATGTAACTTATCCACCAGACCACCACCAGCTTAACAAGAAAACAAAAATCTCACGGAGAATGCAAAAGAATCAGACTTTTAATAAAATGTAAAAAAACAACCCCCCACCTTTTTGAACAAAATAAGGGTTGCAACAAGTGACGATCCAACAATCGTGACCCTTTTGTACAGGGATTATCTGAACTGTTCAGAGCTCTTCTGCTGACTTGGTGGGCAAAAGTACCATGCAGTATAATACCAAACTATACAGGTAGGTTCCACATTTAGTCCTAGTCTGTGCTGTTAGCTGATCTTAGCCAGAGTGGCAAAGGGCATGTTTTAATTGAACTCATTGCCCACAAGTTAAGAAGGGACAAACTTAAGAACATTTCTACTTCTGATCGATGTCAAGTGACCCCTGCTGGAGTTTGTATGGACATTAGGTGAGGACATGTGGGGGATTGACTGCGATGTCCCCTTTCCTCACCTCTCCAAGGTCACATAGCCTACCAGCACTAGTTGTCTAACCTGAGGTATTTAATAACTGTTTACATTTTGGTACGGTACGGGAGGACTGCTGGGAGGATCGAAGCAGAGGCGTATCCTTCCCCAGAGAGGAGGGAAAATTAGAGGGGAATCAAACCACACCCTTCTCGTCAACCTCCGAGCAATAGAACCTCTTTCATCAGCACTGTCATCTTGAGTGCTGGAGGTAATACTTTTACAACAGTCATTACTCTCGGCTACTATCATTGAGGACTCCAATTTTGGCTCACCCAATAATGTCTCCCAGGTAGCCATTCAGTATATATTTACCCCTCAAACCCCACCAAAGGTCATTGACCATGTTGGTCAATTCCATTGGGAAAAGGAGAGAGAGAAAACACTCATTAGCTCATTACAATTTGCAATATAACTATAGTAAGGTTTTGCCCATAACATAATAAATGTAATATATTTCCTGACTACTATTGAAACTGGATAATTCCAGACTATCATCAACATTAGTTGTGGTAACTTGCCTTTTCAGGTATAGGACACTGACTTGTTACAGTAATGGTGAATAGTAAGCCTGGGACCAGTGTTAAGGACTATTTGTTACATTCAATAATAATGACCGATTTGAGCACACCTGTTTTTGCTACACTAGAAGGTCTGTCCACCTTTACTGACTGACACTCAAGTCGGTCAGATTGTAGCTTGAGAAAGTTTACTTGATCTCTCTGTTGAAAGCTGACTTTTTCACTAGCCATGTATTTTATAGCCTCCGAGGTCAAAGCTTGGCTTTCACCAATATTCCTCCCCTACCCATCCCTTCCACACTCCTACCCCTAATCCCCCTGCCCTCCACCCTCCTGATCCCAATCCCTCCCTCTGATCCAAATTCCCTGGCTGTCCAGTGCCTTGGGATGTCCTCCCAACATGAAACGCTATACAAATGTAATTTGTTGTTGTTGATGCGAAGCTCTCAAGGGTTGGTGTGATATATATGGGGTTCCCTGCAGGAGATGCAGTTTACTTTTACACTGCCAGTTTCCTGACGAGTGATTTTTCAATCCCCAGTATTCTCCAGGCCTGGATCAAACGTGATCAGTAGAATCTATTTACTGATTGATTCACCCCAAGGCATCCTGAAGTTTGAGCCACAGTTGGAGAATGAAACATCCTGAAAAGTAACTTGTTCAAATTGTGAAGAATAGCAGAAATAAACATTTATATTTAACATTGAGAGTACAAAAGTGGATACATTTCTGTTGCTCTGATGGCACAATAAACCATTTTGATAGTGGCAGAAAAATGGATTATAATAACAACAATAATCTTCACATTTTGGAATAAGAGTACCTCCAACTCGCCCCCTCCCCTCGTTCAGGGCACCATCTTAAAACATCCCTCTTTGACTATAATTTCAGTCATTTTTCCCCTCCCCACCCCTCGTCTCATATCCCTAGCCGGGTGCCCAGCCAGCACTGTGATTGCACTTTGGGTTGACCTCTTAACATGAAAATATAAAATAATATAAAATAAATTGTTTAGCCTTGTAACGTTGCTGTCTAATACTTTATTTTATTTTGATCACACACTGTATCTTTGTATAATTAAAAAGTAGCGTTCCAAAAAATACTTCCAACAGATTCACTGAATACGGCACTTTGGGTATTAATTATGTGTAATAGTATAACTTCCAGTGAAAACATACTGCACAAAAGTAGGCACAACTCAGCTGTGATTTAAAATAAAGATGTATATGTCTGAGGCCCTTTTTATAAAAAAAGGGATTTAAAACATATATTCAGCACTATTTTAAAATGAGCACATCCATCAGGAATGCAAGTAAAAATAGAATAAAACCACCTGGGCTACAGAGAGGCATAGCATTTCTTCATGTTCACCAGTTTTTCATTCACATTGAAATAAAGAGCAAATCTATGTAGATTTACATGACATTGTTGTTCATCAATGTATTATCTCTCAAAGCATTGAGCATCAGTCTGTCAAATAACCATTGATGTTTATGACTCCTAAAACAGGGAGTAGATAATTTCCTAATAATTTGACATGCATCAATGAAGTTGTAGCATTTGTCAGTAATACTTTGACAAAAATATCAACATATGGGATAAGATTATAGTTTGCACTGTGTGGGAAGTCTGTAATTTACATTTTCCCTCATTTTGTGACTTTTGCAGGCAGCAAATGGAATACTCAGTATTCTCCTATCGTTGAAATATTCCAAATGTTTCAAAGGACAAGACTCCAAGTGATTGTCAAAGCAAAGAAGATTTCACTGATGGTTTGAAGATAAGTTTCTCTGCCTGAAGATGTGAAATGGGAATGAATTTAATAAGCAACTTCAATGAATTCATACTGCCAATGAAATGAAAATTTCACACTTGTGAGAGAGCATTTTTGGTTAAAGAAGGTTGTAAATAATGAAGAATATTAATAATTGAAGATGTTTCTACTACTTTGGTACCATAATAATGTTCAAGCCAAAATCCCACCTACCAAAAGATTGGTCATTCATGTCATTACTGTTTGTGATCAGATTTGGTCTGAAAAGTTTGTCTACATAAGTCACTACACATCAAAATTAGTTTAGTGTGTGAGGCGTTTTGGGGCATTTTAACATAAGGTGCTATACCAACTACAAGTATTTTTTATATTAAAAAACGGTTACAGACAGTCTCAATGTTTATTACACAAAAGAAGGGTTCAAACTGTTTGGATTTGGGATTCAACAATACTTTTGGGAAAGGGGTTCCTTTCAAAATAAATTCTCCAGCTTTTTACTTCTCTCTGCACTGTTCTCAATGCCAGAAAGAAGTAGGCAAACTGTTCTGCCATCAGCTAAACAAATTGCTGTTTAGAGTGCATGGGGTGACTTCTCCACAGGAAGTACCTGACCCTGACAACACATCTTACCTTCCGATGCTGCACAGCAGTATTCCATTGGGGATCTGGACTTCAAATTACATATTATTTTTTCCATTCAGCTAACATTTTTTTCCTTCTCCCAGAGAACTTTGATAAATAGCATCATGTAATCAGGAATAACATTTGAAAAGAGCTTGCTGTGAGAAGTTTCAACATAGGAGATTTGATAATAATAATAATCCTTGCATTTGATACAGCTCCTTATCATGTCTTCGAGACGTCTCAAATTACAGTTTAGCAGAATTCCCCCTTCAGTTTCCAAACATTAATCAATCAGCAATACTATCAAAACATTTCATGAATATTTCTTTATGAACAAAAAAACTTTTGCACATGTTAACAGAAAACTAACAAATAAAGCAATAAAATGAAATAAAAGATTCGTAAGCAAAATTGGCTTTTGTAAGCTATAACGCTATTTTATTTGGAGAAGCAACATTGTTTTGAAGGGTTATAAATTTCTTTTTTAAAATCACTGTGGTGGACTAAATCTTGATTTGGCAATACTGAATATGAAAATGTGTATATGTTGATAGGAGGAAATGTCCATATCACAAATTGTTTACATCACAAATGCAGTAATCTAATGCAGTCAAAAGAAATGTTGCTCTGAATTAGGAAAGCACCAACAATAACTTGCCTGGATTTTGAACCTATTAATTGTGAAACAAAGGAAGAAGTATGCAGTCCTGTAGCTTAGTGGTTGGAGCATTCACCTTGCAAGTGAGATGACCTGGATTCGATTCCCGGCAGGAGGAAACGTTAGGCAAGCTTCCTTACACAACATGCCTGTGTTTACCTAGCAGTAAGTAGGAACGCAATTGTTATTCGATTGGCAGATTGCTTCTCTGGGGGTAATATTCCCTTCAAAATAGGTAAATAAATAAATAATTTGGTCGCTCAATCCGTGACTGTTTGTGGGACACTGCTGTGTGCAATTGGCTGACATGTTTCACCCCCACAAATATACAGTCAATTCACTTTACAGAATATTCTGTGAAGCGCTTTGAAACATTTTGAAGACATGATAAGGCGCTATATCAAATGCCAGGATTATTATTATTAAGTAGGATTTTGGCCTTCCCTGATGCCCTGGAGGTTAAATGTATGCTTGGTGTTCTACCAGCCAATCACAGGGTTGATTCCCTGATCTATGCTCCTTCTGGGGGAGGTAAGTGAGTTCTTCCTGGAGCTGAGATTATATGCTTGGGCATGGAATGTGGGAACTGAGTCATTCCTCTGAGGGGGTCTTAGAAATTTAGTTCCTGAGCCAGGTGGGTCCACAGTACTCCAGGGCACTGTTGATGACAGACCATCCAGCATGGCTTATGTGTAGGACGTGAAGGAGTAAACTCATCTCAGGGGCAAGGATTCATCCCCCTTAGCTTCTGTTAACTCTGCAAGCCAAAGAACTAATGCATAATCCTACCTTGTCAGAGAGTAGTTTTCAATGGCAAGCTCTGCGGCTTTAGCTGGTCAAACATCAGGAGTACTCTAATGCACACTCTGGGGTCTTTGAGCCTTGGCTCTTGTCAACCTGTGCCTCTGGATTTAGGTAAGCAGAGTGCATTCCTCCAGAGAGCGAGTGTAGATTCAATTTCAGACACAGATACATTTCCATGTTTAGGTGACAGTGACATACTTATGTAGAACTCTCAGTCTGGTTTGGGTAATATTAAGCATGTTGATGGGTTTCCGCATGTGTTAGACACCTGGCTGACCAAAAAAAAAGTCTATAATGAGTTCGCGATCTCAGTCAGTGTCCCGGTCACAACTCCAGTGCTCCTGATCAGCTAGGGAAGGAAAAAATAAGCTAAAGTTCACATTTACTAACCAATGACCCCATCCTCCTGGAAATGCACATGTATTATCGAATGAGAACATGATCAAGCTTGACTGTGATGCGTTCCATAGTTGATTAGCCTTCTGAAACTCACTGTCTAAACTCAAACATGAATGGCGACTTGGGCAGGGTACCAGTGAGCTGATACACTCATGGAACTGTACCCCAGCAAGAGTCAGCATATTGACTACCACATTCACCTATAAAACACACAGTCATTACAATGAATCCAGTGAAATGCTTTGAGATGTCCCCCCATTGTGAAAGGTACTATATCAAATGCAAAGATTTTTTAAGGAAGAAAATTGACCCCAAAAATATTTCACTTAAATACATTCGTGGCTATGCCAGAAGTGCAGCTTTAGCAACACAGTCTGTGTATATATGGAGCCAGTGAACTTGACCTCCATCCAAAATACAGGAAGTCAACACAGCAGCATTAAAGCATTTTGTATGATCTGGCATTAGACCATTGTTGTTATTGTAGAACCATAGATGTTATCAGTTGCACCCAGAAACACAAGTAAATGAACTAGACGGTTTTAACAATAAAGAAAACCTGGCACAGTGCCAGGCACTCCGGTGCCCTTTACACAATTACCTTTCCTGCTTGTTCTTGTTCTTAAAAACAATTATTTCAGAGAATACATTTGCTTGCAATACATTTTTTCTTACGATGCTGTTGAATAATTCATGAAACACACTCCAAATTAATCTCTTCTCAACTCGCTTAGAACAAAAGTGGGCATAACTGTTGGCAGATGGTGCACCTTTTTTTTTGTAAATGCTAGTTCATATATCTATCCATTAACCAAAGAAGTACAGCAGATGGGAATTGCTGCCTATAAATGGAACTTAAAATAAGCTGTTTTGAGTTGCTCTGATGGTTCAGTTGACAAAGCTATTGCCTACTGTGGTGCTAAGCTAGACAGATGAGAAGATTATGTAGTGTATTAACTGATCTGAGTTGGGATGTCAATATTGATCTCAGTGGCCAGGCTTAGTGAAGGGAAAAACTACCGAGGTTGCCATTCTCCTGTCCAGTGATGCCTGCTGGAAAGTGCAAGTATGGGAAAGTCATCTGAGAACAGGTTTAGACTCTATGTGATTGAGTATCCTGCTAACACTCACTGTCTCACTCATGGAGGAGGAACAGTGCTTTGTTCAACAACAACAACTAACACAGGGTAGTGTCCCAGAGCGCTTGACCGTGTCAGAGCACAATGCCAAGCTGGGGGGAGGTGGGGAGATGACAGTAGGCACAGTCAAAAAGGAAAGTCTTCAGGCACGACCTGAAGATGGGGAAGGAAGTGGCAGTGGCAGAGGGATAGAGGAAGAGTGTTCCTGAGTTTCAGGGCGTAATGGCTGAAAGCGCGGATTCTGATGGCGGAACGGACGGCACAAGGAACATGCAGGAGCCAGTCGAGCGGAGGCAGCGGGTTGTGGATTGGGGGGTAAGCAGGTCGAAATGGTAGGGAGGTACCAGGGAGTGAAAGGATTTGAAGACGAGTGTGAGGATCTTGAAATCGATCCATGTGGTGATAGGGAGCCAGTGGAGTCTGGTTAGAACTGGTTGCATGGGGTACTTGAGGCAGTTTGTGCCCACCCAGGCATACCGAGGCCAGGAGAAGAATGGAGATTATATGAGAAATAGTTTTGTGAAAAAAATAACAAATGAACTGTGCTGGGACTATGTGTAATTAAATAATGTCTTAAACTCAAACAAAGAGACAGCGAAGCATGTCATGCCATTTTCCCAACACAATCCACCCTCGTGCCTGGAGATCAGGATAATCTGGACAGCAGATTTCTCAGCTGCTATTGTTGGTGCTCAGCTATGAGCAAGCAGAAGGAGTGATTCACGCTGAGGGAGTTGGGCAATTTTTATGAACGTTGCTCACTTTTCTTGTTTCATTATGTGTCACTGAAGGTGTTTGTTTAAGTGTCCAAATGGTTTGAAGAGGACATGTATTTAACTCCCTGTTAGTTTCTTGTCAAATCTAACCAAGCATGAATTTTGGAGGGTGGTGGCAGTTGCACAGAGATGGTCTTAAAAATTGAAATCATGTAATCGAAGCAAACACTCTCAAGAGGAAGAATTTACAGAATAAAAGTGGTACAGTGATATCCCATCTAATCTGTACTAATCCGATGTAAAACAATGCCTGGAATATGCATAAAGATTATAAATGGAGAACAGGTCGAACATCATCTGAAAGGTACACCTCTTTGATCACCAAAAACATAAGCCTATCTTTCTGTTTCAAATCCAGATTGAGTTGCTGTGCATTGCCATGTTGAGATTTGAAGCATTCACGTTGCTTTCTCTTTGTCTCCCCTGACAAATAAATGCCTTTCCAAAGCCGCAATTACTTCTTGACTGTGTGCTGGTATAATTATTTTTGTTAAGCATAACGCTGCCTATAAAGCAGCTTCTTTGTCTAGTTTAACCGAATGGATGCAAGATTCTTTAATTCTCTTTTCACTATGGTCTTATAAAAAGGCCAAGGAAAAGATGTACTTCCAATTTAAGGAGAAAACAGAACATTCCTTTTAAGGAAGAAAAGTAGAAATCCTTGCCAGTTGACCTCTAAAAGTATGTGACTGTTCAGATCTGATTCCAAGTTCAAGAAACTTTGACCTGTTCAGTGGCTTTGACCTAAATAAAACCTCTGAACTTCGAGAGACTCACAGCTCTGTGACCTGTAATTTAAAAAAATTATTACCAGTAGAGGAAAGCAGGTTTGGCATCAGCTCACATGAAAAAAAAACATCAAGATGCTCAGTGTTGAAAGAACATTTTGCTGCATGGAAACATTGTGCCAAGGGAGCAGCTGTTCAAATAACACACAGTAGCTGCCCTGAGGAAACTACATGTAAATGCCACCATAGTTTGGATTCTATTCCCTTCGCACTCAAATCCCAGGGTGAAACCTTACAGACCGGCAAATAGGTGTCTCGTGGTGGATTATTATTTTTATAATTATTGGAAAAATTGTTGAAGTGTGTAAAACAATAAGGATAGAAAATGATGGAAGCTTTGGACAAAGGCAGTATTTCCAAGCAGTTAGAGGCTCCCAAAGGCAACTTCGACATCTGCACAGGGGGATTCCGCACGTCTGTAAACTGAGCTTAAACACTCTGGTGAGGTGGTGCTCCACTAAACCCATGTGTCAACTCCAGCATTTCTCCTGGCAGCATATGTTATACCACAAAACATTCAATTTTTGGCTTCTCTTTTTCCTGTGGGGATTTCAACTAATCCAGTTCTCCCTGCTCTTGGCTTTGCCAGACCAATATCTGATTGCAAAACAATAAGAACATCTTACGTTTACATGCAGGATAGGGTCTTAGAGCGCTGCACAATGGTGGGGTTGAGAAGTAAAAGAACTAGTAAGAAAGTGCTTGAATTTTTGCAGCATCTTATCATGGCAGGAAGCATTTCGCAGGTAATTACTGTCAATTATAGTGACTGGGTTTGCAAGCAAATGTGACAGTTATTTTGTTCATTTGCTCACTGGCTGTGGCCCATGAGTTGAGAACAGACTCGAAGTCTTGAAGTCTTGAAATCAGACACCTAGCAGATAAAGAAAAAGTGGCGAAAATACAAATAATAAAGGAAAACTTACTTCAGTATCCCTGTAAATGAAATTGAAATAAAAACACAACAATTGAAACAATTGAAACAGTGAGTAACACTGTGAAGCCACAAGGCTGGAATCTAATGTCTACTTTTAAACGAGGGTTAGAACTTTGGCACTGTTTTGTTCATGTTCGACTATGCAAACGTTCGGCTTGTCGGCCTTCCCAACTCCTCCCTCCACAGGCTGCAGATAATCCAGAACTCTGCAACCCGTGTCCTCTCCCGCACCAAACTCCGTGACCCCATCTCCCCCACTCTCGCCGACTCCATGGACTCCCTATCCTTCAGAGGATCCAGTTCAAGATCCTGGTCCTCACATACAAAGCCCTCCATGGCCTCGCCCCACCCTACCTCTGCGACCTCCTAACCCCCTACCAACCCGCCCGCTCCCTCAGCTCAGCCGGCTCTGGCCTGCTCCGTGTCCCCCGACCCACCCGCCCCACCATTGGCGGGAGAGCCTTCAGCCACAAATGGACGTTGATGTGTGCAAATTGACTGCCTTGTTTGCCTGTAAATGCACTGTGACTACACTTTACAGTAAAATCCTGTGAATTATTATTTTACTATTATTATATGTTTGGCAGCAGAGGCAAGCCTCTGTGTAATCTTGATTTTTGTTCATCTGCACGCTTATGATGTTCATTGCATTTCTGTGCAGGTGCAAATGGCACCACACTTTCCTCGAGAAAGATGCAACTTGCTTGCAGAAACAGAGCCTCCGCTTTAGCACCACATTGCGAGCCTTTAGAAGCACATTTTAAAAGCAATGGCTTATATCATCCCATTCTCAGGTAAATGTTATACTCCAGTTAATGTTGCTTCCCCGATAGAGGCCAGATTATTTTGAATGGATGTTGGTGTAAATATGACTGAAAGTGTAAGTAACAAAAAAAAGTAAACATCTCCCTCACCATCATCTATAGCAATGCAGAAGCCCTTCTCCTCGTTATTGAATTCCACTCCCACTTGCAACCATGAAAAGTGTGAATCTTTACAAGATATCATTGTCTTTGTGAAGTGCTTTGAGAGTTTCATCTGCGTGAAAGTTATAATATAATACTACGACTAATAATAATAACTTGCATTTATATAGGGCCTTTCCCGTGACAAATAAATGGCTTGAAGCACTTTAACTGATTAAAAAATATAAGTGCTAGTTTTTGTTCACACAGTGACCCTTTGCTAACATTGAATGAAGGTACAGCAAAACTGTGAGGTGCAAAAGATTAATCTATATAAATAATTTCATCAGAGGCTCTAATTTCTCCCTCTCTGGTTGCCAAAAGCAGGGTTCAAATGTATAAATCATTCAACTGTAATCTATGTTGTTTGTATTTATTAATAATAATAATAATCCTTACATTTGTTAGATAGTTCTTTCATATCGGGAGGATGTCCCAAATAACTTCATAGATAAGTGTATGTTTTGTTGGCAAACACAGCAGCCAATTTATGCGCAACAATGTCCAATAAGTAACCATGAAGTGAGTGACCAATTTTATTTGGGGGATTGTTGTCCAGGACACTGGGAGAAACTCCCTTCTCTTCTACAGGGAACAGAACGATATATACAGAGTGTGAGTAACTGGGTATAAAAGAAAAAAGAGTGTTAGGAGGAGAGAAACAGAAAAGAGAAAATGAGTGTTAAACGCTTTCCAGGATTCACATGTAAAACCTCACAGGGAAAGACTGGCGAGAGAGAGAAAGAGAGAGAGAGGACGCAAAGATGTAGTGAAATACACAAGCAGAATAAGCCTGCAGGGAGATGAGGTAGGTACAGAGAGGATGATAGAAACTTGCAGTCATAGACAGAGAAGGAAGGGAGGGAGGGAAACACATAGAGACAAACAGAGACTTATTCACGAAGTATAGTTACATTAACTACTAATGGACCTTCCTATAAACTTCATTCGCAGGTGAGCCCCGCTGTTGCCCACCCTGGGATCAGCCATTTACTAGTAATTCATAGAAGACAAAATCAAATGAGCTTCCATTAATGTTAATTTAACTGGATAATATAAAGGAGATATTGTATTCTTTCACACTGGTAAAATAATATATAATTATGATCAAAACAAAGAAAGAGAGTGCAATACAAAGACTGCATTTAGAATCAATTACCAGTGCTCATATTCCACATGCTATGTGTTGCTGCACACGCAGTACAAGACCAGTTGCAATCATGTGATACCACATAACGTCAAGCTCACAACTCATCCTTAATTTTATTACCTTTCACCTACGTCACTTCTTTCATCTTCCCACAAGAGACAGACATTTTACATATCAAAGGAAAGTATTTGACAACGTCAGGAGATCTCAAGCACTTGTCTATTTCGACTTTATCTTTACACATGCACTCCACCTCACTGCCCACAGGCTAAAGCAGATTCTGGGTCTTGCAGTCCAAACTGCCCTGGTCTGTCAGTAAACATTTGCAGGAATCTATTCTCAGTGAAATGTATCTATTCATACTCTGCCCCTTTTTATTGTAAAATAATGTAATAATAATGACACCAGAGTAAATACTGCCTGAGCAATTGTAACCAGTTTCTCCATTGACAGCAAACACCAGACTTATAATGAACTCATTATACTATGAATAAGGCCACCTGGGCGAGCCTGGAATCATACCTCAGGAGCTTCATACCACATATCTTCAGAAGAAAAGGTGGGGAAGGAGGAAATTGGAGAAAACTTAAGCAAAAAAAACTCAATTATATCTATAATAAAATAATCCTTGCATTTGATATAGAAACTTATCACATCATCAAGATATTTCAAAGTCTCACACAATTTTACTGCAAAATGTAGTGACTATTTTGTGGGCAATTGCAGCAACCAATTTACACACAGGTATGTCCCACAAACAGCCATTGAAGCAATTTTATTTGGGAGATTGTTGGCCAGGCCACTGGGAGAAATTTCCTTCTCTTTTCAAATAGTGCCATGGGATCTTTAACGTCCACCTGAACAGGCAGACAGGACTTTGGTTTAATGTCTCAACCCAAGGACCGCAACTCCACAATGCAGTGCACTTCCAACTCTGCACTGAAGTGTCAGTCTAGACTGTGTTCCCACAATTGCTTGACTATTACATTACAATATTAATGTCCTCTGAGCTGACTAAGTATTTCACACATGAAATAAATCAAAGCACAGTAAATACTGTATATCTACAGTATTGCAAAGACAAGGTGGCATGGACTTGATTGAGTTGTTTATTAAAAGGCTGGATGAGATATTAAACCACAGGGTCAACTGTCCATTTAGCTGGACATTAAAGATCCCACGGCACTATTCAAGTTTTTCCAGGTGTCCAGTCCAAAAATCACCCAGAAAAAAATGATCATTCACTTCAAGGTTGTTTGTGAGACACTACTGTGTGCAAATTGACTGCCGTGTTCACCTACAAATGCCAAAAGCTATTTTCAGCAGGACTTGAAGGACAAGACTAGGAGCATGAATTTTTCCCACTTGACTCTTGTTAACCCTGTAAGCCTAAGCCATTTTTTGTTTTTTTGGGGCTGGCTGTGCTGTCATCAGCTGTACCCTGGAGTACTGCTGACCGCCTGGCTCAGGAACTGGACGACCAGGACTGCCTCAGAGGGCTGGCTCGATTTCGACTTTCCATTTCCAGGCATGTCAACTTGGACATGTTCAGCTCCAAGAAGACCTTGCAATACCCTTCCCTGGAGGATAATCACTAAAATCAAATCTGTTACAGTAAAGGTAGTTCAAGCTAGACAAGCAGCGGGAAAGCTTGTCGGGTCAATACTCACTGATTCAAAAGCGCTCTGGGACGCGACCCTGCATGAGTGGTTTTATATAAATGCAAGTTGTTGTTGTTGCTCACAATGGCCAAGTTATGCGATTTTAACTGGTTTGCATTGGTGATGAGTTTCCACATGCCAAGTAAAAATGGTCTGTGTGTCAATCTGGCACAGTGTTATTAATATTATTATTATTATTAGTGGTAGCACTCTCACCTCTGAATCAGGAGGTTGTGTGTGTCCCCATGTCGGGACTTGGAATCACACAGTCTAAACTGATGTTCCAATGCAGTGCTGTTGTATTGCCATCCTTCAGATGAAATGTTAAACCGAAGTCCCATCTGCCTGTTCAGGTGGGTGTTAAACCTCCTATGGCATTATTCAAAAAGTGAAGTGAGTTTCTCCTGGTGTCCTGGCTGACAATCTGACTAAATAAAATTGGTCACTAACTCTATACCTGCTGTGCGCAACTGGCTGCCGCATTTCACCCACAAAATATACATATATATATATCTCAAATGCATGGATTATTATTGTATTACTATATACTGTGAAGCGCTTTGAGATGTCTCAATGACTTGATAAGGCCCTACATCAAATGCAAGGTTTATTATTATTATAAATAGAAGAACTTAAGAACTTAGTTTCTTTATGCTTGAATTGAAAGTGGTTTTCCTGTTACTCTGTCTAACCTCACTGATTTCGAAGGTGGGAGAGAAACATCTCTTTGGATCTAGTCCCACCGGCTCACTGAAACCACTCAAAATGTTACCAGTTATTTTAAATCTGTAAATTACACACTCATTTTGTGCTTAGAAACACAGCTCTGTACTGTTTAACGCAGTGTGAAATTCAATTATTTCATTGGTAAATTCACTCCTAAGACATGCAAAGAACAAATTCAAAACAATGAACTTATCAAAAAAAACCTGTAGGGTGTGGATGAGGTCAGGTTGTTTTAAAGTACCCAATAATCTCAAAGCAGTTAAATTCGGAAAGCTACTAATCAATTGCTAGATATAGCAGCAAACTCATCCCTGCGGCTTAGTTAAAAGGTTAATAGCTGTGGCTGGGTGAGTTGGTCTGAATTAGCAGATATACGGTTCAGTACCTGTTACATTCATTATTTTCTCCCTGGGATGTCAGTGCTCTGCCTGTGCTTCAAGCTAAGGATGGGCCACCTTTTCTGTACTTTTGATGTAAATACCTGTTGAACACATACCAGTGAGTTAGCTGATTATTCAGACTCTTCAGCCTGGGCCCCAGACTCAGTTGGGGGTTAACACCACAAACAGGGTTTGGATGGATCAAATCACAAGCGTGAAATCTCTCTCAATTAACACAGCCTCAGGCCACGGGCGAGGTGTCTGTGGGAAACACAAGGTGCATCCCCTGACTCTCATATCCCCTGCCCCTCCTATTCCCATGGTCCTTGAAAGGGATACAACCTCACATTTGTGGAATTTCTGGGAATTTCTCTCGCTGCCTACAATTTAAGGCCTCAATTGTGCAAATTGTAAATTGTGTAAATTGTAAATTGTGACAGGCATAAATCCCCCAATCTCTAATGTTAAATGTATATCGCCTTGTCAACATCCCTCTGTATGAATGGTTTTCAGAGTGTGAATGTCTTTGGAAATAACAAAACCTCACATTTATATAGCTTTCTTCACAAAGGATAATATCTTGGGGTGCTTACATATATTTATTTCCATATTTTAAATAAATATTTGAAGCAGATGTCCGTTCTATGAAATGTATAAGTCAATGTACATTTCACTGTACTCTATATAAGTTGTGTGTTAATGAAGATTTACATATCATTCAGATACTGGTCTTATTTTCTGCCAAGTGCTGTCACAGTACTTACTGTTTAATACAGGGTATTTGTCTTGGACTGTATTCTGCATCACACATTCCTTATAACTAGAAATAAAACATCACGGGCAGGAAATTCCACTTGGGTCTAGATTTACTCTATTTATGTAAGATAGTACAGAGTGCAGAATTTGGCAAACTGTTGAATTCTATATTAACTTTAAAATGAGTTTTCTGTAGCTTTAAAATAATTTACAGAGAACTGCGTTCAGAATTAAGGCTATGTTTAAGAATCTGACAAAAACTGGATGCTTTGAAATGCTAAGAAAAAAAGAAACTCTTAAAAAATAAATTTGTTTATCATTGCCTTTCCTTTTTCAATATTTTTAAAATTTTCATTCCAAGAAGATACATAAAGTTTCAGCCCATGTTCTGTTCAGAACTTTGAGATGCTACTCTGGGTGAAGGGCACTATATAAATACAAGTTGTTGTTGTTGATCAGACTTTGTTCATTCTCCCCAGCAGTGAAAAAGTGCTGAGTGAGCACTTCAGAATTCCATGCTCCAAATGCTCTACAAAGCATTCATCCAGAAGCCAATGGAGATACTTGGCATGTAATGGACAGTCTCCTATTTCACCATGACATGTGTCCCAATGTATTCATCTGCAAAATACGTAGACACTACATTTTACAGTAATTCTGTGAAACCCTTTGAGACATCCTCTCGAATGCAAGGATCATTATTATTATGAAAACTGATTGCATGGACTAAAATTCCACCTTGTATTAACTCGTAGGACCTTTTTGGCTTAAAAATATAAGATCAAGCAGAATTGTGGAAAATTCTTAAATTTTACATTTTCATTTGGAAGTCGGTTGATTTAAGAACAGCAAAAAAAACAGCTTGCAAATTTAGACTGAATTTAAGAATTGTACGCTAACTTTAATATTAAAATGAAAGAAACCTACAGCTAAGACTGGGAATTTCCATATTCCCACACAAAAGCTTTTTAAAAAAATACAGTATTTCGTATATCCTTTTACAGGCAAAAGAATCCTATACCTTTAAACATATGTAAAAAATCAGCCATGAAATTTAAACCAATAAAAATAAATGTTGGCCTCCTTGATTGCACCTCTACTGTAATAGGTTCTGGGTGGCTATGACAACAGACAGGTTTGCTGGTATTTGAGAGGGGGAGGTGTATAATTTTCACACCATGTTCGCCAGTTCCTCTCTATGATTCTATGCATTGAATCGGCAACACAAAGAAAAGGCTAAGCTGCTGACGGCAAGAAGGTCTCTAAATTATTTTGAAATGTCACCGCCAATATGAAAAGAATTCTCTACGCAAAATAGGATAAAACAGCAAAATACCATCTTCTTTGAAGGAAATATGTGCACTGATCAAACAATTTATCCAAATTCGGCCCAAATTGCCATTTCAAAATAAGAATGGTAGAATATTAAATAACTTCATAGTGTTAAATTGGCAGTGTTGCTAAGGCAACAAGTCCTCAGAAAGGAAACATTACATGCAGTTAGCTTTCAGATTGAAAGTAGGTGGTTTAATTTTGTAGAACTTGACTGGTGTAGAGAATGAAACATATTTACTGTGGAGCAAATGAAATTCTTTCCAACAGTGAGAATGGGCTGAAAGTGGAATGATCAGCTTCCAAATGAGGACAGTCCATAAAATTGGTTAGTCTCTTTTACTGGAAAATGACATAGGAAGAAAAAGAGCATTCTCCCTTCATTTTCTTTCTCCTCTCTCCTGAATAATGATGATAATAATAATAATCCTTGCATTTGATATAGCACCTTATCACATCTTTGAGACATCTCAAAGCGCTTCACAGGAAATTCTGCAAAGTGGATTGACTGTGTGTTTTGTGAGTGAAATGCAACAGCCAATTTGTGCGCAATAATGTCCCACAGACACCCATGGAGTGAGTGACCAATTTTATTTGGAGGATTTGGAGGACCTATTTTATTTGGCAAAAGAACCAGAAGGGAGTTGAGGAAAATTTGTTTTACCCAAGTACTGGTGTGATGGGAGGACAGAGTTTTGTGTGGGTTAGTATCTGGGTGGCGGAGTTTTTAATTAATTGGATTTTATGTACGGTGGAGCTGGGGACCAGTGAGGAGGGCATTGAAATAGTCCAGCTGAGAAGTGACAAAGGCGTGGACAAGGGTTTCAGCTGCTTTGGTTGTGAGGTATGGATGGAGGTGGGCAATGTGCCAAAGGTGGAAAAAATCTTGGGATTTGCTGAGATGTATTGTTGGCGATTTGTTAAGTAGAACTCAATAATTCCAGACTTGATAGCATTTAATTATAACAATAAACCAGGGTAAAAGTAGACAGAACTGTGACATACTGATTTATAGTTGATACACATTATGGACAATATCAATGGCATCACTTACTGAATTTACAGAAAATTCCCCCATTGAGTTGGCAAAAAGCCTAGAAACTTTCAAAAGAAATAAAAAGAACAGCACACCTCATGTAAGTCAAGCCAAACACCTTTTATGTTGGCGCCTGTTAGCATACACATGATACTTAGATTTTTAGTAATCATGCTCATCATGGTTTGGTACACTGGGGGCAAAAGAAGGGAACAACAACAACAACAACAACAAGATTCCATTTATAAAGCGCCTTTCACGTCAGGAGGACGTCCCAAGGCGCTGCACAGTTGGGTCATGACCCGAGCAGGGGGGAAATGGTCAGGGTGAGGGGAGGGAAGGGAGGGAGCGAGGAGGGGGGAAATGGTCAGGGTGAGGGGAGGGAAGGGAGGGAGCGAGGGGGGGGGAAATGGTCAGGGTGAGGGGAGGGAAGGGAGGGAGCGAGGAGGGGGAAGAGAGTCGAGAGGGGAGCTGAAGGCTCGGTCAAAGAGAAGGCACTAGGCAAAGGGAAACTAGTGGAACTGGGAGCAGTCACTGTTCTGAAAACTATAATTCACAAACAGCAATTTTTTCAAGTTGAACATTCTTGAAAAGTATTAAGTGGCTAGATTTTTTAAATTGATTTTTGTATTCAGGAGACAGAGTAGTTAGGAACATAGAAACAGGACAAATCCATTCAATCCATTGTTTATTAACAACCCATTGGCTGCTTGTGGTCTGTGCAAACTGGCTGCCATGTTTTGTCCACAAAATACACAGTCAATCCACTTTATAGTAAATCTTGCAAAGCAATTTGATACATCTCGAAGATGTGATATGGCGCTATATCAAATGCAAGGATTATATTAAATGCAAGGATTATTATTATTATTTACATGGCAGATCGTTTAATACAATTTCCCAGTGACCTCCTGCAGCCCACACTCTCTGCTCTGCCAACTCAGGCCTGCTTTACATCCTCTGCTCATTCCATCCCACGTGAATAGACAAGCTTTGAGTCACTTTACTCCTTTTCTCTGGACTCTTTCCTTAAATTCCTGCCCCTTGTTCTCTCACTTTGCTTTCAAAACCTATGCAAACTTATCCCTTTGCCATTAGCCACCTCCATCCTCCCCCACTCCCCATCTTCCACAATGCTCCATCTTTGTAAAACATTCTCCTATGTGAAAGATCCCATATAAATGCATTTGTTGTTTTCTCCATACCCTTTAATATTCTTTCTGTCACTATCCTCCTTGGGAGGGATGGGTGGAGGGAAGTAGTGGGCAGGATGCCATTAGAGCTTAACTGGTTCCAAGGTAACATGTTTGCCAACAGAATGTCAGAATCAAGCCAACCCTCTGCAGTGGTCTCAGTGGTCCTTTTCCTGAGCTAGTCAGGTCTGCAGTACTCCAAGGCTCTGCTGATGACAGCACAGCCAATCTCTAATTATCTTTTAAACATCCCAATTTTTCATTCTACAGTTTTCTGGGGCAATGAATCCCAAATTTTCACAAATCTCCTTCTGAGGAAGTGTTTTCTGATGTTACATAACTGTTTACACTGTAAGATTGTGTCACCTTGTTCTGGAGGGAAGAGCTGTCTACGATTTAGCCTTTTTGATGGAGGGGAGGTGGGTTGATTCTTTTATTAGTTTGTGAGAAAGACTGACAGACAGAGCAGGAGCAGGAACCAGTCCAGGATCTGGGATACACTCGGCAATCTCAGATAGGAATCCACTGCAAAGCACTTAAGTTGGCCTCAATGTCCTTGGGCTAGGAAATGAAAAAACCTGATTGCTATCTAAAGTAAAGCAAAATTTTCCTGAAAGTCTGTATGAGTTCCTTTCTTGTCAGGGAGATGTCTCAAAGTGCTTCACAGGATTTACTGTAAAGTGGAATGACTGTATACTTTTGTGGACAAAAGCATCAGCTAAATTGTCAATTTGTAGTACTTAACAGTCTGCAAGCTGTTCTTCAGTTCTAAGTTCATTTGTTTGATGTTTTTTAAACAGAATATTTTAAGACCATTTCCTCCTAATTTTGCCCTTAAACAACATTCACTTTCATTTTTCATCAATCATATTTTATAAAGCATTTCTGGATATTTATTTTATACACAAGACTACATAAATGCAATTTATTACTATTGTTATTATGTTATAACTTGTAAATTGACATGAAGATTATTAGTCTCTATTTAGCTGTTGAAGCAGAATTCAGAAATTATTTTACGAATTAGGAAATTGACAGAGGAATACTAAAGGGGAAGAGGAGCCAGCAGATGAATGGAATTAGATCAGATGTAGAGAGGCCACTGGCACAGGCTCAATGGGTCCAATGGATCATTTCTGTGATGAAGCATTCTATGATTCTAGTGTATTGTTTTGCCTTCTATTTGCTGATGAGAGGTTAAAGATGAGAGGTTAAACACAGAATAATGTAATTTTTCCATAACAAAATGAATTTAAAACTTTATATTGCGAATACTTGGGAATTAGAGTGCAATTTAGAAAAGCCATCTTTGTAACTAAACATTGTAAATATTGCAATCGTGTCTTCACATTGCTGTGTGCAAATTGGCTGCCACATTTGCCCACAAAAATACAGTCATTCCACTTTAGAGTCAATCCTGTGAAGCACTTTGAGACATCCTCCTGATATGAAAGGTGCTATATCAATTGTAAGGATTATTGTAGCTTAGTGGTTAGAGCACTCACTTCACAAGCGAGAGGACCTGGGTTTGATTCCTGGGCATGGAGAAACGTTAGGCAAATTTCCTTACTCCACACCCATCTGTTTAACTAGCGGTAAGTAGGTTGTTAGTCGATTGGCAGATCGCTTTTCCGGGGGTAATAATCCCTTCAAAATAAATAATTTGGTCACTCAGTCCACGACTGTTTGTGAGACACTACTGTGCGCAATGGGCTGCCCCATTTCGCCCACAAAATATATTGTCAATTCACTTTACACTGTATTCTGTGAAGCGCTTTGAGACATTTCGAAGACATGATTAGGTGCTATGTCAATTGCAAGGATTATTATTATTCAGTAAGTGGTGGAGTAACTGTCTGTTTATTATTATTTACCATCTAAGAACAGAGGTAATTTAGCCCATCAAACCTGTTAATAATAATCCTTGCATTTGATATAGCAACTTTGAAGTCGTCATTGAGACATCTCAAAGCACTTCACAAAATATACTGTAAAATGAACCTCCACAGCTTTCTGCAACAAAGATTTCCATGTTTCACAACTCTCTGTGGAAGAAATGCCTCTGATCTCAGATCTAATCATCTTAGTTCTCGTTTTAAGTCTATGCTCACCCTCCCCCACTCTCTGTAATGGAATTGATTACATTTTACATAAAGAAAAAAATTACAGAAACTTAAAGTGTATTCATAATTCTTTTGGACAGACTCAAACCCTATGTGTTTAAAATGTCTATACTTCTAAGTTTAATTCTACATGTCATTCGTTCAAACAAAGAAACACATTAAGCAAAATACTCGTTGAATAAAACACATATCCTGGAGAAGGGACAACTTAACATTTGTAATAAATTACTAATAACTATTGACAACAAAATCTATCAGTACAATGATATCATTTGAGATAATGATTGTTTCTAAAATTTTGAGTTTTAAAATGCAATGTTATGCATTTGAATGTACAGGTGTCAGCCTGACTCAGTTGATAGGTCTCTGAGTCAGAAGGTTCGGTGGATGTTCAAATCCCACATCCGCACTTGAGCACATATTTCAGGCCAACATTTCCAGTGTACTGAGGGAAGCATTACATTGTCAGAGGTGTCATCCATTGGACAACAACTTCCATTTATGTGGTAATACTGGAAGAACTTTTGGACTTTATACAGGAAAACCCTGTTATAACACAGAAATATTGTGATAATAATAATAATAATAATAATCCTTGCATTTGATATAGCGCTTTTCATGTCAGGAGGACATCCCAAAGCGCTTCACAGAACACACTGTAAAGTGAATTGACTGTATATTTGTGGGCGAACGCGGCAGCCAATTGCGCACAGCAATGTCCCACAAACAGTCATGAATTGAAAATGACCAATTTATTATTGTTTTGTTTTTTTGGAGGGATTATTATTAGGCTCTGTGTGGAGTAAGGAAACTTGCCCAAGGTTTCGCTCTGCCTGGAATTGAACTCAGGTCTCTCACTTGCAAAGCGAGTGCTCTAACCACTGAGCTACAGGACTCCACTGATGCCTCACTTATAGTGCAGGTGCGCTGTGGTCTTGCATTAACCAAAAGTTAGTACACTCGACTACAAGCGTTGACTCTGTCACTTCCCACGCTAAAGAATAGCAGTTGTCCAGATTGTCACCACTGACATAATTTCCTGCATGCTGTCCGTGCGCACACTATGCGCAGGAAGCATTGCTGATATCACTTCCTGTGAACCGAGCATTCATCACTTTTAAAAACAAATTGGATACATAACTGAGGAAATATAGAGTTCAATGTTGTGGGGAAATATCAAGGGAATGGAACTAAAGTAGAGAGCTCCATTGGGATAACTATACCAGCACTGACATGAAGGGCCAAGTGGCCTCCTTCTTTGCTGCAAATCCTCTATAATTTCTGCATTAATGTGCTTGACCTGTGAACATTGGGTGCCCAAAATGTTAAAGTATTTTATTTCCCCAAATTAATATGTGTCACTTTGATGAGAGCAACATTTTAAAAGGAAAGAATAGCCCAAGGGAAGGTCTTAAATATTGGTGAAGGAAAACTACTTTTCCAACAAATTGTAACAGGAATATCAATTGTATGTAAGCATTTATTCCCATCCACAGGAGGTGATTCATTATTCATACCTTATTGGTATCTACGTTCCATTCCACAGGATCTAACCACCATGTGTTTGTATGTGTATAGAAGTCAGATCTGTCTACTTATAATTTTGACTCCAAATATGCCTTAGGCTATCAAACCTTGGTCCATTGGTTTCTGGAGGATTAGCAAAAAAAAACTTTTAAGACGTGTTTTTAAAAAATATTCCAACATTTCAGTTTTGAAATGTAAATTTACAGGAATTTCTGTTTGAATTATTTTCCTTTGCGCCCCCACACCTTCTTAGATGTGAGTGCAAAATAGTGCCGTGGATGTGAGAAGCATATTTAAAAAAAGTGTTAACTTTTTGGAAACTCACATAAAAATATTGCCTTGCAGGACCCCAGACAGCATCACACTATTCGGCCAACGTTTAATCAAAACAAGCTGATAGATTTTTTAAATTGTCTTGAGGGTATACAGTTGGATTTGTTTCAAGAATGTATAACATTGTTTATTATCCCTGTAGGAGCTTCCCCCTCCAATATTTCTTCCCTTTCCTTTTTTACCTTTGCCAATTTTCATGACCAATTTCTTCTCTCTCCTCCTATCCTGAAGGCATTTCATTCCATTCTTTCAACTGGGTTACAGTTGCTCAGGCACTGGCAGCTTCCTGATCCTGAACTCAATTGGTTATTCTTCTTGCTTGAGCCTAGATAGTGAATGTTTCATGGTAGTTGACCATGAAGGGCATCATAGTCAAGTTCAATCTAATTCTTATCCAACACCCATGAACTTGCACTTTCCAGCAGAGGACAGTTATCAGGATCAGGGACACTGGTTTATTTTTCCTTCCTAGCCCAGGGGCACTGAAGCTGATTGTAATCCTCCCACCACCTTCAGCTTCCACTCCCAGCCCAGGTAACCAGCCAGCAGTATCAAACTCTTTCTGACATCCTACTGACATGAAAGGCGCTAGATAAGTGTAAATTGTATTGTATAGCTGAAATCAGAATACTGCACAGACCAGAGATCAAACCTGGATCCTTTTTCATCTGTTTGCCCCAGTTCAACATTAGATAGTGGCTTCATAGAGGGAGTCTAGTGTATTATCTCAAAACTTATTTGGTTGAATTTAATGCAGAGAATTGGAGCACAGTCCTGGTTTGGTCACTTACTGTCAGCATTAAACATTAAGCAAGGTACTCCCTACTCTACTCAGGAACAATGTTCCTCAGCCACAACCTCAAGAACAAACTTTTAGATATGCCAAGCTGCAGGTCCAGATGGAATCAGTTTGGTGTTGTGAAGCCCAATTTTGGGGCTAGGAAGTTTTCCTTACTTGGAAAGTAATCAACAACTGTAACAGGTTACCTAGAAAGATGGTAGATGCCAGGACACTTAACTCATTTGAGAAACAGCAAGAACTTGATGCTGCAATGGGAAGCTGGAAATTCTGAAAAGATGGATATTCTCAAATGGGCCAAAAGCCTTCTTCCATCCAGATACTCTTTTGTGAAACTACAAAATACATCAGATTATTGAGAATAAACTGAAAACTGTCCAGCATTGCGGTGAAACGTGAATACATCCATGTGCTAAACAGCAGGCTATGTACCACTTGTGTGGGTAAAGAAGCAAGGTTCCGGGTTCCAGTGAATCTTTTGAAAAAAAACAGAAAATAAACTCACATGACCTTAATTAACCTCAGACTGCACTCAATGGTATTTCCAGTTCCCACCAGATGTTCTGTTCCTTAGAAAAACACAGCAACTAGACACGTATTGTATCTTCTTTGAACCAACTCACCTAAATATATCAATTCAGCTCCAGAGTCAGCCCTCCTTTTAGCCTTTCAACATAACCTCTGAAACATTAAGGGATCTTTTTCCTGACATGAACTTGTTTAAATGTTAGAATGCAGACTCTCACATCTGGTACCTGAATTTGAATCCCACACAAAGTGATGGTATTAAAATTGCCTTTCACAGTCACTTAAAAAGATCCTATGTGAAGAACAGTTCCAAGTCGGGATGTTTTATGTGGAAAATGGAAATATCACTGTGGTACAGAAGAGATTGCCTTCTGAAGTTCTGGTCAATGCACTCTGCTGTGTACTTCATGATCCTAGCATGTGCAAAAATACTGAAAATAATCTATTTCCCATCACTGATGACTAGGAAATTCAGTAATTTGTAAAGAGCTTGATTCCATCCCTGCTCTGTGCTGACTTAGCTAATGTTCTCCTGGATGGCAGATGGGTGTTTTAATCACAAATTCATTAATAATAATGCTTGCATTTGATATAGCGCTTTTCACGTCTTCTCGATGTCTCAAAGCGCTTCATTGACTGCTCATCGCATTTTTAAGGACACCTTAAAAGGGAAATAGTTTTCGAGCGAAGCAGGGACACTCATTGGACACTCATATCAAAAGCTTGACTGTCATTAACACTCACTTGATGTCACTGGAAAACAAGTAACCTGCTCCCAGATGTCCACCAGCCCTTGTCTGAAATGACATTTTGGAGACAAAAAACTCCACAGCTCTCCAATTACTGTTCCATTGTATATTCTGTGAAGCACTTTGAGACGTCTCAAAGATCTGATAAGGCGCTGTATTAAATGCAAGAATTATTATTACTATTATTATTTATTATTCAGTTGTTACAAAACCAGCAGATCCAAGCGTAACTACCCTGGCCTCTCACATCTTCTGAAAGCTCAAACACAAAATACCTTCCACACTGTGTCCTTTGGCAGTGAAATTTCAACTCACAGGCAAACTCCACAATATTCACCATTTGATCGTGGCTGACTGAATGACCATCTCCCAAACTCTGGAACTATGTTGTGTAAAACCCAGTGGGGTTACAGTTGTCAAAAAATAGTCACTTCCTGAATCCTATGTTTAAACTCACTTGTCCTCTAGATTCATAAGTTACCGAGGTCAGAGCATGTCTGGTTTATTTTTCAGTGAACCTTATGTATCCTGGAGGATTCTTAAAAAAATCATTTCAGATTGTAACTGGCAAAGGGCATCACTGATTCTGGTCTCTGGTCTGCACACTGTCTCATCATTGAACCACTTAGCAACGCTAGCAATCAAATCAGTGGAACCGCAACATGCCCCAGTACAAGCGAACAGAGGGGAGGGAGGGGGAAGTACTATTGTAAAACTGCATACAGCTGCTCCTGAATTCCTGCTAATTGCAGACTACTCTGCAGAGCAAATTAACAGTGAAACAGTTTCAAACCAACTGACAGCTAAACATGACTCACTAAGGAAACCACTGCCAGTAAGGTCAAATCTCATCGGCCATTGTTCAGCAGCCTCCACCTGCACACTTTGAATAGTAAACATATAATAAGGCATAATTATGGGAAAAAATATGCAGCACTCCAAGTCTGACACAGTCCTTGTTTCTAGTGATGGTGAATAGCAGATAACAAGGCTGACTGTGAGTGCTTTTTCTGTCAAAAGGCCAAGTAGGTAGTGGCTGTTAAATTAATAATTGTGATGATGTTAATAGAAAGAGGATTTTTTTTACATTTTATTTCCAGAAATTCACTGCTAGCAAAAATATCTGAAATAATTGTCTTAGATTGTGATCTTCTGCTACTGTTCTACAGATTTATGTTACTATATGTTTCCAAGGGTGATGTATCCCCTTGAGTTCCTTGCCCAAGTAAGGCTAGAGAGCAAGTGACAGCACATTATACAACAGAGGGATGGGAGCAACTTAGCTATGCTCAATTCCAACCTTACCAGAGGCCGAAAAATTCTCACAGTCTTAGCCATTGGTTGAAATGCATGATCAAGCAGATCGTAGAAAATTGTTTAATTCAATTCTCATTTTTTTCATAATTTGAATTTCTCAAAATTCTGCTTGATCTTAAATGTAAAACGATCTTCACAAGCTTAAGGACATTTCAACGTTGTTGAATTTCCAGCAGAGCTCATTGGATAGGAACAAGGAGAGGGAAGCCTGGTTGATTTGTTCCTTTCTCTAATAATAATTCTTGCATTTGATGTAGTGCCTTATTACATTGTCGAGGCATCTCAAAGCGCTTCACCGGATATACTGTAAAGTGGATTGGCTGTGTATTTTATGGGCGAAATGCAGCAGCTAATTGAACATAGCGATGTCCCACAAACAGTCATGGAGTGAATGACCAATTTTATTTGCGGGATTTTTTGATCAGGACACCGGGAGAAACTCCTTTCTTTTTTAAAATAGTGCCATTGGGTCCTTAAGATCCATCTGAAGAGGCAAACAGGACCTCCGTTTAATGGCTCAATCAAAGGATGACATCTGGAACAATGCAATATAGAAAATATATCCTAATTAGTTTCCAAGGGAACTGGAAATGATAGTACACAACTAATGATATTTTTTATATTCAATAGGCCTTAGGTACTATTATATTTATGTTTTATTTGCTTCACTTGGTGTGATTTTGTTGCTAAATCAGTTTATCAGGTGCTGTTTATCCCTGTGAAAGTTTAAGCACTTTGTGATGTGAAAGGATCTACATAAATATAATTTCTAAATTGTTAATGTGCTGCTCCTTTTCATTTGGTGCAATTTCAGTTAAGTTGTTAGAGGGAAAGGGATTGTAAGATGGAACCCCTTCTAGTCCCAGCCACCTATGCACAGTATGATAACTATATGGCAGATAAGAAAACAACTTATTTCAGCTAATCCTGTAGCGTAATGGTTAGAACACTCACCATGCAAGTGAGAAGATGCTGGTTCGATTCCCAGGCAGGGCGAAACCTTAAGCATGAGTCCTTACTCCACATGCCTCTGTTTATAACAACAACAACAAAATTACATTTGTAAAGCGACTTTCACGTCGGGAGGCCGTCCCAAGGCGCTGGACAGATAGAGTTACGGACCCGAGCTGGGGGTTGGGATCAGGGAGGGTGGAGAGCAGGGGGGGGGGAAGCAGGGAGATCGAAAGCATGGTCGAAGAGATTTACATCGCAGTAAGTAGGATCCCAGTTGTTAGTCGATTGGCGGATTGCTTTCCTGGGATAATAAAAAAAATTGGTCACTCAATCCATGGACTGTTTGTGGGCAATTGGCTGCCACATTTCACCCACAAAATATACAAGCATATTTTTTGAAGCACTTTGAAACGTCTCAAAAACCTGATGAGGCGCTATATCAAATGTAAGGATTATTATAATATATTATTACTTTGTGTAGCATTAAGTGTTCTGTATGAAGTGAATCATCACCTAATCAGACCAGCAAATGTATACAAAATGTCATCTCCTAATGACAGCACAAAATTAGATTCCTTAAGCACACAATATTACAGACAATGTACTGCAACAAAGTGCACTTATATTGCACCTTTCATGTGCGATGAAAGTCTCAAAGCACTTCACAGAGATAACAGGGAACACCGAGCAGGGAGGAGTGGAGGAAGAATTTAAGGGCGTTGACCAAAAGCAAGATCAAAGAGTTTGTTTTTTTCAAAGGATTTTGAAGGCAGAAAGGGAAGGATCAAGGTGAATGGCTTTTGGGAGAGGATTCCAGAGTGGGAGTGTACTGGCCAAAGGCTCAGCGACCAATCGAGGGATAGGTCAATAACGAACAAGAAGTTGATAATAGAAGGAGGAGCAGAGCAGAGCATAGCAGCAAGACAATAAGCCTGAGAATCATTGCGTAGATATGGAGGAATGTAAAGACAGATATGTACACCCTCAACCCAAACTAAATGCTGACAATGAAGGATGATTAAACATTAATCTTGTTTTAATCACTGGTAGAGGGGACAGTGGTCTTTTAAATTCTGTTTTCTGGCAATCTGAGCCAGAATAATAATCTTTTATGTTTACAATATCATGTGTTGGCAATGGTAGCTCCACAAAAGAAAAATTGGTCCGTGCTAAAAGTTACTTTCTTTGCTATCTGCAAGGTTTATATTTTCTTGTGCCTCAGCGCATAGAATACATCTCTTACTATACTGATCTGTGCACATTCACCACTGTATGAATCTGGAGGAAAGTTTTCCCAGTACTCTGTCACAACTGCAAATGCATGTCACATGAACAGGAAGCCTTTATTTAATGCCACAAATTTACACCCACAGAGCCATTCAAGCAATCCTTAATTATTTATATATATGTGTGTGTATAAGGCAGGGTGAATGTGGAGTTCTGTAGCTCGTGCAGTCCTGTAGCTCAGTGGTTAGAGCACTCATCTTGCAAGGGAGTGCATTTTCAATCCACGACCGTTTGTGGGACACTGCTGTGCACAATTGGCTGCTGCGTTTCGCCCACAAATATACGGTCAATTCACTTTACAGTCTACTCTGTGAAGCACTTTGAGACGTCGAGAAGATGTGAAAAGCGCTATATCAAATGCAAGGATTATTATATTATTATAATGCAACCATAATAGGTGGTACCAGGGATGAGGGACTTTAGTTATGTGGAGAGACTAGAGACTAGAGAAGCCAGGATTGTTCTCCTTAGAGCAGAGAATGTTAAGGGAGATTTAATAGAGGTGCTCAACATTATGAGGGGTTTTGATAGAGTAGATAGGTAGAAATTGTTTCCACTTGCCAGTGGGTCAGTAACCAGGGGACATAGATTCAAGATAATTGGCAAAAGAATAAGAGGGGAGATGAGGAGAATTGTTTTTAAATGTAGAGTTGTTATGGTCTGCAATGCATTGCCTGAAAGAGTGGTGGAAACAAATTCAATAAAAACTTTCAAAAGGGAATTAGATAAATAGTTGAAAAGGAAAAAGTATGGGGAGAGTGACTTGATTGGGTAGTTCTTCCAAAGAGCCAGCACAGGCATGGTGGGCCAAATGGCCTCCTTCTGTGCTGTAATAGTCTATGATTCCATGAAATAACTTCACCTGCAGCTTGAAGGGAAATAATAATTCAGAGAAGTATCAGCTCTAACTTAGTACCTTAAAATGAATGGAGAAAATATTATATGGAAAATAAAAAAAATCTTGTCAAATTTGCTCTTCTGTGGTATGGATATTTGACAGTAATAACATCCAGATTTGTCATGAATATGTTTGCCATCTCATATTTACATCCCTCATTTGGACAATGGGAGAGAGCTGGATGGTGGGATTCATTAAAAAATACTGTAGAAAAACAGATAACACTAGCACAGACACAATGGGCTCAATAGCTCCCTTCTGTAAAGCAACACTTTTATGATTCTATATTCTGACTTGAAGCCTCATCTTCTTAAGAGGAGCTCTTCAGTATTTAGAAAAAAATTTCAGTGGTTTACACAGAAACCAATATTGTCTGCAAAGTGTTTTGAATAGTGTTCTCTTGTGCTGTGGAGATATTTAGCTTGTAACATTGCCATTTTACTCCATGGTTTGGCCTTCCTGCTGGGGCTGATTACTTCCATGTGACTAGATTTCCCAATGAAAAATTGCCCCAGGTGGGATACATTATCTAAAGTAGCAGACATGCTCATTCGGCAGGAGAGTTGCTCCAGGAATCCAGTGGTGGGGCTTCCTCCGGCCCATTTACAAAGTCCAGGATCAAGCAGTGAGGTGGATTTGTAACAAACACAGGGCCCGCTGCAGGGAGGGAGGCCTACACTGACCTGTCGCTAAGTACCCTGGAGGTGGAGCTGGCTTTACAATGGGCACATTTATTTGCCAAAACCCCTCACATAAGGACCTGGATTAGGGGATTAAGCAGCTGGTGCTGAGTAAGACAGGTATGTAATATTGGACTTGGACCTTGAGAACATCGAAGGTGGCTGGTAAGTCAAGCTGTTTTGTAACAGTCCTCCCTCCACACTGAAGGTAGATGTCCACTAGATAGCTGATGAGGAAACTCTGAGGCTTGGGCTGACAGCTGCTGGAAGGTGTTACCCGGAGTCCAAGTTTGTGAACACGTGTTTGTCTTTCCAGCGCCTGGAATCCTTGATTGACCTGCAGAGAGGTAAGCAGCTGCTGCTTAAACTCCACACCTCCAACTAGTGGGACTATTGCTCAATGGGAAAGGAAATGTGTTTGAGCTGCAGACAGGAAGATGAGGGCAATGCTCTCACAAATTTCATACTGAGTTGCGTTGCCCAACGGGAAGCTCATAAGGAGTTCCTGGTACCTACTATCCACCTAGGGCTCAAACCCACACTTGTTGGATGACTAATGACTAACCTCCTTGGTGGAAGCTAAGTGGGGTTTCCTTGGAGCTGAAATTACTCCAAGGTGACATGTTTGGCAACGGAATGTCGGAATCGAGCCTACCCTCTGTGGCAGTGGCAGTAGTCCAGTTCCTGAACCAGGCTGGTCTGCAGTAGTCCAGGTCACTGATGGTGACAGCACAGTCAGCCTGGCTCACTAGCAGGACTTGGAAGAGCAGACCAGTCACTGGGGATAGGGACTTTTCCCATACAGTTCCTGTTAACCCTTCAAGCAAAGCCCTAATGGGTAAGGTTTTGCCAGCTGGACAGGCAGTACTCTCAGTAGCAAACTATGTGGTTTTAGCTGGTTAGACTCCAGAAGTACCCCAACAACAACAAATTGCATTCATATAGTGCCTTTCACATTGGGAGGACATCCCAAGGCATTGGACAATGAAGGGTTAGCATTCGAGCTGTGGGGTTGGTATCAAGAGGAGTGGCAAGATCCAACACAGAGTCTGGGGGCCCCAAGTCTTGGCTCCTACCATCCTGTGCCTAACAGTGAGGAGTCTTGTAGTGTAGTAGTTAGAGCACTCACCTTGCAAGCGAGAGGACCTGGGTTCGATTCCCAGACAGGCCAAAACCTTAGGCAAGTTTCCTTACTCCAAACTCCTCTGTTTATCAGCAGTAAATAGGAACACAGTTATTAGTCGATTCGCAGATCACTTTCCGTGGGTAATTATTAAAAACTAATAAAATAATAATAAAAATTTGTCACTCAATCCATGACTTTTTCGTGAATATTGTGATGTGGAAACTGGCTGCCGCATTTCACCCACAAAATATACAGTCAATTCACTTTACAGTATTCTGTGAAGTGCTTTGAGACATCTCAAAGCACTCTTTGACCGAGCCTTCAGCTTCCCTCTCGACTCTCTTCCCCCTTCTCGCTCCCTCCCATCCCTCCCCTCACCCTGACCATTTCCCCCCTCCTCGCTCCCTCCCCTCACCCTGACCATTTCCCCCCTGCTCGGGTCATGACCCAACTGTGCAGCGCCTTGGGACGTCCTCCTGACGTGAAAGGCGCTTTATAAATGGAATCTTGTTGTTGTTGTTGTCTTCCTGTACAGGCATTCAGTTCAGACAGGTGTGGGAGCCCTATCCAGAGGCCCAGGAGTATTCAGTGCAAAAAGGCACGGCCTATTCTTGTCATTTCAAACAGGTGCAGGTTAATTTTAACTCCTGTACAATTTCAATGAATTGTTATGCTAACACAAGTGTTGACATCACTGTACTCACTCCCCTGAGAGATGGCAGCTCTAATCTCAAATGGGAGTCAGTGTGTGGATGTGGAGTACCTCATGAGCAGGCTGCTGTCACAAAATGTGTACTCCAATGGCCTCCTGTGTCAGCACTGAGTCATTCTGCAATCTTATCCCGTATATAGCCTATATCCCAGTTAATTACAGTACTCATAGTGCAACAGCAAAGAGCACTGCTGCGTTGCTGGATTGGCTTCTGACATTGCTCATGTGTTCCCACTGAGAGTACATTATGAAGCAATACTGGAAGCTATATTTAAGGCCTCCAAGTTTCTCCATCTTCTCTCCTGTTTAACACACCATATGACTTGATCTTTGTTGAGCACATCATTGTTGTGAGATTTTCAGAAGGATTAGTTGATGCTGTTGTAACAAAGCCTTATATTGAAGACTGTGAAGTGGAGCTCAGCAAAAGAGATTTGCACAAGATGAAATCCTGAGACAAGTCTTTGCCTTTAGATGGAATTAATATTTCAGTGCCTTGGGACATCCTTCTGATGTGAAAAGTGCTATATAAATGTCATTTATTGTAGTTTAACTAATTAATAGATTTCCTCCAATGTATTATTATGAAGGAAATAAATACTATGGTACAGTAGTTTGTTGTTGACAATGCAGAATCGTACTCTTACTGATGGTGCTTTGTGCTTATGAAAACGGTACACAACAAAACTGTCACCAAAAAGATGTTACTCAGGATTTCTGGTGAACTGGGTTCCCAATTCTTGCTCCATCAGCCACCCTTTGTCGTATCTCACAAGGGGCTGCAAAACAAATAATAATAATCCTTGCATTTGATATAGCGCTTTTCACGTCTTCCCAACGTCTCAAAGCGCTTCACAGAATACACTGTAAAGTGAATTGACTGTATATTTGTGGGTGAAACACGGCAGCCAATTGCACACAGCAGTGTCCCACAGACAGTCGTGGATTGAAAATGACCAATTTATTATTGTTTTTTGTTTTGGAGGGATTATTATTAGGTGTGTGGAGTAAGGAAACTTGCCCAAGGTTTCGTCCTGCCTGGAATTGAACCCATGTGTCTCACTTGCAAGGCGAGTGCTCTAACCACTGAGATACAGGACTCCACAAATGTTTCTGTGAAAAAATTGACCTTTTCAACAACTTAGCTCAAATTTCAAGATAATGTCTCATTCTTCCAGACTGATAATACATTGCTTTTTGGGTTCCGTTTGGATCTGGGTACATTGTAACTGTTGGAAAATGTGCAGAAACCAGCAACAGTATAAACCTCTTAAAATCTAATTGGATTGGTGGAGTATTATGCAGATAGAGACTCCATGAAAGAGAACAATGCAATTTACGATACGTAAACCACTGAATATTGCTTGGCACTGGCAATACAAATGAGGTTCTGTTAGTTTAATGCATTTTTATTCAAGTCCAGGACTACAAACTATTGTTTAGGTAGCAAAATTGTTTAATAAAGCCCTGGACTGGGAAAAACATCTGACTTGATGAGATGCAGACAATGTGTGAGGTCAGGTGCCTGACATTTCTCCTGGACTTGGATTCAAGACTACCATTTTAAGTTTTCATGATCTACAGCATTTCGGATAATCTAAGATGTAATGACATGAATAACTCTTAAATTCCAGCTTAAATGTGATGCTTGTTTTCTGTTGTTTATTTCAATAACTGCAGAAGAATGACTTCCAGGTTAAGACTGAATTGAAGTATTTTTCACGATCTTAAATGTTAAGACAACAGTCACTGGGCTGAGTCCATGAAGCACACAGGTCTCTGATGCCACATGTGGCAATTGTTTTGAGTCTCATTGTTCCAATAGTGGTGGGTGTTAACCTGACACCAACATTGATACTCCATTGCAGCAACACACATGGATAAAGATAAGTATGTTTATTGGCAATCTATTGCAAATGTATTTACCTTCTGCCATACTGAAAATATTAAATGAGCAAGTAATGATGTCGCCAGTTCCTTTGAACAAGGAGTTTGGTTTGATTGATCTGATATGCTATGTGATGAGTAAACAATAGTGGCAAATCTGACTTCAAAGGGGTCCGCACTTCATGCTTCTGCTATTTAGTCAATAACTAGCAATTTTTGCACTTTATAACATTAGAATACATTAGAATATACAGCAGAGAAACAGGCCATTCGGCCCAACCGGTCTATGCCGGTGTTTATGCGCCACATGAGCCTCCTCCTGCCCTTCCTCAACTAAGCCTATAAGGGTAACCTTCTATTCCTTTCTCCCTCATGTAACTATCTAGCTTTCCCTAACGATTACTGAAATATGCTGTTCCTGTGTAATAATAATCCTTGCATTTGATATGGCGCTTTTCACGTCGGGAGGACGTCCCAAAGCGCTTCACAGAACATACTGCAAAGTGAATTGACTGTATATTTGTGGGCGAACGCGGAAATACTGCACATTTGAGAAAAACGACGTTTGAAAACGATCTATTCTCAAAGAGGTGTGTATTGTATTTGCACAGCCGGGGTAATGCTCTATGTGTCATATGTTTATTGCACTTTAAGGCAACAGGTTAAAAAAGCGCTTATTGGAACAACAACAACATAAATGGGGCATCAAGTCATAAAGTGTGTCTCCTCCAAGGACACCCTACTTATATCATGCTGAGCCATGAGACTTTGGCTTCCATTAAAGTTAAGGTCTCTCAGAGCCCCGTGTCACACATATCGGAGATGCTATTGTCACAATAATATTCTTTTCATCTGATATAGTGTCTATAATATCGAAACATCTCAACTCAAAGTGCTCTCACAAGTTATTGCTGTAAAGTGAAGTGATTGTGTATTGTGTAGGTGAACGCAGGAAACAAATTTCACACAGCAAGATTCCACAAACAGCCATGAAGTGGCCCGTTTAGGGGATTGGCCTGGACATCAGGAGAAACTCTCTTTTCAAATCATATAATGGAATCATTAACATCTGCATGAACAAGCACACAGGACTTCAGTTTACCATTTCATCTGAAGAGCAATACCTTTGATAGTAAAGCTTTCATCCAGTAGAGCTAAGGTCAAAGGATTTGGTGGGGGGTGGTGTCCAGACTTGGCCAAATTTGGCTGACTTGGCTCCCCCATCCCTCCCTTATATATACATGTGTCTAGGAATCTGACATTAATACTCTCCTCCACGGTGTAGAATAGAGTTTCTCATCCCATTTCTCTGCCTTTTCTCCATATCCCTTAATACCATTACTTCCCGTATGTATCTATCTCCATTTAAAGATCCCAATCAATTCCGCATCTGCAGCCTTTCGTGCAATGTATTCGATAATCTTACAACCTTTTCAGGTCAGTTGGTTCTAACTGTAAAATCATATTTCATTGTTTTAGATCCTTTTATGAGGGAAGAAACATTCACTATCTAGTCTGTCAATTCCCCTTATTATTTTAACACCTCAATCATATCACTCCTTACTTTGCTCAGCTCTGAAGAATATAGGACAAATGCCTCATCAACCACCTATTAATCTGGCGAATAGTCACTGGATATTTTCTAAAACCAGTAACTACTTCCAAAGGTTAGGCACCAAAACTGAACACAATGCTTCAGATGAGATCTAACCAGCACTCTATGCAAATGTGAAAGCTCTCGCTTAGTTTAGGATTCCTGCTGTCTTGTTATAAAGCCCAGGATTCAGTTTGACTTTTTAACTGCTATCTGAACTGGCAAACTAGCTGTTAACATACTTCAAGATTGTCTTCTCAACCTATTATTTTATTTATTTTATCATGTGTGTCTTACAGATCTTTTCTCAGTTGTTTCTTAGTGGTACTTCAAAACACTTTGCACCAATTTATTTATGCCTCATGACCTCTTGGTTTGACACATTTACCTGCCATAACTATGAGTCTGTGATGTCAGTGACCGCTTTAATAATATGTTGCATAAATAGTTATCCATTGAGTAAAAGTACAAAGTGTACCCTTTATTTACTTTTACATGTAAATAAAAGGAAGTAACATGTAGTAACCAACCTCACCGATTGCATCGAGCAACATACATATACGTCATAGACTAGGACCAAAAGAGACCACTGGAGTCTACTATCTAGTTCCAAAGTTTAAAAATAACCCAAATCGTGATTGATCATTTGTTCTACAAGACTCTGAGAATAAAATAGAGGATAAAATGTGCTGAATAGCCATCTACTGCTTACTATAGTTCTATGGATGTGTGTCAGCCTGGCTCAATTGGTAGTACTCTTGCCTCTGAGTCAGAAATCATGCCACAAATCGAGACTTGGAACTCATATATTCCAAGCTGACATTCCAATACAGTACTGGGGGTGGGGGGGGAGGTTGCATTGTTGGAGATGCCGTCCTTCAGATGTGACAGTAAACTGTTCCACTACTTGCAAAATTCAACTAATTCAAAACTCCCGCATTCTCACCCTCACTAAACTCCGTATCTCAATTACCCCAATCCTTCTCAAACTCCATTGGCTCCCTGTCACAGATCAGATCAATTTCAAAATCCTCACTCTTGTATTCAAATCCCTTCACTCGGAACAAAAGAGACCACTGGAACCCACCTATCTAGTTCCAAAGTTTCCAAAGAATTGATCCTAATCAATTCCGCATCTGCAGCCTTTTGTGGCAGTGTATTTGATAATCTCACAATTTTTTCAGGTCACTTGGTTCTGACTTTATAATCATATTTCATTGTTTTAGATCCTTTTATGAGGGAAGAAGCATTCACTATCTCTCCCCCTATATCTCCAACCTACTCTCTCCCTAAACTACTACCCACTGCCTCAGCTTGACTAGCTCCGGCCTCCTCCTTGTTCCCCAGACCCTCTTCCCAACCATCGGCGGCCGTACTTTCAGCCACTATGCCCCGAAATTGTGGAATTCTCTCCCTCAGTCCCTTTGCCTTGCCACCTCTTCTCCATTTTCAGGTTGTGCTTGAAGATGTCAATCATCGACCATGCCTACGGTCACCTTTCCCCTTCCCCTGGCTTGGCATCGTGCTCCTCAACTGTTAAGTGCTCAGAGATGCCATCCGGCGTGTAGGCACTATATAAATGCAAGTTGCTGTTGTTGAATCCCCATCTGCTTTTTCAGGTTGATGTTAAAGATCCCATGGCACTGTTCAAAAAACTTAGCAAGTTTTTGTTGCATTTGCCCACACAAAAGATCTACACAGTGACTGTATTTTACCGTGAAGCGCTATGGGAACTCTGCATGAAAGGCGCTACACCAAATGTGAGGAAGTATTTAGTAGTAGTAGTATGGTTCTATGGGTTTATGAATAATCAGCAGGGACTGTTTGATTCTAAAATGGATGAAGACTGAAAACCTGCAAGTATGAATGGAATACATTCTCTGTCAGTGTTGCCCATTGGATAATTCTGTTTCTAAAAACAGTATCAACTACCTGCTCCTTTTAGCACCTTTCACTGAACAGAGTGGAAGATGGGGGGGAGGGAATAAGAGAGAGGTCACCAAAGGCATATCCAAAGAGGTAGGTTTTTATAAACATTTTGAAAGCAGGGAGAGTGTAAAACATAACTATATTGGGATTTAGGGAGTGAGTTCTAGAGAGCAGGGTCAACATAGCTGAAAGCTCACTCTTCAGTGGTGTAGCAGAGGGGCTGGGGACATGAAATATGTCTAAGTTAGTAGATATGTTTGTTTGTAATTTGCATTAACAAATAAATCATCTGGAGGATACACACCAGCACGGACGACTAGTTGGATCGCAATAGCCTGTTTCTGTGCTGTACATTCTTTGTAAGTTCCTTGAGTTTCAGGTGTCTCCAACACCGGTGCCAGGCATCTCAGTGGCTATGTTTGAGCCTTGACAGTGAGTGTCCAGCAGGTGATTCAACTATGGGAGGCACACAGCCAACTCAAACATCCGCACAAACATCCATGAGATCAGCTAATGCAGCACAAACTGTGACATGAACTGACAAAGTTCTGAAGCAAAAATCCACCTAGTCTTCCCCTGAAAGACAATTTTGCCTTACAATTTAAGATTGCACAAAATTTTATGGACCCATTTTATTTGTGGGATTATTGGCCAGGACACTCGGAATAAACTCCCTCCTTTTTTAAAATATTGTCATGGGATCTTTAATGTCCACCAGAACAGGCAGACAGGACCTCGGTTTAACATCTCATCTGAAGGATGTTACCTCTAACAGTGCAGCACACAGGCCAGCACTGCATCGCTGTATCAGCATGGACTAAATGAGTTTGAAGTCTCAATGTAGAACTTGTACCCATAGACTTCTGACTCAGAGGTGAGAGTGCTCCCAATTGAGCAAGGCTGACACACACCACACAAGATTGACACCACACCCTGTCTTTGAAAGATAAGTGGAAAAAAGACCAGAAAAAAATTGCCAGTGACACAAGCTCTATTTATTGCACTATCTTAAGCCAAGAAAAGCAATCAATTTTGAATTCAGTTGACAAAATCTGTAAAGTAAGAGGATTGAGCAATCCTTTAATTTTAATCAATTTTATTAAATAAAATACAGGATGTAGTAACATGTAAACTTACAAATTGTGAACGTGGCAGCAGAACACTGACCTTTCACCTTTGGGACCCGAGTTCAAATCTTGCCTGGATTGGATGACATCTCATGCTTTTAATGGCTGTTAATGGTTGCAAGGAAAATGAATAATAAGCTAGTTTCAGTAGAAAGCATAAAACTATTTTCCCATTTCGCACTAACTGCTGTAAAAAGCATTACCAAATACAATGTTTGTAAAGGGTAAACCAGAACATGTTTTGTTGGATGTATTCCTTTTAAACGTGCATCATTATTTCTTGCACTATTTTTGTTTTCAAAAGAATATCCAGTTACCAAGGTTACACAGTACATGTGCATGCCAAAATAGTCTATTCTACTTCAAAGGAATGCTGTAATTGTGCACTTCTTCCTGCTGGCTGTTGCAGACCCCTTTTTTCTTAAAAGTCAGGTGTATCATTCACCCGACAGTAAGCTGAAAAGGGGTGTATGTTATGCACTGGCAAACTTTTAAAAGCAGGCTAATGGAAGCCTGACCTACGATAGGAAATTGTACCGCATTTGAAAGTTTACAAGTTACTACTTTCTGCAATATATGGACATTAATAAAATTGATCAAAGTGAAATGCATATGTTGTACCCCCTGCTTTACAGATTTTGCTAACTGATCCATGCCTGATGATGATAGGCCGGCATAAAACTGTCAGTGTGATTTGAGAGCAAACAAAGTGCGGGCATGCATCGCAGATTGTGGGGTCTGTCTTAAGTTATTCAAGTTGCCAGAAATTGAGGATGACACAGGTTACGAAGGGGTCCTCGCTGTTAGCTGCCCTTTGGAATTCCACACCAAAGGGCCAGTGATCATTGGCTGTGGTCCTGTATGTCTCCCTGTTGTTTTTACTCAGTTTCTGAGACTGCAGGTTAGCATAGAGGAAGGAGCAGAAGTATCACCAGACATTTTTTTTCCTCCTGCTAGTTTTTATTCAAGCACTGTTTTGTTTCCTGCCGTGCTAATTAAGCCCCCCCTCCCAGAAATTCCTCACATTCCATAAAAGTGAAGTAACTTTCTTGTGCATTAATTTTGTTTGTACGGGCCCTTTTTATCACAAGTGCATATCACTACAGGCGTATTAGTCTAAAATCTCAAAGAGAATCTGGCCTATTGACTGCCAATAGGTAGTTCCAGTTTTATTTTTTTGGGGGGTGGAGGAAGGGAATTGTTTCATATAAGGAAATGTGAAGCCCAATTTCCTTTCCTTTCACTGTTGAATTTCCAGAAAATGGACATAATGAGGAAAAATGTTTTTTGGAAGGAGGTGATTGTCGCTGAAATTGAAATGTCTGCCTGATAACAGAACCTGTCATGGCCCCTCACAGTACATGTGCCCTCAGGAAAATAGTGGACAAAGAGGTCTTCATTGAGAAACTCAGAGCCATGTGCACCCTCTCATCTTGAAGGCACCAGCAGGAATCCACTAATGTTTTTCTCACAGTCAAAAAAGCGTAATAGGGAAAATGTATTAGTGGTAAGAATGTAGACTTGCTGATAGCAAATCTAGCAATCCTGGGACGTTTTACCGTAGGCTGGTTCATGGGGTGAAATATGAGGCTTTTGTACATTTAAAAATAAAACCAACCATTGATAGATCGATATACTTTGTGGGAGCTGATTCTGAAGCCACTGTCTAGTGTTTGGCTTGCATCGGATATCCGTTCAGCTTATATAACCAAATTTAAAAACTTTAGTTACAAATTATACTGTCAGAGCCCCTGAATGTGAAAAGGCTGCCTCAAGTTGAACTCTGAATGCACAAAGACGTGACAGTGTCCACATGTAAGTCTTTACCCGATACATTTTTCAAAAAAAACAAAGAGACACAAAACTGATATGGTTATAAAACAACAATCATAAGTTTTTTTTAAAAAAATCTTCAAAGAAAGATTAATTACTTAAATGTGTGCAATATTAAAATTAACCTGCTCAGTCTCAGTCACCACGTTACTTGTAATGTCGGATGTAGGTTCTGCTCCCAATGAAACTGGACAATTTTAATATCATAATATAGCACTGGCAGCATCAAGCAACCTATTTAAAATGAAACATGAGGTTGAGCATAATTCCCTCACTTGCTATACAACTTTTCTTTGAAACCAGCAATGTATGAATATTGAACATCTACAGGAAAGAAAAAATGTCAATGATGAAGATTAATTCTCATCAATTCAAATTTGATCCCAACATATGAAAACTCAGCGCTGGGATTGTTTGAATAGGTGTAGGCTGAACCTCAGCAGTCACACTTAACTGCTGGTATTCCTGTGAAATCACAAGATTACTGTGGATGAAGAAAGCCATTCTGATCTCACCCAACCAAAATACCTACCCTCTTGTTCTCCCAACACGGCATCAAGCTGTTTTTTAAACGAGTCCAGTGGACCACCCTTCCTGAGCTCTAATGCATGGCTGTTGTTAATGTGACAGTATAGAATTACATACATTCGCCCACAAAATACAGTCACTACACTTTACTGTATATTCTGTGTAGTGCTTTGAAATGTCTAAACAACATGATAAGGCGCTATATCAAATGCAAGGATTGTTATAACAATGTTTATAATCCACATAAGGCTCTAGCCATCCTAATACTCTCTCCCACACCAAGCTATTCCCTTCTCCTCATGTATAAATTAAGTTTCCGCTTAAATGCATTGATGGTTTCTGCGTCAAGTATATCTTCCGACAGTGAGTTCCACATTCTCATCACCTTGTGTAAGGAACTTACTCCTAAATTGTCTTTTAGATCTGCTACTGGCTACCTTATTTATGCCATAGAGGTTTGGTCCTATCACTTCCTTGACATAGAATTGCATAGAATTTGCAGGACTGAAAGAGGTCAGTCAACCTAACTAGTCTCTGTTGCTATTTATACCCCACATGAGCCTCTACCCATTTTAAACCCCCATCCCTAGCTTTCACAATGCTCTCTATTCCCTTCTCTTAACAGAGAACTAAAATTGTCAAGTTTACAAATTAATCAACATTGTGTTGAAGGTTTGTCAAAAATCAGGCTAGTTATCAACCAGAAAGGCTTCAATGAATTTCTCCATTAATGAAAAAAATCAGAAAATGTAACTTAATAATACACTGTCTGTCATTAAATAAGACAGATACTTGACTCATTATTCTGTTGGTTGCCTAAGCTTTATGCAGTTACTTTCAATGCTTTTTAAATATGTCTAGAATGTTATCACCTGCATGACATAGACTTCAGATAAAAAGAGAAAATGACAACGATAAGGACTACAGTAGGTTGAAACATTAAGAGAACGTAAAAGTCTGTCAGTCTATCGTATGTTTTGATTTTTATTCAGTAGGGCATATTCATTATAATTTTTTTCTAGCAAGATAATGTATTTCATCTCAATATTTCATCTGAATAAATATTGCACCCATTGTCCTTTGTATTACAGCAATTCAGATTCTTGAAAGCTTTTTATCGCCTCTAACAGACTGAAATTGGTTTTCTTGTAGGTAGTTAGAATTAAATCCAAATGCACTCTTGCAAGTTCTTAACTTAACACATTGGTGATATTTCAGAGTGATAGTATCTTGTGTTAAACCTTTACTGATAAATATCACACAGAAGAATGAAGTGGATAAAATGATTAATCCTAAGAGCATAATCTTGTTTTGATTAATGTTATTTTGCTAGTTATTTATATTATTATTCTCTCTCTTTATTTATCAGTGTAGTTCTGTCAGTACACATACGGTTTATAACTTCAGGTTTCCCTGATGTGCATTTAGTTGTTGTTTGGTTCTCCTTTACACTAATACTAATGCTTTACTTTGTAGTTGTTTGGCCACGTTGTGCTGTGCAGTTTCTTAAGACCTCCTGCAAGTTCGCCCACAAAATGAACAGTCAATTCCCTTTACAGTATATTCTGTGAAGTGCTTTGAGACGTCTCGAAGACGTGATAAGGTACAATATCAAATGCAAGGATTATTATTATTATAATCCTTGCATTTGATATACCCTGTCTCAAAGCATAGGATGTACTGTTTGGGGTATTTTGTAGATGAATGCAGCAACCAATGTGTGCACAGCAATGTTCCACAAACCATCATGAAGTGAATGAACAATTTTATTTTATCTGGGGGATTGTTGACCAGGTCACCAGGAAAAACTCCATTTTTTTTTCTGAGTAGTGCCAAGGGATCTTTATTGTCCATCTGAACTGGTAGACAGGAGCGTGGTTTAATATCTCAGCAAAAGGAAGGCACTCTGACAATGCAGCACTTCCCCAACACTTCATATGAGTGTCATCTTAGACTATTTGGGTTCCAAGTTTCTACATGAGGCTTGAAACTACAACCATTTGACTAAGAGGCAAGTGAGCCAGGCTGATACACAAGAACAGTTCCTTCAGTTTCAGGCATCTCCAGATAGATACAGTTCCACAGTGCCAGGCGTCTAAGTGGCCATTCTTCATGCTTGAGCTTTGATTATTGAGTGGACCTTGGTCAATTTTTTATTGGTCATCCAGTTGTCTGACACATGCAGAAACCCATCACCATGCTTAAGAGTATCCAAACCAAGCTGAAATTTCCATGTATCCCACCTACACATGGAAATTCCCAAGATATGTATCGGAATGGAATGTTCACTCTCTCCCTGGTGGGACACATCCAGTTTAAGTAATTCCGGAAAGAATGCAGGTTAGCAAGAGGCAAGACTTGGGGACCCCAGAGTATGCATTGGGGAACTGCTTAAGTCTAACCAGCTAAAATCGCATAGCTTGCCATTGAGAGCACTGTCTGACGAGCTTTCCATCTGCTTGTCCAGCCAGGACAGCCCTACCCATTAGAGGGTTTGACTTGCAGGGTTAATGGGAGCTGAGTAGGAAGATTCCTTGCCTCAGTGACTGGTCTGCTCTTACAAGCCCTGCTAATGCTGTCATTGGCAGTGCCCCGGAATACTGCAGACCTGCCTAGCTCAAATTCATCTATACTCATTAAAAAAAAAGTGATAATATAACTCTGTGTGCAGTACTATGTCTAGCTTTAGTCACTGCTTATGAAAATATATTGATATAATGGAAAGCAATGAAAGTATGACTCTAGATTCAGATCTCTGATGTACAAAGCCATTCAATCTGTTCGCAGTTGTTAAATATTAAGGAGCGAAGTGATCCAAGCTTATACAATCAGGTATAAAACTGATAGGATGGAAATAAAAATTGATATTTTTCATAACAAGAGAAATAACAATAATAATCACTACAATTGATCGAGTGCCTTCCATGTCAGGAGGCTGTTCTCACTCCCCAAAATGACAATTCCTTTACAACAGAATAGAAAGACTTTCTCCCTAGCAATACTCCTATAACATGAATGTGAATAAAATTTGAATTATGATAATTAATAAAGCGGCAGAAATTATAATATTAATCCTTGCATTTGGAATAGAACCTATAGTATATCCTAAAAGTATATGAAGTGTAGTGACTGTGTATTTTGTAGGCGAATGTGACAGGCAATTTGCAAGCTGCAATATCCCACAAACAGCCATGATATGATTGACCAATTTTATTTTGGGAGAATTGTTGGCTGGGAGAAACTCCCTTACCTTACGAATCGTGTCATGGGATCTTTAACATCCACCTGGACAAGAAAATGGGACCGAAGCTTAGTTGAATATTTCACCCGAAGCGCATCACTTCAATCTACACCACAAATTCAAAGTCCTAACGTGGGTCTTGAACCCACAACTTTCTGACTCAGAGGCAAAAATGCCTCCATCTGAGCTAGAATTGCATCTCAAAGAAAACTAAGGGGTGAAATTATCACTAAGAAGACTTAACTGATTATCATATTTTAAGCAGTAACATATTTACAGATTAGTTCACATAGCAAATAATTAAAAACAGAAAGGACATACAGTATTTTAATGTAATGAGGGAGTGAAGTTAGTACAGTTATTGTGAGCTGAGAAATTGAGAAGAAGGTAAGTGGAAGAATGAGAATAGTTTTTTTTCACAAATTATAAATTGCTCTATCATCATTATAGAGAATAGGGACATTAAAGAGTATAGAAGGTTACAATAATAATCGTTGCATTTTGATATAGCGCTTTTCACGTCGTCTAGACATCTGTTCTTCATAGAATATACTGCAAAGTGAATTGACTGTATATTGTGGACGAAACGCGGCAGCCAATTGTGCACAGCAGTGTCCCACAAACAGTCATGGGTTGAAGTGATCAATTTATTATTTTTTTCTTGAGGGATTATTATTAGGCGTGTGGAGTAAGGAAACTTGCCCAAGGTTTCACTCTGCTGGGAATCGAACCCAGGTCTCTTGCTTGCGAGGTGAGTACTCTAACCACTGAGCTACAGGACTCCATGCAAGAACAGAAAGGAAATAAATAAGTCGTCTTTGCCAGTGCCAAATAAAGACGTGAACAAAGAGAGAGCAGCCTGAATGGGCAAAAGGCCTCTCCTCATCACTACCTTTTTCATGTTTTATGATGTGCTGCTGGTCACATGGGGTTCCTCTCCTCCCCATGTGCCGGATACAACTCTGGGCTGTCCAAGGTGAGGAGCAGATGGTTTACATTAGTGGTTTCATGCCTCATAAGAAAACTATTCATTTTTTAGTTTTTCTCTTCAGAAAAGAAAATACCGACACTTCAGCCTTTCAAAGTATACATGGAATTTCATCATCCCTTTAAGGACATTCCATCCCATTGATTGACTGAATCTCTGGTAAGAGTGCCCTCTATTGGCCAGTCCCACTGTTGTCTCTATTCCCTTTCCATACAATGTTCAATTGTGCTGCCTCTCATTATGGATCTATTTATGCCGCAGTTAGGTAGCTGCATTTTTGCCAACTTTTCATTCAAATTGTGTTTTTTTAATAATCCAACAAATTGGAAATGGTTAAGAGTTTAAGTGAATAATTCAGGCAAAAAATTACTTAATTTTTCCTGTTCCTGTTTCTTCAGTCATTGTTCTGAAAATTAATACTCATTTTAAGTCATTTCTGACTTACAGTTTTACATCTGCAATTAAAAAAAAAATTCCGGATCACTATTATCTCTTTACTGCAGATGTACATTTGTTAGAAAATAGACTTCCATATGAATTAGATTCTTTCAGAATTGAAACTTGGTTCTAATTATCCATGTTATCGTTGCTTAGTGTTTTTCCTTAATGAAGACTACAAATATTGAAATGAAAGCGTATTTAATTTTCAATGCTCTATTGTTTTTGTGACTCAATCAGGAAGTATTCAAGCCTTAAGGAAGATTGTATTAGTCAGCTCTGCTGTGTGCTTGAGTGGCAGTAAACTTTCCTGGCTTAGCCATCATTCATCCAAACAACATCTAGGTCTTAATGACTTGCCCAGGAATATGAAACTTCTCGCCGACTAGTATGAACCATACAAATTGTACTTAAGTAGCACCATTAAAGAAGGGTAATTTCTTGAAATGCTTCAATTAAATCTGTCACTTATACCAGGGAAGTGAGGGGAAGGGAAAAACAAAAAAAACTATCTTCTACCAGATGATAATAATAATAATAATCCTTACATTTGATATAGAACCTTATCACATTGTCGAGACGTCTCAAAGCACTTCACACCATATACTACAAAGTGATTTTGTGGAGTCCTGTAGCTTAGTGGTTAGAGCACAATAGGCAAGTTTCGCCCTGCCCGTGAATCCATTAGGTGTACTAAATCTTGATTTGGCAATACTGATTATGAAAATGTGTATATGTTGATAGGAGGAATTGTCCGTATCACAAATTGTTTACATCACAAATCCAGTAATCTAATGTAGAGTCAAAATAAATGTTGCTCTGAATTAGGAGAGCACCAACAATAACTTGCCTGGATTTTGAACCTATTAATTGTGAAACAAAGGAAGAAGTATGCAGTCCTGTAGCTTAGTGGTTGGAGCATTCAACTTGCAAGTGAGATGACCTGGATTCGATTCTTGGGTAGAAGGAAATGTTAGATAAGTTTCCTTACTCCACACGCCTCTGTTTACCTAGCAGTAAGTAGAAACCCGGTGGTTAGTCGATTGGCGGATCACTTTTCCGGGGGTAATAACCCCTTAAAAAAAATTATTTGAAATAATAATAATTTGGTCACTCAATCCATGACGGTTTGTGGGACACTGCTGTGCACAGTTGGCTGCCGCGTTTCGCCACAATAGTATATTCTGTGAAGTGCTTTGAGACGTCTCAAACAACAAGATTAAAGGTATGATAAGGAACTATATCAAACGCAAGGATTATTATTAATATCATTTATTTTGACTTTGTATTTGATAGGCATTTCTTGATAATACTTCAACGTTGCCTAACCTCATATTAAAAGTATCCGTTGTATACTTATCGCTCCCTTTTAAAGGGCTTTGAAAGCCCACTCGACTTTCCTGACATAAGATCAGTCTTACTTATAATGTAACAATTACCCAAACAGGCAGACCAGACCTCATTTAATTTCACATCCAAACAATGGACCGTCTAACAATGCGGCACACTCCTAGCACTGCATTAGAGTTCAGCATAGACTATGTGCGTTCCAACTGAGAACCCACAGCCTAACTCAAGCCAAGAGTGCTACCAACTGAGCCAGGGTTAAATGTTCAACATCAAATCCATGATACCTCAGACAATGCAGACAATGAATGCAGTGCTCCCCCCACATTGCACTGGGTTGGCAACCTAAACTATGAGATTAAAGACCCAAAGAGGGTGGCTTGAACCCATAATGTTCTCCCACAGAGGTGAGAGCGCTACCAATTGAGCCAGGTTGACATCTGACACCGGTTCATATTAATCTTGCCCACCATATACAACAACAACTAAATTACATTTACATAGCACCTTTTACGTAGGGAGGACATCGCAAGACGCTGGACAGACAGAGTTACGAACCCGAGCAGGGGGTCGGGGTGTGGGAGGGTGGAGGGCAGGGGCAAAGCAGGGAGATCGAACGCACGGTCGAAGAGGAGGATCTTGAGGTGGGTCTTGAAGGTGTCAAGGGAGGGGGCGAGATTGAGGAACTGTGGGATGGAGTTCCAGAGTGTGGGTGCAGAGTGGCGGAAGGCCTGCCCGTCGATACTGGGGCGAGCAAGGCAGGGGATGTGAAGCAGGCCGGAGCCCGCTGAGCGAAGGGAGCGAACACGATGGTAGGGGGTTAGGAGGTCGGAGAGGTAGGGGGAGCAAGACCGTGGAGGACTTTGAAGGTGAGGAACAGGATCTTGAACTGTATCCTCTGTGTGATGGGAAGCCAGTGGAGTTTGGCAAGGATGGAGGTGATAGAGCCACGGAGCCTAGTGCGGGAGAGGATACGGGCTGCAGAGTTCTGGATGTGGAGGGAGGAGTTGGGGAGGCCGACAAGTAGTGAGTTTGCATAGTGAAGCCTCAATGTAATGAAGGCGTGTATGAGGATTTCGGCGGCTTGTGGTGTGGGACAGTGTCGGAGCTGGGCGACATTGCGGAGGTGGGGGAAGGCAGAGTGGGTCATGGCGCAGATGTGAGGTAGAAAGCATAGTTGAGGGTCAAACAGGATCCCAAGGTAATATATACACTTAAACTTGCCTCCAAGGGCCAAATTGATGGAAGGATGTCTCTGTAAAAGAAGCCGTACACTGCATGAATAACATTCTTAACTTGGATCAAAGTTTTATACAAGTTGTATTCTTTGCAGAGAACTAGATTGACAGTATCTCAACTTTATCCACCACCAACTGAATTGAGGTACCTTGACTTGATACTAAAGATACCATGACTGAAATAAGGATACTCTGACTCATTATTGAACATTGTTCAAATCAGTATTGAATTTGAGGTTACCTTTATTCAGTTTTGAAAAAATCTTTTTGACTGGGCAGAGGATAACTCAACTTTGATAGAGTCAGAACTTATCTTTTATCTGTTATGATGATATCTTTCAGAAATGATGACATATCACCCAGGCTGTGTGTACCTTCACCGGATCAAGGATACCTTGACTCAATATTGAGTGCACCTCAGAATAATTGTACTAGCCCCCCTCCCTCTATCCTTCATTTATAATTTGAATTTCATTTATAATTTGCATTTATACAGCACCCTCTGAGACACCGCCTGGTGTGGAGGCAGCAGAGAGGTCGAGGAAGATGAGGATGCTCTGGTCACAGATGGATTTGTCATTTGGTTATTTGTCACCTTGACCAGAGCAGTTTCCATGCTGTGAGAGCATGGTAGATAAAGGCAGGGATGGGTCCAAGCAAGGTATTTTCAGGATGGGGATGATTGTAGCTGTTTTTAGGGGGAGGGAACAATGCCAGATGAAAGGGAGAGATTGATAGTGTCGGAGAGGAGAGGGGCAAGGAGATGGAGCTGGGAGGTAAGGAGAGGTATCATAGCTTGAGGAGAGAATGGGCAAGTGGGAGGGTGGATGGAGGAGCCAGTTGGTGGTGGTAGTTAGAAGGCAGGAATGGGTCCAGGGGAGGACCAATTTATAATTACATTGGAGAGCGAAAGGCCATCTTTAAGTCGGATTGCATATAAACAATAATTATGCAAAATATAATTAAATAAGATTTAGTTCATTCTAATAGTCATCTATACTCAATCTGTTCCTTGTTATATTAATTCAGCTAAAAGTTACCAAAAAAAGGATGAAGGGACTTGTATTTATTTTCAGAAGGACATTGAGAGGATAAAACACACAGTTCATCCTCTGTTCATGCTGTTCATATATATCACCCAGAGTCCTAACTCTACGTGCTTTTCAACATCAAAAATTCTACATTCTTTCTTGCACATGTAATCCCAGATTGCTCTATGAAGACCAACCACATCCTGCAATTCCCTGATAAGTTTGAAGCACTTTAACTTGATTTTCATGTCTCTTCCCTCCAGCAAAGAGCTTTAGTATAATTCTCTGTTTCCAATAGAACAGCAAATCCTGTTTATCCTCCTTGAATTTGATAACTATGAATTACTTACTCTCTTACACTTGCTGTGGGGAGGGGTGATGCTCATAACTATATCCCTACTTAATGCTATACAAAGGCTCTCAGGAAATCACATTCAGGTTTGATGTTACATGACAAAGTCACACATTTGTATTAAATAAAATTACGTATTGAAATATACATGCATTAAACAGAAACTAAAGAAGCTGGAAATAACAATTTCATGTGCATAGAAAAGTAGAAATGTATTTAGGATGATCAGACTACAATTGTGATACATCTATATTGTCCAGCAAATGCATCTTAGATTACAACAAAATAAGGATTGTGTCAAATACTGTAATGTAAAATCAGCATACTAGCTAATGTAGACTAATGATCACTAGTATTTTGATTTATCAGAAGTTGAGTACAGTCACCTTTGGAGAGTCTCACAGTGCTTTAGATTTACAAACTTGCAGTATAATTGCAAGAGCTACAGGTTGAATATTTCCACCTTGAATTTTAACATTTCATTTCCTTTGCCTTCCTTTTATATTCTTAATGTTAGAAATAAACTGCCAAGACAGTTGACTCTTATATCTCTGACTTAAACCCTCAGCCTTCCTGGCTTCTCTCTCTCTCTCTCTCTCTCTCTTTCCAATTCATTTGAACCAGTGCATAATTTTATCATTTGGTTTGACTCTCAACTCTTGAGAGCGAGTTGGAGGGACTCTGGAATGGAATTCCAGAGAACAGGAGTAGAATGGCTGAAAACCAATCCGACAATGGTGGGTGGGTTGGGATGGGGGATGGTACATGAAGCCAGCCAGTGTTCACTGAGCGAAGGGAGCGGCAGTACGATGTGGTTGAAAGAGGTTACAAAGATACGATGGAGCAAAGTAGTGGAGGGATCTGAACCTGAGAATAGGGATCTTGAGTTCAATCTGCTGGGGGATGGGGAGTCAGTGGAGTTGAGTGAAGGGTGCTGTATATGTTCAAGTTTATTCTATGTGAATGGCGCTATATAAACTATTGTATTTGTACACCATTGTAAGTGATCGCATAAATACAAGTGCAGCATTCCGTTGTCAAACCAGTTTCATGAGCTAACCTTAGTACAGAAAGTCGTTTCTATAGAATCGCTATCAATATGGACACTAAATGTGTTATAATGAGAGGCTACCGTGTAACAGAATTTCCAGTAAATGTAAGGGTTTGAATGTCTATTGGTGTAAGTATGCTTTGCAGATTAGTTCCACTCTGCTGGTCCTGTGTGTTTATTGAAGTTAGTGGTACTATTTTTAAGATTAGACAAGTTATCTGAAGTTACATTTATTTACAGTGAAACCAGTTCTGTACTATAGGGCCTGTTTATCTCTGGTACTAGCTTCAGCATCCTGTTATAACACAAGGAGTATCTCAATACACTTCCCAGTTTGAATCATTCATGTATTCCTGGAACTCATTCAATAATCCCTGTAGATGGATGTTTTATTTTTCTATGTAGGTGGCCTTTTAGGGAGGATTAATCATGATTTGAAGGAACGTACTTGCATTCACTTTTATCAGATCTTCACAGTGCTGCAATGTTATATGCAATTTAATGCTGTTAATAGAAGTCTGCAAATTTACTGCCAGTTAATGGGAAAAAAAATTCCACATGGATCTAGATTTACTCTATTACTGTGGCACTTCAGAGTGTGCAGAATTTGGCAGATTGTTGAATTTATAGTAGTTTTAACTTAGACACCCATTTTCTGTAGTTCTAAAAAGAACTTTCAGGAAAAACAGCTTCAAAATTTAAGATTGTCTGAAATGCTAAGAAAATATAGTAAATCTAGATTCATTATCACAGGAGAATTGATAATAAATTAATAAATATCCTTCTAATTTAAGGTGTATTATCCAATGATATATATCCTGCAATCGCTATTGAATCAATTACATTGTATGATTTTTCAATACATTTCCCTAAAAAATAAGATATAATTGTAAAACAAACCACTGGTAATAAAGGCGTTTATACTTAATACGAATTATTTATTTCAAGAGGCAAGGCAACTCAGGGTAACTTCAGAGCCTAAAAATGCTATATAATTTTAAATTAATCCATGTGTAGTTTTCATGCTTTTGTTACTATAGACAAACGATTAATATTGTATCGTTGGTGAGCTTCTGTTAATATTGCTGATATTCGTCAATATGAGCAACACCTACTGAACTAGGGGCTGTACTTATTATTCTAAATCAGTGGTGGTCAATAGTGGGCTGATAGTGAACCCCGGGGCCATCAAGAAGCAGCCCCCGAACATTCACGCCAGGCTAGGTAAGTCTATGTTTGATCGGTGCTGTGCTTTTAGTCTTTTCTTCACTGAATATTTCTTGATTGATGACATGAATCAAGAAATATTCAATCAAGAACATTTAAACATCTAAACGCTTCTTGTTAATTTTTTTCACATATTTTTCCCCTTTTCCAAAAAAAGTGGGAAATGAATTTCCTGCAGTGTGTCCACAACAAGTGACACAGGGCCAAGAAAGAAAGAACTTGCATTACATATAGAGCTTATATGTTGAAAAGCACTTCACTAGTAATTACTGTCAAGTGTGGTGATTGTTTGTGAAAATGTGGAGAAGATCTGATGGACATGGGAAGAGGCGATAAAAACTTACATTTATATAGCACCTTTGATGTAGGATGAAAGACTCAAGTCTCAAGATTACAAAGCCAATGGAAGTCACTAACCAGGGAGGAAAGGAGGGGTTATTGTTGACCAAAGGCACAATTGAAGAAATGGCTGTTTTTAAGAGGTCTTTGAAGGTAGGGCAAGAAGGACCAAGATGACGTGAAAGAGACCCAAAGAGTTTGAGTATAAGTGGTGGGAAACTCGGTCACCAATGGTGGGATGAAGGAGTGAAGGGTAAGTGATAGACCAGAAGAGCAGATGGTGGAGGTAGCAGATTAGGGTCTTTGACCTCAAGAAAAGAACAAGGCTAAAGGACACAAAGGATTTTACTGCTAGAACTGCACTATTCTGATCTTTATATGGGATCAGCATTATTACATATTACTAATAATGTCAGTGACGTCTTTAATGTGTGGTATGGAGAGTGACAAGCATAAGCATGTGATGCGATTCAAGTATATAAACCACTATCATAGTGCTGACTAGTCACAAACAGATTCTTCATACTAATAACATTTTCTCTGTTTAGGCAAACCTCTCATAACCAATGCCAGAGAAAGAAGACGGGAGGGAACCTGCTGACACAGCATGAGGACTGAATAATCAAAACATTCAGGAGAAAAGCCATAGTGGCTAATGCAGATAGGAACATAACAATAGAAGTAGGTCCATTCAGCCCATTAGGTCTGTTCCATTAACTTAATTTCATCATTCCACAATTTCACAGGATTTTTGTGAAGAAACCTGAATGTGGGCTGTGGAAGTATCAGCTTGGCTCAGTTAGTAGCACTCTCACCTCTGGGTCAGTAAATTATAGGTTTAAGCCCACAATGAGACTTGGGCTCAGAGTCTACCTCAAGTGGTAGCCAACCTTTATGGTTGGCCAACAAAATACATTTTATTGATTAAATATTCAATCAAGGAAAGATTGGAAACAACACATTGATTTAAAACAGACTCATCAAGACTAGCTTCTTTATGGCCCCGTGGGCCACTTCTGGCCCGCGGACCATCGGTTGGCCACCAATGGTCCAGGCTGTCACTGCAAGATAGAATTTGGAAAATCACTGCATTGGCAAAGGTGCCATGGTTTGGGTGAGATGTTAAACCAAAGTCCTGTACACTTTTCCTTTATCTCTCTGTTATCTCTTTTCAAGACTCAAGAGTCTTCACTATCTAATCATTCCTCACAGCACAACCCTCTATGGAGATCATCCTTGTTGTACTTGTCTAAACTGCTTCTCAAGTCTAGGCAACTCATGGTGTCCTTGTGACCAGAATTTACCAGGACTCCCTATGCCACCTAATTAAAGCATTGTGCCTGTACAGCTTGAGCATGACTTGAGAGAATCTGAACTCACCTGATATAGTTCAGTATATTTGCTTGCACAGATACCTTGCGCTGTTTGGATGTGTTGAACAATAGCTACAATGACAGCTGGGATCATTGATACTATATCTGGTGGCTTAGCTGTCTTGAGCTTACAGTTATATGATTCAATAGAAGAAAGCTTTTGCGTTCTTGCACCTATACAAACCCATAAGAAAATCCATGCTTAAATTTGAGGAGTTGCATGAGGTATAGTGTATCAATGTTTCTGCAAACTAAGGACATTTTGCATCCAATATATACTTCAGCAGTCTGTTATACCATTTGGGAACTGAGACAAAATGGCACCGATATATGCTGTTCATAGATGGGTTTAAATAATTATAATATTTATATTTGATATAACAGCTTTCATGTTGGGAGGACTTCTGTTTGTTGGAAAGTGCTGGGCGTAATTGTGCTGCTGCGTTTGCCTCCCAATGTACAGTCATACCATTTCACATTAAATCATGTGAAGTGCTTTGAGATGTCCTTCTGATGTGGCAAAACCCTACACCAAATGCAAGGATTATTACTGTTTTAGTTTTAATATGTATGAAACATTCAGGATATCACAACAGTATTTGCTAGGTATTCCAGAAAGGGGAAATAAGCCAAGTCTTTGTTCAAACTAACAACTTCTAAATGTAGAGATTCTGAAGATCAGCTTGAGCTTTGAGAAAGCATCTGCATGCCTCAGTCCAGAAAACACAAGAGCGAATACTTTCTTTCGACACAATTCACCTAATAAAAATATCTAAACAACAAAAGCAATAAAATTATATTTCTGGATGTGGTGGCCTTTTTGTTGGAACCAATAAAATAAATTGGTACTCGTGCAGGTTGAGACTTTTCTTTTGTGGCACTAATGGCTACATTGTGGTCCCAGTGCTTGCACCTACTCTGCCTTGTGCTGGACCCTGCCATGTATGGCACAACTTTGAATATCCCCACAGCATTTCTTGGATGACTAGCATGTTGATTCTGCTGTGTTTAAATTCCTCATGGACCCCACTTGGCTTGCTGCTATTCTCTGCTGTCAGACATCAGGTGATAGAAACCATTTATTTTCCCCCAACTTGTTCCCTTTCTCCCAACTTGCCTAGTGCTCCAAACAATGGCATTTCTCCCAACAGCCAGGGGCTGATGGCAGGTCTCAGCAATTGGCGGGTTTCTATCAAAGGTGCTGGGGTTAAACATTGGATGTGGCAAGTGGAGAAAGGGCCCCAGCCAGAATGCAGGAAGCTGTGGCACACATCACTGTATCTTTTGGCAGAGATCAACAGGAACAATCCTTCACCACCTTCTTAAAATGCAACCTATGCACTGAAGCTGACCAAGAGTTTAAATCACCTCACCTGTCCACCCAGCTTCTGGCTACTCTCTTTCAGTTATAAATAAAATATTCCTTGCATTTAATACAAGCTCCTTCAGTGTTCACAGGTTTCATCATTCAGAGTTACTTCAACATACCTTATGGCCATGTTGGAAAGGTACAATGCCTAAAAGCTCATCCCTCAGTTGTTCCAGATGAAAGATGATAAACTATATTCAAGGAACTATGGCAGATTCATAGTCTATGTGGTTGTTGCCACAATTGTGCTGCGGTAAGACTACAGTTATTTTCTTTCTTTATATGTTTGTGGTAATTTTTAAAGCATGATCATATCTCTGAGTATTTGTATCTACTTTATGATTATGTTTCACAAGTGATGTAGATATATCTTTTTTTAATCAATGAACAGTGTACTATTGTGGGTGTTTGTCCACAAAATACAGTCACTCCACTTTACAGTATAACCTGTGAAGGGCTTTGAGACATCATCCCAATTTGGAAAGTGCTATTCTGATATATAATGATTATAATTTATTATTACTATTATCTTTGCAATAATCTTTCATGTTTAAAGCCTTTTAGTATGTGGTAGAAACATATAAATGCTTTATATAATACTTATGCGTCCAAGTTCCATCTATTTTTTTCACAAATTATATTTGCTGGAACTGTGCCTGTAAAGATCATCATTGTGGTCAAAAGTGTAATAAAGCTGAATTGACCCCATGACATGTGTGTAAGTTTTTCAAACCATCCTCTACTGTTCAGGAATACTATGCAAGAGTATGTTCTCATGATACAATACACAGATTAAAAGAGACGTACAGACTTCTGAAGACAACAGAGCACAATCAACCAGTCCCTCTCCTCAGGCTCTGTCCCACTCCCCCTCAAAATCACTGTCATCACTCTCTTTAAAAAACCTACCTTCAATCCCTCCAAACTCACAAATTTCAGACCCATCTCTAACCTGTCCTTCCTGGCCAAAATTTTGGAATGCGTCATTGCAAATCAATTTCACTCACACGACTCCTTCCTCTCACTACTCGAACCCCTCCAGTCATGTTTTTGCTCAGCCCATAGCAGAGGCAGCGCTCGTCAAAGTAACAAATGACGTCCTTACTCTCTGTCTCCTCTCTACCACGATTGACACAGTTGTTCAAGCCATCCTCCTCCACTGCCTCTCCTCCCTCATCCACTTCAGTGGAATATATAAGGATTATCAATGTATTATATAACTCCACTGGCTCTCTATCCTTCAGAGGATCCAGTTCAAGATCCTGGTCCTCACATACAAAGCCCTCGATGGCCTCGCCCCACCCTACCTTTGCGACCTCCTAACCCCCTACCAACCCACCTGCTCCCTCCGCTCAGCCGGCTCCGGGCTGCTCCACGTCCCCCGATCCACCCGCCCCACCATTGGCGGGAGAGCCTTCAGCCACTCTGCCCCCAACCTCTGGAATTCCAATCCCCCACTCACTCCACCTCACCCCCTCCTTAGCCTACTTTAAGTCCTGTCTCAAAATCCTCCTCTTCGACCATGCCATCGGTCATCCCCCTTCCCCTCCTCCATTCCCCCCCAAACCCAGCTCAGGTCTGAAATGCTGTACACTGTCCAGCGCCTTGGGACGTCCTCCCGACGTGAATGGTGCTATACAAATGTAATCTTCTTGTATATATTATATATCATATATTATAATTTATAGATTATATATATTATAGATTATTATATGTAGATTATATATTATATATAAGGATTATATATATGTCGGCACTTGTATGGTTCGAGTCCTACTTAACAAACTGCCAACAACACATCTCGCAAAATGTTTTTACCTCCTGCCACCGACCGGTCACTTGAGAAGTATCCCAAGGTTCCTTCCTTGGTCCTCTGCTTTTCCTTATCTACATGCTCCCTCTTGGTGATGTCATCCACAGACATTGGGTCAACTTTCACATGTATGTGGATGACACCCAAATCTACTTCTCCTCCTCCAGGTACGACTCCCAGTCTGATGGACATCAAGACCTGGATGAGTACAAATTTCCTGCGGTTAAATGTCAGCAAGACAGAAGCCATACTCCTGTCAACATCTTTACTCCTGTGGGTCTGAACTCCACAATCTCCCCAGGCTCTCCCTCAGACTCATGAAATTCGTGCGCAACCTTGGCGTCAGGTTCGATCCCCAACTTTCCTTTCTACCCTACACCCTTTTTGATCATACTTATGGTCTCTCCCTCCTCCCTCTCCCCCAGGCTCAGTGTCAGACTCTGCCACTGTCAAGCGCTCCAGGATGCTATCCCGCAGGAAAGGTGCAATATAAATGCAAGTTGTTGTTGTTGTTGAGCATGCCCAGATTCTGGTTATCCATTTACTGGGCAGGTTGAATAACTCCAGCCTTGGGTTGCTCCTTCCTCTGGCATCATTGACACGTGACAGGTTAATCTCACTAACTACAGTCATTTTGGGCCCTCACCTGTGAATGGCTGCACTGTTTCCCACTTGCTGGAAGTTTCTAGGGAAGATGTCCGCCTCTCCTGCAATAATGGAGTGTTACTGAATGATGCAAATTAAAATCCTAAACTGACATTTTACTCTTTCAGTGTTTGACTGGTGGAATTTTAGGCAATACAGTCATATCATTATACAGCACAGAATCTGTTTCCTTTTCACCGATTGTACAGTGTATTGGAGATGTTGTGTATTGAAACAAAATATGAATTGTAACCAAAGTGGTTTATTGGATAAGCTATAGTGCTGCAGAACCAACATTTTAATCACATCAATCCAGGCCCAATAATGATTTGTGTGTTTTCAGACATAGAGTGAGTGTAAAGGGATATTAGTCAACAGTCTGCTATTATTTGCACAGCCACAAATTGAAATGTCGTTGGGGTAGATGAGGTTCATTGAAAGAAATTGCTTACTAATGCCTTTACACCTCCACAGTGCAACCACTTTAACCTCTGGCTCTGCTGAAGCATCATCTCCATCTTCCCGTTGTGATTTTTAAGGCTCCCCATCATCTACCAAATGGGCTCCATGTCTGTATGATGTGTGTGCACGTGGCAGATATGAACTGCAACACACCTTCCCATTGATCAAAGTAGAAAGATTGCTGTCTTAGGTTGCTAAACATGGGCCCAACCATCGCCCAAATCATACTTGAGCTCTTGGACTGTTGTTCATCTTCACATTGGGGTTTGATACCAGGACCATGTTGGGTAATCAAGATTGCCAAGGATCCATCTATCCATCTTTAACTCTGATGCCCATGAATGCTTGATCCACTCTGGGCATATTCATTTTGAACATGTCAAGATATGACTCTGGATAATCTACAGTTACGTGCAAGATACTTTTAGTCCACTTTACTATTATGTGGACATTTTTGTAAAAAAATAGAATTCTAATGTATAAGTCCCATTGGAACATATAAATAGAAACAAATTTTAAGCAAAGAGGGAGATCATTTGACCTTTCACGTGAATGGCACTGCTGTTATTATTTTCCTAAATTTCCCACATATGAGCTTTTTCTCTACATCACTACTTCTTGAGTCCTTAACTGTTTCTCAGTCGATAGCATCCCAGGAAAGCCACCAATCCTGGTAAACTCCCAGCAGGATGAATTGGCAGTGAACGAACTACCATAGCTGAAAAGTTCGCTCAAGCTAAAGTTCAAAGCAGCAGTGATGACCATTGCTACACAATGCAGTTAATTAGTTGATTTTGGGCTACAAGTCATGTGGAAGGCACAGGAGGTAAAAGTTTGCGACCAGCAGCTAGAAGGTGTGTGAGAGGAATGACTCAACTTCTCATCTCTCCTGGCAGTGGGGAAAGAATTGAACCTCCATTTGGCATTTGGGCAAAGGGGATCTTGCCTTAATGGACTGTTGTACGCAAATCCCACAAGTCAGTGGAATCAGAGTGTAGGAGTACCATCAATCCTTTGCCATTTCCAGTGCTTAACACCACAGAGAAGTACACTAGCATTGTAAAACATAGGTAACTAAGTGTAGTGTCTTCCAATTACTATTTAATGAGATAAAATGATTTTTGTGAACATTTATAAAAAATAAATAATCATGGCGGTCTCCCAGATTCCTGCCTTAAAGAAGATTTTAGTTATAGATAAATCTTAATAACAACAACAAAGTTATATTTATAGAGCGCCTTTCACATCGGGAGGACGTCCCAAAGCGCTGAACAGTCAGGTGTCGGAGCCCGAGCATGGGGGAGGGGTGGTGTAGGGGTGAGGGAAGGCAGAGAGGTGGGAGGGAGACCAGAGTCACGGTCGGAGAGAAGGGTCTTGAGACCGGCCTTGAAGGAGGCACAGGGGGGAAGCGAGGCGAAGGCACCGTGGGATGGAGTTCCAGAGTGTGAAGGCAGAGAGGCTGAAAGCCCGGCCGCCGATGGTAGGGCGGGTCGGGCGGGAGACATGGAGCAGCCCGAAGCCTGTTGAACGGAGGGAGCGGGCAGGTTGGTAGGGAGTCAGCAGGTCAGAGAGGTAGGAGAGGGCAAAGCCATGGATAGCCTTGAAAGTGAGGACGAGGATTTTGAACTCGATCCTCTGGGGGATGGGGGGCCAGTGGAGTCGGGCGAGGGTGGAAGTGATCGGGTCGCGGAGCCGGGTGCGTGAGAGTACACGAGCTGCAGACTTTTGGATGAATAGAGTATCTCGATGTGCAATAAAAAAATTAATAAATATGAATTATAGAGTGACTTATCAGACTGAAATATTTCAAAGTGCTTCACAAGTTATTACAGCTATATGTAGTGACTGTTTTTTATAGGCAAATTTAGTGTCATTACAAATCACCAAAACTATGATTTGCATAACATTAGCAGGAAATTTACAACATTGTTTAAATCTGCATAACTATCTTCTCGCAAGAACCCACAATACATTTAAATTCACACATCGACCATTATGGTGGAACGCAAATGTTTTGTAATAGGATTCCCATGTGTTGTCTGTAACCAGGGAACATAAGTATAAGATAGCGACTAGGCATTCCAAAAACATTTTTAGGAATTTCTTCATGTAGAGAGCAATTGAGAATGTGCAACTCTCTGCCCAAAGCAGTGGTTGAAACAGTTAAACATTTAAAAGGAAGTTAGATATACACATGAGGGAGAAGGGAATAGAAGGGTTTAGCAGGGAATAAGGAGTCAGTGAGACTCATGTGGAGTAAAATTACTGGCACAGACCAGTTGGGCTGAATAATAATCCTTACAGTTGATGCAGTGCCTCATAAAAATTAAATATAATTTTAATTAATTATAATTTAAATGTATTTTTTATTTACGTCACTGCAAATTCATTGGACTTTGTCAATATTCTTTCTTATTTTACCCTTGACACATTTAGGCACTATTTTGCACAAAACTGTTTAGCTTCTTTGGAACATTTAGTTTAGTCTCTGTGACATATCATGTGCACCACTTACTTTCCTATAATCTTGTATAAGGCAAAAGCAACATGCAAACCAAGTTCAAATATAAATTTAAAGACTGCTTTGTTACTCACATTGTTTACTATCTCAAGCTGATGTTTATTACTGTGCAGATCAGACTACACACGCTATACATGGAAAATAATTATTTCAGTCAATTCAATCCTTGTGCGAACACTTGATCGTTCTGTGACATTTTCCAAAAGGAAGAGGATAAAAGCCCAAAAGGGACTGATCAGGGAATAAGAAAGAACACAGACATCTTGCAGGCAACTGATTTTGTTGAATAACACAACAAGCGGAGAATGCCCTGGGGCACTTTTCCAAGTTGCCCACTCTGTGTGCCAGGCATCTGTATTCATTTAAAAAAAAAGCAAGGATCCTCATCTTCTCATGTTGCAGAGCTGAGTGTGGGCCCTGTGCTGGACCTAAACCTTCTGCCAGGACCTTCTCAAACCCAAGTGCATCCGCTGATCCCTCCGGAGGAATAATTGTACCAACACCAGCTGCAAGGATGCATGTTTAGTGTATCATTTCATTCAATGTGAAATGATGTTGAGCAGGAATATTCAGAAGCAGTCTTGTTTGGGTTGAATAAAAAGTAAGTAGGAAAATCAGGATAGAAAATGCAAACTGGAAAGCATCCATAAATGAGTGTAAAATCATTTGTGATGCTAGTAATTTCCTGGAACGTGCTCACTCGTTCACTTTACTACATGTAACTCAATAAATTACAATGATTTATGTTGCTGAATTCTCAACACGGGCGACAAAATAAATATTCAAATGAATCTTCTAGATATTTTTCCTGATTCAATACAGTACAAAATACAAAAAAGGAGCACTGTAAACAAATCAACATCCCTTGTAATAATGCCAAATTTATCCGCTTTTATCAAAAAATGGGGATGCTTTGCAAGCAGTATTTTGGAAATGAAATGTTGGGGTGGGGAGGGGCTGAGGGGAGATATGTTTTATCAACAAACAGTGGAAAATTGACATTACAAGAAATGTGTGAAATTTATAAATTTACTTTCTTTTTTTGTTCATTTTAAGTAAGCTCTCAATTTGTAACAAGAATATGCTTGTTTCCTTTATCTGAATTAATTTAGAAATAGCATGTGATTTTTAAACATTGTGTTGCTTGATTTAAATTCACAGTTCATGGACCTTTGTCCTTTAACTTTATCACAAAGTTTTTTCAATCAACTTCATTTTCTGTGCCAGTACTTGGTGGGTCCACTAAATGTTGTCACTGCCTATGAAGAAGAAGAATTAAATGATATAATGAAAAAACAGATAATTTGCTAGTGGCTTGCAGTTTAAAAGCCATTGCGTGAATATTCACCATTTTGAGTCATTTTGAGATAGTGGAGCTGAATCAGGAAAAATATGCATGTTGCTGCCTGATAGAGCACCAGGGTGATCTAAAGCAAATACATATCTTTCAATGCACAGACAATGACTCTATTTATCCCTTCTCAGTTTTAGAGTGCTTTTAACTATCGCATATCTGGTTTAAAGGAAACTAATCTAAAATGAATAATCAGGATATTGTTTTTCTGGAGTGAAAACAACATCTGGTAATGTCATGTATGGTGCACCAAACAATATGAATGGCTCTCATTTAGATAATTGTAAAGCAATTCATTTATCTGAAGAGAATGTCACAAGACATAAATTATAGGAAAAATGTCGGAGGTGGTAAATTTAGTATGAGGAAACATATCCTGAGACCGAAAAGGAGTTGTAGTTTCCTACGAATTCTTATCCCAGTACAATGTGACCTAAGGCCATCAATAATTTTCTGTCCAGGCTATTTAATAGACAGAGACACAGACCATCAGTCTAATAACAAGTGTAATGAGGCAGTTTAAGGCTTGTTTACCATCTTGTTATTTTTAATGCTAATTTAAGGATGTTAAAAATAGGTTAATTGCACAAGATCTGTTTCAGACATGGATAAGTCTGTAAACATACCACAGAAACAACTCTTTCGTTTTGGGAACGGGAAATGTTTTACGAGATGGTACTATACTTTAAATAAATCTTTACAATAATATTCCATCTTCAAAAGGAGTTGCTGCAAATCGTTTAGCCAAGGGGGAAAATACACAATTTAAAATGTATACATGCTACACAAAGGGCGCTTCAAAATAATTACCAAGGTATTTTAGGTGAAAGATAAATTAAGAAAGCTATCTGAATATTGTTATGATGATTTTATAGTTTAAATATGTCTACGTAAAAATCTATAGAACTTACAATTTACCTAGACTTTCTTTCATACAGAATAAAACAGACTTAATTTTAGATTGAAACAACATTTTATCATGTTGCATGCTCGAAATGTGATACATTTTAAGCTGTGTGTTCAGTTCAAGCAGGAGAAAAGATAGTAGGAAAGTGACTGGGCATATCAATCCAAATAGAATTACAGATCAGAAATCTGTAAAGAAATACTAAAAATAAAACTGATTGTAACAAATTTAGCTTGAAAAGGTGCTAAGAATTTAAAACAAAAAACACAATTATACTAAATATTTTTATGTATAAAAGCTAGTTTGTTTGATTTATGCCTTATGTATTCTATTTATATTATTCTAACTTTCAATAATAAATTAAGTCACTTAACCAAAAAGATGCTGAAGGTTCCCCATGATTTAACAGGCCCAATTGCCCAGTTTTAGGTCTCAGTAGATCTCGTAAAACAAGAAGCAATTTTTACTCCTGCAATTATAATAATAACCCTTGCATTTGATATTGCTCCTTATCACGTCTTCGAAACGTCTCAATATACTGTAAGTGACTTGACTGTATATTTTGTGGATGAAGTTTGTAAATATTTTAAACCGTTACAGTTTATTACACTTATTGGTGAAAACGTTCACATTAATGATGAAACAAGTTGCGATCACCATGACAATCATTTCAAAAGAAGAACAATAGCAGTAGACGGGTTACTCATGCAGCGATGTATGTGTGATTTATAATAAAAAGGGCCTCCCTAGCCCTATTTGATGCAAGCAGAAATGTCTGTTTGAGTCTCTCCTATACAGACTCCTGCTTGCAACCTTACCCGTATGGAGATCAAAGCCCCCCTTGTCTATGTTGTCAGTCTGAATGACAGCCCAACGAACTGCAATTTAGTATTCAACCCTCAGTACAATAATGATACCTCTTCCTTAGTTAGATCGGTGAAATCAAAGTGACATTGATTTTACTGCTTAATTTCATCCCTTCCGAGGGTTAACAGATGACCTTACTGTAATGTTAGAACATTTTCAAACTTGCAAGTCCCAGAATATAAGATTTAATTCTGTTTCCTCATTCTTTTCCCGAAGCAAATATCCATTTTTAATGTTATCATCTGCAAATAAAAATTTTAAAAAGTTTTTTTAATACTGAATCTCTCCAAAATAGCATTGATGGAATAACATTAGCCTGTATTGGATTTTATTTCAATTAAAACAATATAGATATACTTTTACTTAATTAGTATTGTTCCTTGAAGTAAGATTACTGAAAAAGGTTTGCAGATAATAATAATAATAATCCTTGCATTTGATATAGCGCTTTTCACGTCAGGACGACTTCCCAAAGCGCTTCACAGAACACACTGTAAAGTGAATTGACTGTATATTTTTGGGCGAACGCGGCAGCCAATTGCGCACAGCAATGTCCACAGCAAACAGTCGTAGATTGAAAAAGACCAATTTTTATTATTGTTTTTGGTTTTGGAGGGATTATTATTAGGCTCTGTGTGGAGTAAGGAAACTTGCCCAAGGTTTCGCCCTCTGCCTGGAATTGAACTCAGGTCTCTTGCTTGCAAAGCGAGTGCTCTAACCACTGAGCTACAGGACTCCACGAGAGATAGTGAGAGATAGATCG